>NC_140584.1:183689664-184198902 GCF_964204655.1 Triturus cristatus | reverse complement strand
GTGCCTGAGTTATGGCAGACACTGCTTCTTCACCCACAAGCTCTCTCTCAACCTGCTAAATGAGGAAAAACTGCTGAAACTTAAGAAAAGCCCCACACGTTCATCGAAAAGCAAACAATCGATCCTAGATCTTCAGCTGGAGTCAAATACACCCACACAGTTAGCCTTGCCAACTCGCTATGGTTCTCAAAGAAACAAAAAACACCAACTTTATTGACATCAGAGAAACCTGGCTCTCAACTGATGGTCAGGCCTGCATAGGCAGGGTCTGAAAGCACTTCCTTGCAGTGCAGAAGGTTGGAATATTCCTCCTTATTACACATGCCTTCACTCTGCATGCATTTACAACACTGTTGTTACAACGACCGCGTTGTAGCAACGCATACCATTACCCCGCAAGTCATAATAACGACTTGCAGAAGGGGGCGCTAGATGTTGGAATAGTATAATTTACTATTCCAACTCCAGTCTGTGCGGACAGTAGGGAAGGTGTTGAATTTTAAATCCAACACATTCTCCCCCGTCCACAATTCGATGTTACGACTTGCTGGGTAATGGTATGCGTTGTTACAACGCAGTCGTTGTAACAACTGCATTGTAATTGCATACGGGGTGACGTATTTGATGTAAGGGTTGTTTACCACCCCAGTGGACTAACATAAGAGAAGCCATTATTTTGTTCATCTCTAAGAGTGAGAGAGAATTACTTCATTGAACTGTCCTTTCATTATGGGACAGGAGATCAAACGGTTGATCATTTTTTACCCGGCCCCATCAGTTATCCTGAATATAACTGTGTCAGCCATGTCATATTGAGGTTTAAGGCTGTAGCCATGTAAAGCCCTCCAGGCTGTTTCTGGGTTTCAAAGTCCACCATGTTATGCACCTTTCCATCTTTTGGAGGGGTTCTGGTTTACTTGTCAAGGAGGGCATGGGGTTTTACAGTCTCTGCCATTCAAACCTTCTGTCCAGTTTGGTGCTCAGTCATAGTGACCTTTTGGATAAGCCAATGCTTTATTTGATCTTGAATAGTTTCTAGACCCTGATTACCTTTTTCCTTATATTTGCCCAAGAAACACCCGCGACCAGTACCACCTTCGGTGCGTCAGGTTTGTGTTCACATGAGAGCATTTACCCTTACTTCTCTCGCGAGATTCAAGGAGCGTCTCAAGGGTTGCCAAGTCAAAGCTCAAAGGGGCTGAAACCCACTCACTTCTGGCAATTTCGCATGGGCAAACGAAAAACACAGTAATAGTTCTTCCTGAGGGCCTCATTTTGGTTCTCCTAGAATTTCTTAGCAAGCATACTGATTTCAGGGTGGTCCTCTAGAATTAGTAGGACACTTCCTGCACATCCCACATAGCCTTCATGTGTGCAAACATAGAAGTTCCTCTGACATTCCCACCCAGTTCAAAATACTGAGTAGGGCCTCAAGTAAGTGACCATCCTTTGAGTTACCGTTTCATGCTCCTGCTGTAGTGATCCACAACTACTATGTTGAATTTATTCCCTGATTAAGTTTCATGATAAAGGGCTGGGATTATGTTCAAATATCTATGTCCAGCTGCACCCATACAAAAAGTGTTTCTGCCACAGACAGTATAATGTGAAGTCTCTTACTCTGCTATCCTTGCTTGCTGCAGGCATGCCATGTCACACAAGACCCACCAAGATCTTTAATATTCCCACCTTCGGTTGCTATTAAAATGGTATACCAGCCTGCTTTGGTGCCAAGCCTGGGTCATTTCGGAACCAGCTCCAACAGGTTGCGCCTTTAGTATTGGCATCACTAAAATTTTCTGGAAGAGACTTCTAACTGCAGATTCCTTACCTTAGAATATTCCTCAGACGTCAGACTAGATCTGGAAAATCTTGAGCAGTGTATATACGCGCCGGTAGATGGCGCAGATGGCTCTACTTCGATGTAGCTGACATGATTTTCTTTCTTTCCGCACCAACAGTTGCGGATCCAGAAAGCTACGACAGTCATTTTTGTTACTGACTTTTGTCCCCTCCGAAACCTACAGGTTTTAAGCTTTGCTGGGAATGCCAAAGATAGATGTTTGTGACTCATTTCCACTTGGTCTGCTTGAAGTGTCTGGGTTGGGCTATAACTCCAAGGCCTGCTCGGACTGCGTCTTTATGCACTCGATGCAGGAGAGGACGATATAGCTCCTTGCAGTGCAGCGCAGAAAGTTTCTGTGTCATTGCCGGTCCCATTGGCAATCATGGGGCCATTCCCAGAGTCGTTCCCCCAACGGGTCTTTGTTGGGTAAGTCTAAAAAGAAAAAGAAGCCAAAGCGCCATCCAACTTTCCTGGGCCCTTCCAAATGCCTAAAAGGAGCGCAATACCGCCCGCCCATCAAGGTGCCACTCCCCCACACCTCATGGAGTGACTCCTTCCCAACTTTAGAAGCTTTACCAAGCAATGTCCTGCATCTTTGAGCATCCTACTCCCTCATGTGCGCCATCTGGCCTCAAGGAGTCAGGAGGACTACCTTCAGCGGTCTCACCCCCAATGCTAGCTGGACCATCAGGTTCTGCCCAGGATCCACACAGACCTCAGTGCAGAGCAAAAATCCAGCTCCATGACTCTTGCTGGAATTTGATCCCTCTGCACTGCTACAGGATCACCAACACAATTGTTCTTTCCAGCTCAGAGGCAGCGCTGTATAGGATATATCCGACTTAGACACTGGTGCCATCTGGACTACAACAGCCTTTCGGCTCTGATACAGCGCCTCTGTCTTTGGGTGTTGTTTCGGAGTAGGAGGCAGATTAACTCTGTATTTGACCCCACTGATGATATTTCCCAGAGTTTCCCCCTAGGGAACTGGTATGAGGTGTTGGGCGACCTCAGTGGGCTAGACCCCTCGCCTAACTACAGTTTCGGTACTCTATCTGGTCCGGCCACCAAGGAGAGTGCATATTTTGAGATGGTGACTTCCAACTTCCAATTGTGGAAGTGAAAGAAAACTTTTTGATGGAGGTACTTCAGATGGGGCAGACCAGCTTTGAGCCCCTGCTCCCATTTAATGAGGCCCTTATGGACATCCTCCTGGGTCCTGGGCCACGCCCTGGTCGGGGGGTCCTGATAAATCGCTAAGTGGACCGCTGGCATCACCCGACTCCAGGGGATCCTGCATTCCTGATCTGACAACCCAAACCCGACAGTTTGGTAGTGCAGGCTTCCTCAGTGAGAGTCAACCTAGGGGTTTTTCTCACTGCCCCACTGGACAGAGTCCAAGAAGCTGGACACGTTTGGGAAGAAGATCTCTTCCTCCATCAGCTTGGCCATGCCCTCGGTTAATAATGCTTGCCTTCTGGGCCACTATTCCCGAATGTGGGATTCGGTAGCGCAAGTGCTCCCTTTGGTTCCTGTTGAAGCCCGAGCGATTCTCACTCAAATGATATCCAGTGGACAGGACGCAGAGAAATTCATTATAAGGTGTGGATTGGACACCACTGACTCTATTTGCAGGGCAATGGGCTCAACAGTGACTCTCAGATGCCACGCCTAGCTGTGCTTCACAGGCTTTTCGGGGATGTCCAAATAAAGCCCTATGGACATGTCCTTCGATGGCACGCACCTGTTTTGTAACAAGGCGAATACAGTACTTTAAGGACAGTAGGGTCACAGCTCGCTCCTTAGGATTGGCTGCTTTCCCTCGCCAGCATCATTCCTCTTTTCGTCCCTCCTGTGGCTATGGTAGGGGATTTCAGTCTCACCAATACCACCTATATCTGCAAGGCAGCAGGCTCCCCAGTCTTTTCGTGGCCGAGGCAGTGGCTCCCACAAGCCACATGGACAACAAGCAACCCTCCACCGCCCCTGCTCCTGTCAAACCTCTTTAGTGCTCCAGTATGAGGCAGGTTACAGCACTTTCCACTTCCATGGCAAACAGTCACCTCAGACAAGTGGGTATTACAGATTAAGCCGCAGGGTCACGCACTTCCATTACTTGAGACCCCACCACCAATGCCACATGTGCAATGGTTGTCAGAGGACCATCTGTCCTTGTTACTCTAGGAAATGCAGGCTCTTTTGGCCAATTGAGCGGGTTAAGAGACCAGAAGTGGGTCGGGGTGTTAGTTTCCGTACTTTCTGGTGCTAAAAAAGGCTGGAGGCCTCCGCACTATTCTAGATCTTTGCTATCTCAACAACTTTCTGGGAAAGGACAGGTTCAAGATGCTCACCCTGTCCTGCCCTGGAGACTGTGTGATGGTGTTGGACCTGCAAAATGCTCATTTTCATACCACTGTCTTGCAGGCCTGAGGTTCACTGTGCGCTCAGAGCACTTGCAGTTTGACCCATGGATGTTTACAAAAATGATGGCGGTGGTTGCTGCTCACCTTCGTAAGTTGGGGCTTCCAGGCTTTCCCTACCGCAAAGACTGGCTGTTGAAGCCGGCTGTCAACCACCTCCAGACAATGACTAACCTCCTTAATTTGTGTCGAAGTCACAACTGACTCCTTCCCAAATGCTGTCTTTTATCTGGACACATTACAGTTTTACACCTACCCTAATGCATGATGAGTCCATGACATTCGAGGTATAATCCCAATGTTTAGCCTTAAGCTTGGATCTCTGTGAAACTGACTCTGAGATTACTGCATCAGATAGCCTCTTGTGTCCTCCTAGTGAAACATGTCAGATGGCATATGCGGGCTCTGAGGTGGAATCTGAAACATCAGTGGGTGCAACATAAGGGGAATCTCTCTGACTGGGTCAAAATTTCAGAAGAGACTGCAAGAGATCTGCAGTGGTGTCTTTTGAACTGCAATATGGCTAGTGGCAGAACCCTCTCTCTTCCACTTTCAGAGTTGACAGTAGTGACCGATGCATCACTTCTGGATTGGGGTGGCTACCTAGGATAAGTAGAGATCAGAGGCCTCTAGTTTCCGGCTGAAACCCTACTCCATATCACCTTGTTGGAGTTGCGTGCAGTCCACTTGGCTTTGAAATCCTTCCTGTCATCCATCAAAGCGAGGCTGGTTCAGGAGTTAACGGACAACACACTGCCATGTGGAACTGCAATAAGCAAGGCACGGTGTGGGTGTGGACCCTGTGCCAGGCGGCCCTGTGCCTCTGGTAATGGCTAAAACACAGGACATTTTCCTGGTCGTGCAACACCTGGCGTGATCTCTGAATGCCATGGCAGACAGACTGGCCGTCGACGCCTTGTGGACCACAAATGGCATCTACACATGGAGGTGGTGCAAGGTCTCTCCAAGAATGGAGAGAACCTTGGTTCGACCTATTTGCCACCTCTGAGAACGCGCAGTGTCAGCACTTCTGCGTGTTGGAGTTCTTAACGTGGCGCTTGCTAGGAGACGCATTCCAATTGGAGTGGAACTCAGGACTGCTGTACTCCTTTTCACCGACACCATACCTCCCCCACATCCTCAAGATCAGTATCAGCCAGGCCCAAGTCATCCTACTGCCTCCGGACTGGTCACGGAGACATTGGTGTCAAGACCTCCTGGGCCTGAGTGTCTATCCTTGATCAGGCAGCCCCAACCTGCTCACGCTCCCACTTCATGCTTGGAGACTTAGAGGTGACAGCTGAACCCCTTTGACCTTCCTCCTGAAGTTGTAGATGATATTCTGGCAGCCAGGCAGCCCTCAACAAATTCTGTGTACGCCTGCCGTTGGGACAAATTTGTGGCCTGGTATTCAGACAAGTGCATTGACTCACTTCATACCCATCTGTCTGAGGTATTGCTGTTTGTGTTGTCCTTTCCCCAGCAGGGCCTGGCGCTTGGCACTGTTAAAGGTTATTTGGTGACTGTCTCTGCTTTTTCAAGGTTGCTGGATCAGCCTTCCCTGTTTGTCATCTGGTGTCTTGGTTTCTGAAAGGTTTGCAGCACATGATTCGGCCTTCTCCTTTCATTATGCCCTAGTGGGACTTGAATCTGATCTTTGCCTAAGACGATCTTCTTGGTGGTTGTTATATGGGCCCAGAGGGTAAGTGAGCTTCAGGCTCTCTTGGCCATCCCACTATATACTATCTTCTTACAGCACAATCTTGTTCTGCAAACGCATGCCTACTTCCTACCCAATGTGGTGACTTCATTCCACATCATTCAGGCAATTGTCCTCCCAGCATTCTTTACTCCACCTCACCCCTCTAAGGAGGGGAGTGCCTCCTTTGTTTGTATTCAAAGAGGGCTCTTAGATTCTATATCAATTGTACCAAGGACCACCGACTTGGCAATAAGCTTTTCCTTGGATTCGCTGGAGCAAAAAGGGGCAATGCTGTGCAGAAGAGACCATCTCTCATAGGATTATACTCTGCATAAAAATCTGCTACGCAGTTTCAAAGAAGCACCTCCAAAATGCTTGCAAGCTCATTCCACCAGAGTCAAGGCTGCAACTATTGCATTAGCACGCAGAGTGCCTGTCCTCGATATGTGTCAGGCAACGAAGTGGTGGTCGCTCTATAGGTTTCCGAAACACTACTATCTGATAGAGACATCTAGCCTCAGATTCCTTATCTGTTAGAATTCCCCCGCACCAGATTGGATCCGGAAATGTTTTCAGGAGTTCCCCTACACATTAGTAGAGAAAGTCTTACGACTCAGTTGGCTACGTATTCAACGTCACCTGAGTCCACATAAGCCCCTCCCTGACTCACTGACATCATATTCTCCTTTACCGTGCTTACAATGCAGATCCGGAGAAGCATTTACCTTAGGCCGATTTTGCCCTACTGCAACGTTTACATCGTTAAAACAGTGTGCTTTTCTGTTTTTGTATGTGGTGCTTGGGAGAGCACCATGACTCAAGAGGAATGCGTCTCCTGTCTCCTGTCTTCTACTTCGACAGAAGGCACTGCGGGTACGTTGGGTGAAGCTCCTGTTCGCGTGGCACTTCCAGTCACTGCTTGGTCCGTGCGCGGGCCTGGTCCAGGAGCAGTTCCTGTGGACCTCACTCTCCATCATTGTCCTACAGTGCGTCTCGATGCAGGCGGTTGAAGTTGCGGCATCCCCCTACTTCACTGCGCAGAGATTCCAACTTTCATGCCTGCTTCCACTTGCCGGTTGAGGACTCCGTGCATGAGTTTGCCCCGCTGCTCCCTGTTTCCCTGGAGCAGGGGCGACTCTAACCCAGATGCTGGCACATTATTGCTCTCTGCATGCCATTCTTGGGTCTTCACCCTCCCCTGCAGCGTCATCAGGCCCAAAGGAGGTGAGAGGTGCCTCAACTGTGTCCACGCCGACGGGCTTGTCGCTGGCTTCAGTTAGAGCCTCTGGTTCGATGGTCGGCTCCATCTCTGATCATGTGCACAGCCATTTGCGGATCGCACCTTCGGTGCTTGCATCTGATCAGCCGCCGCCAGCGATTGACATTGTGCCACTTCCCATTTCCAACCACAAGGAGACACCAGCTCGATACCAGTCGATGCAGAGTGTGGAGCAAACAGTGCCACCTATCTCAAGACACCGTTCTTCCGCTTTCTGTGGATCCCTCCAATGTTTTTCTTTCTGAGGAACACTGTTTGGAGATTATGGGGACGAGCCAGGGTTTCTGCATCCCATATCTGATGCTGCTCAGCCTCCTCTGGAGGATAGATGGCTAACTAAACAGGGTGAAGTTAGTGGATTAGAGTCTTCCCCGGCTTCGGCCTTCTTTCCCGTCCTGGTATTACTACAGAGGGGAGCTCCCCTTTAGCTAATATGCTAAGACAAGTCGCTCTGATTTTGGATTTACCTCTTCCTTCTGGAGAAAAAACTACTGATTCCCAAATTCGCATTCTCCATCAGGGCCACACAGGGGTGGAGCTGCTGCTTTCTTATATGACATTTTGTTTGAAGCTGGGCTTAACCTGATACAAGGGTGCGCAGTTGATTGATTTATTTCTCACAGTCACCATCTGGCCTCTGGTGATCCGGTTCGTCTCCTCCGGCACGCTACTCCTCATAGCTTGGTGGTACAGGCTGCTTTAGCCTCTCATAATATCAACTCTCTTCCACATATTCTGTCAAACAGAGATTCCAGGAGACAGGACGCTTGTGGCAGGCATATCTTCTACTACACAAGTTCTGCTTTGCCTTCCATTAATACATCATGTGTTCTTGGACACTTTTACCCTAACAACTATGGGGTTCTTTGACACGTCTATTGCCATCACTTCCGGACGACACCCAGTGCGAGTTTACCCAGTTGATCCAAGGTGGACAACAGGCAGCTAAATTAATCATTCCTTGCCACAAACCTCCGTATTTCGGAGGCTGTTCAGACCACTTTTTTTGACATGCCTTTTGATGGCACCCACCTTTTCGGTGCTCATGCAGGCACTGTCTGCAGCGTTTTCATGACAGTTGGAGTGGAGCAGAAACTCTGTCTGCCTAAATCCATTCATTTCAGGTTGTCCTTGAGTTCTTCCTCGATTGAACATTCCATGGCGGTGTCCCGGGTTGTCAATCCCACCTACTGGTGACTTCCCGTGTCGTATTCCTGCCTCCTGCTGGTATTTGTCTTATCCTTCTTACACTGTCGATCACAGGTCATAGGTCCGTTATGACTCTACATGGGTTTAACACCTGTTGCATATGTGTTTTGTTTCTCTGACTATAGGCTCCGTCCCCAAGGGATAGTTTTTTGGTATTATTCTCTTCTTGCACGAAAAAGTACCTGTGTTACATGCTCTTAGAGCTCTTCTGTATGCTTACGCTCTACTTATGTGAGCCACTTGTAGTCTAGAGTTTACGAGCTCTGACTCGCATTCTTACTGCTGAAGCTTTTTACACCAGCACTTTATGTTGACAAATAACGTTTAGTATCCTTTGAAGGAACCTTTAACTTTTCTTCCCCTGGAGGAGTTTCTATATAGCTTATTCCATGAGATGCCTTCTCATAAATCTTTCGTTTTTCCTTGGTCTATACAGGGAGCACCCTTTATGCTACCCTTCTTGTGTAATTCTGTTTCGCCAAAGACTCAAAATTTCCACAGGAGCAGTGGAACACCTGCCACAGTCTCCACTCTGTTGTCCACATTACTAGCCTGGCCACTATTTCCCGCTAGGACTTTCTTTTCTCTGTGTTACTTTTATAAATGTGGGTCTCTAGTTGGCGATGGTTTGCACCTTTGTCCAAATAGGGGCCCTTCCTTCTAGTCAGGATAAGGGGGATACACTCCAAAAATAACCCCTGCTCACCGCCTTGGTAGCTTGGCACGAGCAATCAGGCTTATCTCAGAGGCCGTTTGTGAAGCATTTACACATAACCAACAGTAATACAGTGAAAACACTACAAAAGGACACCACACAAGTTTTACAAAAATAACCAATATGTAAATGTGCAAACCAGACCAAAGCAACAAAAGACTAACATGCAGTAATCAAAAATAGGCACTTTGCAAGTATGACTTAAAAATGAAGTTCCTTGAAGCCAGTAGCTCCGCCTGAGGCTACCACGGTGCTAAAAAAAACAGAATCTAAAGTTCCGGCAGACCCCGTCAGTGCGAACCGTATTTAGTGTCAGCAGACTAGTAAACAGTACCTTTTGTTCTGGCCGACCGCGTCAGTGCGGGTTGGTCGTGGCGACAGTCGCGCTGTGAGATGTGAAGCGTAGCAGTGCGGTGCCTTCAAGTCACGGTGCAGGCAGTGGCTCGGTGACGGTCGTCCAGCGGCATCGGTGAGACCAGGGTTGCGGTGCGAAGGGAGGCGGTACTTGTTGCAGTGCTGACAGTTCATGGTGCAAGCGACAGTCTCGGTTGATGGGAGCTGGTATCGGTCGGCCCAACTGCGGTGTGGGATGGGGCTGTGCGTCGTGTAACTCGTGAATGGTGCCCCTAAACCACAGTGCGATCACAGGTGTAACGGTCAGCGATGTCGTTCGTGAGACCAGGGCGGCAGAGTGAAGCGAGGCGGTGTGGAGTGTGGTGTTCACAGGTCGCGGTGCAAGCAGCGGCTCGGTGACGGCGGTTGGCAGCAGCGGTGAGACCAGGGTTGCGGTGCAAAATGCGGCGGTGCCGTCTGTGGTGCCTTCAGGACATGGAGTCTGCAGGGGTGTTGGTGACGGTGTTGGCTGCTTTCCCCCTCTGTGGCAACTGAAACCCACGGTTCCAGAGGCAGTACCCAGAGGTAAGTGAAGTCTTTGCTGTCCCTGACACTTCTTGAACAGGAGGCAAGCTCTATTTCAATCCCTTGGAGATACTCAGCAACAAGTATAGAAAGTTGAGACCAGTTTTTCCACTGCCCAAGGCAGAAGCAGCAACTGCAGGCCAACCCAGCAAGGCAACAACACAGCAAAGGGGGGGGGGGGGGGGGTACTCCTCCTGGCTGTTCTTCCAGGCTCTTCTTCTTGGCAGGTACCTTGATCCAAGTGGGTTCTAAAGTTCTGGGGTCTGGGCCCCAATAGTTATACTGCATTTCTCTGTGTTCTCTCGGGCAGAGAGTGTCTGTGCTTTGTCCAAACCAGTTTGGTCCTCTCTGGCCCAGCTTCCCAGCAGGAGTTGGAGACAGATTGCCCACAGCAGACCAGGCCCATTCATGTGCAAGGAAATCTCCTCCCATTCCTCTAAATGCAGCCCAGGTCTATTCATGCCAGCCTCATCCAGGAAAGGCAGGACACACCTCATCCCCCCAGTGGCTGTCTGAAGAAAATCACCAGCCCCTGTCACTCCAAAGCCAGACAGTTAATCCACAACTCGGCGGAGGCACACAGGATGGGTAAGCAAGAAAATACCTATTTTCTTAAAGTGGTATTTTCAAACACAGAACTTAAAAATCATCTTTACTAAAAGATGCAATTCTACAGTCTGAGTTCAGACATATTAAGCTCAAATTCTCTATCTTGTCCAAATGCGAAGATATACTCGTAAAATGTTATAGAGTATTCCCTGTTCTATCCAATGGGACTGATAGCCTTTCAATAGTGAAAAACGAATTAAACTGTATTTCACTATCAAGATATGTTACACACACTGGTACATGTCCTGCCTCTCACACACACTGCACCCTGCTCACAGGGGTACCTTGGGCCTACCTTAGGGGTGACTCACATGTGGACAAGGGAAGATTAGGGATTGGCAAGTGGATGCACTTGCCAACAGGAAAAACTGTGTGCAGGCACTGCAGTGGCAGGTCTGAGAACCTTTTGAAAGTCTCCTTGTGTGGATGGCTTAATCAGTGCTGCAAGCCCACTAGCAGCATTTGATTTACAGGCCCTGGCACTCTCAGTGCACTTTACTAGGGACTTACCAGTAGATCAAATATGCCAATCATGGAAACACTAATCCATAATATAAGTTACAATAGGAACTCTTGCACTTTAACACTGAACAGCAGTGAGAAAGTGTGCAGAGACACAAAACCAGCAAAAACAGTCAAAACCAAGAGGTCAGAAAGCAAAAAGATGTGGGAAACACACCAAAAGATGGCAGGTCTAACAGTCCTTCATTTCCTTAGGAAGCTTCTCACTCTTCTTCAGCAGGGTGCACTTTTAATGGACTACTCTGGTGCAGAGGTTTCATTCAGTTCTTTTGATTTTCACAAGGATGATTTTTAAAAAAAGTGTTTTTTATACCCAGGGATGGCATCAAGGCATCTACATTTTTATCCATGCAAAGACACTATGTGGCTTCTTTTTATGGGATAATTGCTCATCCATCTCCTGGTAGATTCTTGTTACTTGAAACCACTCCTAAAACATTATGCTTTCGTCCTCTTGGACTTAACTTCCTAGTTGGCATGCTTGTCCCCTTTGGTAACTATCTCCTTGGGTGCATTCCTTTGTTTGGTTCTGTACCGTGTCCTAATATCCTACCCTCAGGGGTTAGTCAGTGCACCTATTTGTTATCTTTATAAGCGGTGGTTTCTTCTTCATTTCTTTAACCCAATTCTGGGATTTCTTCACCCATGTACCTGGGTATAATCAGGGCTATAAGAATGTTGCCCTTATATCTAGGTAATTTGGATGTCCTCCCCCCCCTTCCTGTGGGACATTTATTCCTCTAATCAACAATTGTTGTTCTTCTTTAGCTTGCATCTCTTCTGTTGCCTATCTTTCATTGCTTGTTTCAAATTTGAACTGTTCCCCTTGTGGGGATTTAATCCTTATGAGACTGCGCATGTACGCTTCATTCTTATCTTGCATTCTCCTCTTAACTTAGTTGCTATGTATGCACTAGCTCTTCTTTCTTCCCCTATGGGTTCTTCGCGTTGAATGATTCCATCTGTGTCTTTCTGTTTCTGTGACTTTTTTCTTAGCAGAAGTGTCGCACTTGTCAATGCTTGTTGTTCTTTTTTTTTACGCTTTTTTCTGTGGTTGCTTTAATCCATGCTCTTCCACCATGGATCTATTCTAAGATTCCTTTCTCAGAGTCTCTCAGAACACGTTTGCCTCTAATGCATTCACTATTGCTTCTGGCCCTCCAGGCCCCTGCTGCCCATAGGTTCAGTTCGTGGGCCTATTTTCTCTGTGTTTTGCAGAGTACGTTTGACTGACATAATGATTTTCTACATCAAGGGCCTACAGCTTAGTGGCATTGGCAGTTGCCTTTGGCTTCCCATGTCCGACCAACCATTCGTCGGGTCCCACTGGAGAGCGACCTGGTATTTAATTTATAGCGAATAATGTCTACGGGTGCATTTCTGTTCCCCTACCATGGGTCACTCTATTCCCATGTTTTTCTCAGTTTTTATGACTTTACTTGCATGTGGTTTTTGCCACAGTTCTTAGGGTGAAGGGTATGCTCTTGCTCACCTACCTTCCTAAGAGTGACCGGTCTCGTCTGTCTTATTATAGACTGGCTAGTTCTATTCAAGGAATTTTATTATGATCAGTTTGCAGACCCTCCTGGGGATGGTATTGCTTGGGTATCTATTCTAGGGTAAGTAATCTGCGTTTAGACGTCTCTATCAGATGAACAAGTTACTTACCTTTGATAACGCCTTATCTGGAAACACATAGTCTAGCCGCAGATTCCTTACCGATACACCTTAAAAACATTATTCTCCTAGTAAATTTTGAACAACCCACTGCCTTTCTCTCATGATTATGCCTTAGGTTTTTGCACAGGGCCTTCCAAAGTGCAGCTGTACCTCTCAGCTTTCCTGGGTGGGACCCACTGCTGTTTGCAAACTCTGGCAAGTGCTCCAGAATTGAAGGGTCATAAACTCAAACCTCCCCAGCATAGGCATTTTTCTTCTGATTCTTGTGAATTTAATTGACAGGCTTCACAGACTCTAAAATGACAGTGGCATCTTGTCTCACTGAGGGTAAAATGCTCAATCTGTTGCATTTAACAACTACTTTTGAAACGCGGAGTTTGGGATTTCCAAGGCAATTCTGATTCAGTAACTGCCACTGCTGCTGTGTCCTGTGGCCAGTTCAACTTCAGTATCTATTCTTTTTTGGTTTTTCTTATGAGCTACCACCACTTTAGTTTCCTTCAGCACTATTGCGGTCTTCCTCTCCTAGAAGGCCAAACCTCTTTGCCTTTCCTGAGACATCAACTAATCTGTGGCTAGTTGAAATTCCATTTCAGCTTCAGTTTCCTTTATCTCCATTCTTTTTTACTTCCGTCTTGTTCGAACTAAGACCATTGGAAGAGCTTGTACTCCTGATTTTGGATGCTGCTATCCTTGATTCCTCCTTGTTAAAGGCGACTCACATTATAGTAATTAGGGTCCTTACACTCCTTCTACTCACTCTCAAAATCATCTATGGTTTTCCTTCGTCCTTGAGCTCTGATTTTCTTGCTTTTGTGCTAAGCAAGAGACCCCTGTCCTGACTGAGGCCTCTCATTACTAGGACTGCAAGGCATTTTAAGACAATAGGTCGTTCTCTGTTTTTCCCAAATTAAAAAGTATGATGCCTAAGCTTGATGTAGACCTTTTTCTGTTGAATAATTCTAACCACAGATTCACCACCTTGTGAAAATACCCAGATGCCAGACTGGATCTGAAAACTCAAAAAACAGTGTTCCTTTGTAGCTGTAGCTGTAGGTGTCGCTGAGGGGCTCTGCGCCAACTTTGATTCACTCCTAAATTGACAAACTGAGCCATGTATATGGGCCACCCTTACCCGCTATATCAATTCTTTTCTTGTCACGTCTTAAGGCTTGTGTTCAGAGTTCTGCTCCTTTTCTTCATCTCTTGAAGAGATTTGTTTCTCACATATCTACCGGAGTGCAAGAGAACATATCACCTCCTAAAACTATAGGGTTTAAACCTTTTCTTGTTTTAAATTTCTTTATTAGCACTTATAGTTTGTGTGCAGAATACATAGAGCAATCCTGACAATGCACTATGCAAGAATTTGGTAATCAAACAGATTTACCAGACAACCATTCCAGTAAACACCTTAATCTCATCCCTGCCCCTCAAGCTTCCATGTAGATATGAATCCCTATCAGACAAGTAGTTCCCATCTTAGAATTCAGTGGTGTGTTGCATTTGGCTCGTGTGCATGTGTTTCCCATGTGAGAGCCATGGCACCCAGTCAGCCCCTCTTATCCCTGTATCAGTGTTCTGAGCCAGTCAACTGGTCGAGCGTAAGTTGCGTCTGATCAGGGGGCTCCAGCAGTGCCTGTGTCATTGTGCTCCAGGCAAGTAAGGCATCCTGTCCCTTATCACCTTTCCTGGTCCTTCTCATATGTGCCTCCGCTGCTCCTACCCATTCCAGCAGGTCTTCTTCCCATGCTTACCTAGTTGGGGAGCGGTGGCCCATTCACTATAGTGCAATGAGCTTTTTTGCCACCGTAAGGCCAAGTACTGTAAAGCTGCGACTCAGTCTGCGCTTCGGGCTGTCTGGGAGATGCCCCAGCAAACACTTATTGATTGTTCGTGGGACATCCCATCACTTCACAACGCTTAAGTTGGGTCAGAAACTCTATCCAGTAGGCAACCTCCACCAGACAATGCCAGACCACATGTAAAAAATCAGCCTCTGCAGCTTCGCACCTGGGACAGCGCCAATCTCTCGATGCATATATAGTGTTGAGCCGTTTGGGGGACAGGTAGGTCATATGGACAATATTATCTATTTAAACCTCGCGCTCACTGATAGCCTCTGGACCCCTTTGTTAATCTTGGACCGATTTTTGGGGGAGCGGTTTGTCGCCCAGACGTTGCCAACTCTCCTCGATTTGTAGCAACTTAACTGGACTATCTGTGCCCAGCGCTCGTTAAAGGTGTGCGATAATCATGTGCCCCCCAGCCATTGATAATAAGGTGGGAAGTGTGTGTGTGGTCCCAGGGGACCTCAGGGAATTTCGGCCATAGCTGGCGTGCCGTGGCAGCGATCTTAGCATATTGGAGAAATCGACCAGGACCTAAGCCATGCGTCTC
Source organism: Triturus cristatus (assembly GCF_964204655.1). Classification (NCBI taxonomy): domain Eukaryota; kingdom Metazoa; phylum Chordata; class Amphibia; order Caudata; family Salamandridae; genus Triturus; species Triturus cristatus. The sequence goes on along the minus strand of NC_140584.1, from coordinate 184,183,602 downwards.
CATTGTGTCTTGCATGGTAATAAAATGACCCACTGGGTACAAGTCAGACATCATTAGACATCCCCCTTCTGCAACTTCTCAATGGGCATCAGTGGAGCCATCTGTTCAAAGGACGTATAATCCAGATGTCCATGTCCAGTGCATTGGGTGTCTATTGTACGAGCCGCTGTACTGTCCACTTCCAAAGTCTGGCCATCAGCAGGATCAGATACGGGAAATTGTGAGACAGCCCTCACCATGCTTCAAGAGTGTTTTGCAAGCTGATGCCTATCATGTGTGCCACTCAGCTGGGACCTCTCCCAGTTGGGTTCCCCGTCTAGCCAGTGTACAGCATGTTTTAATTGGGCTGCTATGTAATACATTCCTCCTTTATCCCATTCCCTCTTTAAAGTGGCAAGTCCTCTTGCTGCTCCAAAGGAGCTCCACTAAGAGCATGTCCAGTTTGCGGAACACACTCCTGGGTATTTCATAGAAGATTCCCTGCATAACATATAAGCACCTCGGCAGTACTATCATCTTTATGAGCGCTATCTTACACATCAAAGATAAGTTCCGTTTATTCCAAAACTTAAATGAGGGCCGGAAGCCATCAACTACCCCTCCCATATTATGCTCATAGAACTTTTGTGCAAAATGCGTGTTATGTATCCCCAAGTACTGGACCTTGTGAACTATCCAGGTCAGGTCTGACCTCGGCAGCTGCTCCATAGGCAGCCCTGCGAGCCGACCAAATGGCAATTGGAGCGATTTGGTTCTGTTAATCCATAGTCCAGAGAATTCCTAGAGCTCTTTCAATCTGTTTAGTAGTATTGAGACAGAGAGGTCTGGCTGTCTCAGGTAAACCATTGCATTATCAGCGTATAGTGAAATTATATGTTCCATTGTACCTATCTGTGTAACCCATCCTTTAAGGGTCTGCCACAGCCATTACAGTGGCGAAAATTTGTGGGGGTAATGGGCATCCCTGTTGGGCGCCGCATTGTTGGGCCGTCTCCGCCAAGACATAGCGTGCAGTACGTACTCTCGCCCATGGGTTTGTATAGAGTAATTTCATCCCAAACTGGGCTCCCAGACCAAGCCCATAGAGTACCTGTCACACATATTCCCAGTGTGTATCAAGTGGGGTAGATGGGGTAGAAGCCTTGTCAGTATGTGACTAAGGATGTTTAGGTCCTCATTTAGCATCAAGAGGGGTCTATACAAACCTCTCTCCTTGGGATCCTTCCCTGGCTTTGGTATTCCCACTATTAAGGCCTCTCTCAGTAGACTGTAGAAGTACCCGCTTCTCTAATGCCTCCAGCAATAATTTATCTATCAATGTTTCTGGGAACTGCTTGTAAAACTCTGCCATTGGCTCCTAGCAATTTAGCAGTTTTCAGGGCCCACACTGCACCCAACAATTCTTGTTTACTCAACGGCACCCAATGTCTGGCGGTCATCTGATGTAAGGCATGGCAGTGAGAGATCCCCCAAGTATGTAGACACTTCTTGAACTCTTCCAGCTTACACCTGTATCAAATGTTCTGCAAATACAGTATTTGTTGCCTCTTGTGTATATATAGTTTTGCCTCTGTGGTTTCTCATTGCCAGGATAGGCTGCCTCAGGGTCTCTGATCTAATTGGGCTGGCCAACTATCGGCCCGTCACATCCCCCTCCAAGTACCAGCGGAGCCGCCTCTCATTCTTACTATTTTGTTTAGTTGGTCCCATAGTTCTATACATTTTTGTCGCTGTCTGTCCCCTCTTTCAAGAGTTTTGCATTCGTAGAAAGCGGATTCTCCAGTTTGTCAAGCTCAGTTTCTTGTGTCAGGTTGTTTTCTAAAGTACATCGTATGCCAACTGAAGTGATCAGACACACTCCTCGGATCACCACCTTCATGGTGTCACATTCCATGGCCCTACTGCTCCCTGTGTCTCAGTTTTATTCAAAATAGTGCATTAATGTCTCCGACAGCATGCCCCGGAAGACCAGGTCCGTCAGTGTGTCAGCATCAAGCCTCCAGAGTGGATTTTCGGTGCCTGTCTTTGCAGCGAGTATGTGTCAATGATGAAATAGACAGTTGTATGGATCTATTGTTGGGATATAACAGGAATACAAGCGTGTGTTCGGCCACTGGCACCATTTGTTGACCAAGGCTGCTCTGCGCCTGCAGTAGAGCAGCAGTTGCGTGGGACTTGGTGCCCAAGCAGGGGGGTCTAACCAGTCGTCTGTCTAGGACGCAGTTGAGATTGCCGACCAGAATATGGGGGATATCTGCGCGGCCTTCTACACCGCACTCATGAAGGTACTTGGAGCATAAACATTTATAAGGCACCGATCTGATAGAAATGTTTAGTTGCAGACTTCTTACCTTTGAATTTCCCAGGCGTCAGGCTGGATCCCGAAACTTTTGTTGAGCAATAGCCCGGGTGACTCCATTCAGCACCCTGTGACGTCGTTGGCGTCTGTAGCTTCAGTTATGATGTTGCAGTGCCGATATAGGCGCCACCCAGGCCCGCAGATGTCAGTTCTTTTCTTTCCTCGCCAGTTAAGCGCCGATCCGGAAACAGCTACTCCTCTGTCGCTTTTTGACAGGTATTCTCTTACCTTTTGTCGAAATCAGAATTTTTTTTTCCTTTGTTTGCGAGGAATGTTTTCGAGGAAGACAGGTTTCAAGCCGTGCGGTGCCTGCCACTGCCTGATGTCGGTAACCGATCCCCACCTCGTTTGCCTTTGGTGTCTCGAGCGCGACCACGACTCGAAGTCGTGATCGGACTGCCGGGCCATGGCTCCGAAGGCCTTGAGGGAGCGGGCAGTTGACACCGTCAAGCGAGACTCGGCAGAGGTCCCGGTCCAGATTGAAGAAGAGGAGGTCACGGGACTGCTCCTGGAGCCCTAAGTCCTCTTCCTCCCTCTCGAGGTCTTTGGGACACCCGGGGAAGAGGCATAAGAAGAAGAAGTCCAAGAGGACTTCATCTTCACCTCGGCTGTCATCCGTTGATGAGAGCGGTAAGGAGCACCGACGATCTAGGCGCGGTTCCGCGGAGCCAGGGTCGACTTCGCCCCTCCCGAAGTGACCCTTGCTAAAACAAAAGAATTTTACGAGGCCAAGCGCCGCATATTTGAGCAAGCCGACCCTGCTGGTGAGCCCTCGGACCCCGCGAAGTCGCCCCATCGGGTTTGGCGATGTTGACTCCGGCCATGGCGCCGGTGGGGCCTCATGGATCTGATCCTGGATCCCGGTCGACGCTGGTCGTGCCGACGCGACCTCCTCCGGTGCTAGGGACTGCGGCACCAGCAGCACCAACCCCATCCTCCTCCCCAACGACACGGAGCCGGAATGACGTCGCTCGAAGCCGATTCCGGTGCTGATTGAACCCAGGGGTTCTATGTTGTCGTTTGAGCACTTTGAAGATGTGCTAGGCTCAGGAGAAGAATGGGAGGGGTCTATAGACCCTCTGGAACATCAGGATTACTCTGCGGAGCCTTTGGACTGGTGTGGGGAACTTGCAGAAGCCAGTGGAATGGACACTTCTCCAGATACTGGGATGCTTTCTCCACCAACAGTGGCTATGGAGAAGGGGGCATCCTATGCCATGATGGTTAAAAGGGCTGCTTAGGTCCCATGGACTAGAGCTGCCCTTGGTGCAGGTCAGGACTAATCTCCTGACCGAAGTGCTACAACCTGGGGCTTCTTCTTCCGAACCCCTTTTGCCCTTTAATGAAGCACTGACAGACGTCCTACTAGGCACGTGGTCCAAGCCTAGCACAGGGGCTCCTGTGAATAGGACGATTGCACGCCGCCATCACCCAGCACTGGGTGACCCAAAGTTTTTCAGCCAACATCCCACCCCTGAAAGTTTGGTGGTGCAGGCCACTACTTCCCAGGGCGCGTTCCCTTCCGCCCTTCCGGATAGTCCAAGAGGCTGGACTCATTTGAGAAGAAGTTGTTTTCTTCCTCCAGCCTGGCATTGCGGACAGTAAATACCGCATGCTTATTGGGCCGTTTCTCCAACTCCCTTTGGGCTACAGTTGCGCAAGTGCTGCCACAAGTCCCGGAGGAGGCCAAGGATGTGCTCTCCCAAGCAGTCAAGGATGGGAGAGATGCAGCAAAATTCACCATACAGTGTGGCCTAGATACAACAGATTCTCTGGGCAGATCGATTTCAAAGACAGTGGCCTTGAGGTGCCATGCTTGGCTAAGAACAACTGGCTTCTCGGGCGATGTCCAGTCCAATCTGATGGATATCCCCTTTAATGGAACCCGTCTTTTTGGGGAAAAGGCAAACTCGGCCCTGGTCAGGTTCAAGGACTCTCGAGCTACGGCCAGAGCCTTGGGCCTCTTCTCCACCCCTTGTGGTCAGTCTTCCTTTAGCCACTTTCGTGCTAACGGAAGGGGTTTCTGGCCACGTCAGCCCTATCCCAGCCACCGTCCTGCACAGACTGCCCAAGCTTGTGTCTCTGGACATTGCTGGAACAGCAGGGAATAACCCTGATGGTTCAACTGCTCACAGGTTCTCTGAATGCCAGGGCGGACAAACGTATTCGTCGATGCCTAGCAGACCATGAATCGCGTCTCCAGTTTGAGGTGGCGCAAGGTCTCTTTCAGCTGTGGGGAGAACCTTGGTTAGATTTGTTTGCCTCCAAAGAGAACGCGTAATGTCAGCAGTACTGTGCGCTGGAGTTTCCAAGGCAGTTATCGCTCGGTGATGCTTGTCATCGTGAGTGGAGCTCAGGCCTGCTGTATGTTTTTCCGCTCATACCACTCCTGCCAAGGGTTCTGAAGAAGATCTGGAACGGCCGGGCCCAAGACATCCTTGTGGCTCCGGACTGGGCTAGGAAAGTTTGGTGTCCAGAGCTTCTGAGAATTAGCATCGATCCTCCAATCAGGCTGCTCTTTCGGGAGGATATTCTGTCGCAGCAGCGGGGGAGGGTCCTTCACCCAAACCTGTCAACTCTGCGCCTCAATGCGTGGAAATTGAGCAGCGGCAGTTAATAGCTTTTGACCTTCCTCCCGAAGTCTGTAACTTTATTTTGGCGGGCAGGCGGCCCTCCACTAAGATGGTATATCCCTGCCGTTGACTGAAATTTGCATTATATGGTACTGAAAGTAATATTGACCCTCTTTCTGCTCCTCTTTCCATTGTCCTTTTGTTTTTCTGACCCTTGCCCAACAGGGCTCTGCTTTGAGAACTCTCAAGGGTTACCTTTCTGCTCTGTCTGCTTTTTTGCAGCTGCCAGACCAACCTTCTCGCTTCCAATCTCCTGTCGTTCATAGATTTCTTAAAGAGCTGGCTCGTCTGTTTCCACCCACGCCCTTTGTTATGCCACAGTGGGACCTTACTTTAGTCCTCCAATAAAGAGAGATACCTGCCAGGGTTATTCAAAAAAGGCCCTGTAGAGGGTCCGAAAATTAGTGACCACACACCATAGCAAACCAGGACACAATTGAAAAAACAAAAATGTCATTTAATCACTCAAATGTATTTATTTTTCAGTATGAATAGCATCATTTAATTAAGTTAATAAGATAATATTTCAAGATTCACATGAACGTGATAACTCAGTCCCACACATCTCATTCACAAACCACAATCATACTAACACACATTCCACAATAGCATCATCCTATTTACAACAACACACAAAATTGGTTCGACTTTGGCACACCGCCCGCTCAGCTAGGCATGGGTCTCGGCACCTATATGATCCCTCGGTAACCGGACTCCGGTGTAGATCCTAACTACACCCCATAATAAACTCGGTTCCTCTCCATTGTTGGGAGTCACCTTAATAATTTTTAAATCTATTTTTTTTTTCTTTTTTTCACACTTACAGCCTCAGGTTAGGGTGGGCCTTAGCGCGCCCATACCGCCGCAGTTCTCACGCCCTTCTTTGGTCCTGACGAATGCCAGTTTTAAATTAACACATAGGCAGAAACATGTTGACCATCCTTTGAGGGACCTGGCTGAACAATTTATTCAGTTTTTGCGTCCTACACTTTGTTTTTATATATGTCTGTTTGGCTTTTAATAAAGTTTATTTTTTGACACAAACTAGACATTTTTAACAATCACTTCCACCTTTCACTATATACACAACCAGCTCCGCAGTAATTCTGGCGTCGAAGCACACCGGGGTGGCACTCGGCCTCTCCCGGTGGGGCCCAATGATGAAGCATGTCACCAACCAGGTTGGTGAGTGAGGGCTTTATTTAGAAACCTATTTGGTTTCTGCTTTTGTGCTCTACCAATGATTTCGAGGCACACTCTTTCATTGTTTTGATTATTTCAAATATTTAATGTCCATGGCGTCCATTTTGGTTGCAAGTACCACTCGGGAGCCCTGTATGACGTCCAGGATTTCAACCGTTCCCTGTAGCTGTTCCCTCTGCTCCAGGCTCGCCCACTGTCCTGCCCCTTGTTCATTGAGCCCTGGACCAGGGAGAGTGTATCAGACTATTTTATTGGATCGGGGCTTGTCCTTAACCATAATGAAGGTTTTCTAGGCAGCAACTCTACCGGAGAAGTAGCTAAGCTCAGCAAATCCACCATGACTGGTCTTTACCTGAGTACACAACCAAGTCATTTGTCTCTCCCAGGTGGGTTAGACACTCTGCTGTATGTTCAGAGCTCACTGTCAGGCACTACCATAATCCTCAGCCAGGTGCCGCCAACCATGTGACGTCACAACTGCTCTCTATCCTGCATCCCAGCAGCTGGGGCAAGTCTTCCAGTTTCATGCGAGCCCCAAGCAGTAGCACCAGACATTAGTAACACGATTCCAAATTACGTGAGCAGCTAGTACAAAATGAGGCCCCTCTGGGGCAATGCACCAGCAGATCCTGTGGGCGATACTTCAGTCTGACTGAGCACACACTCAGGGGGTGCCCCCAGCATCCAAGGTGCGTCACTCCAGGGCACAGAGCACATTTTTTGACCCTCTAACCCAGAAACAGGGTCAGTTAGTGAGTGTCTCTCCTTTTCCAGGAAGCCCGCACTCGTTTTGGTTGCCTGTTGGCTCTTAAACCATTAGGGGGCCAGCAATGCACAGGCAGAATGTGATTGAGGCACCCCGCAGCTCTGTGCCTATCACGCAGCACACCAAGCTTGTGACCAGCATCTCTGTAAGGCTGCCCAGGGGGAGGTTGCGCAGCGCCCCCCCCCTAAGAGGGCGGCCGCCTTAGTGCCACAGGAAGGCACAGGGGTCTAGTCCCTGGGTACACCAGGGGAGACCACAGCAGATGGCTGCTTCCGGCGGGGGTGGGGAGGAGACAGGGGTATTTATACGGTCTCTGCCCACTCCTCACCCTCTTGTCCTCTCGTTCGCCTTGCATCGGTCGTAGGCTAGTCTCGTTGCTGTGTCCCCGGATCCACGCCGCATCTCGTCGCTGGTTATAGGATCAACGGTGAGTCTTGCTGCACCCACTCCACCCCGGCCCTGTCCCTGGTCAGTACCAGGTCGACGGGGCCCTGTGGCTCGGTTGGCCACGGGCGGAGGGGGCGCAAGATGGGGGCATGGGTGGCGTGATAGGTGGATGCTACTGTCCGTCGGCGGCGCCGGCAAAGAGCGGTTAACATCAGTAGAGTCAGGATCTTAGCCCGACTACTGAGGCCCCTTGTGGGGAAAAAGGCGCGAAAGGGTTGCGTGAGTTAAAAGCTCCAAATCACTTAATCCCCTCGTGCCTGAATATGTAATGTATATAGACGGGCTATGTACAGCGTTCCAGGGCCTGCGGGTCAAGATCTCCGTGGGCGTTGTGGTCCGTTGGCTGCGCTGCCGACTTGGTGCAGGAAACCAGGGCTCGAGCCCCGTGGCCGCGTCCACGCCCGGTGATTCTGGGCAATTCACTTAATCTCCCCGGGCCTGAATACATAATGTATATACGATGCTATGTACAGCGCTCCAGGGCTTGCGAGTGGGATCTCCGTGGGCGATGTGGTCCGTCGGCCGCTGCCGACTTGGTGCAGGATACCAGGGATCTAGTGTCGAGGCCGCGTCCACACCCGGTGATTCGGGACAAATACATTAATCTCTCCGTGCCTGAATATGTAGTGTAATACGGTGCCAGGTACAGCGCTCCAGGACCCGCGGGTCGAGAGATTCGCGGGCGATGGGGTCCGTCGGCTGCACTGCCGACTTGGTGCAGGAAGCCAGGGTTCGAGGCTGCGTCCACTCCCGGTGATTCGGGGCATATAACTTAATCTCCCCATGCCTGAATATGTAATGAAAATACGGTGCTAGGTACAGCGCCCCAGGACCCGCGGGTCGAGATCTCCGTGGGCGTTGTGGTCCGTTGGCTGCACGGCCGACTCGGTGCAAGAAACCAGGGTTCGAGCCTCGTGGCCGCGCCCACGCCCGGTGATTCTGGGCTAATCGCTTAATCGCCCCGGGCTTGAATATGTTTGTAAATACGATCCGAGGTACAGCGCTCCAGGGCTTGCGGGTCGATTTCACGCTATATAAAGGATGCAGAAAGACAGTATCACGTGTTTGTCGCGGACTCAGCCCCGCGGTCGCCCCAACCCCACCCCCACATGAAGCATGAATTGAGGAAGCAGGCCCCCCCCCACCCCACCCTCGCACGCGGCTTGCGCGACTGCTGAGGGGGTGGGGGGTTAGGAACCCGTCACCGCTTATGCACGCCCGCAACCTCCCCCCGTGTTCCCTATGTTCCTACACGGGCCATCGTCACGGGGGGGGGGGTTGCGGGATCACCGGCCCTCAATCGCTGCGCTCACCCCCAGCGCCGGTGGCGGATTAGCCCGGCACCACGTGTCTCGGGGCAATGGCTTGCTTAATCTTCCCTGCGCCGAGAGACCCTTGCGGGGATTGTCGAGATTACAATGTGTGGGCACCCGGTGATTCGGGGCTAATTAGTTGTATATATTTACATATCCAATTATTATATATACAATTACCACCTGGACATTCAATACTAGGGAGGCAACGTGCTTAGCGGCTAAGGGGCCGACCTTGAAGCTGGAGAACCAGGTTTGAGTATGGCGGCGGGATGCTCATGCATCCTGTGATTCGGCGCAATGCGTATGATCGCCCGGTGTCTAAAAATGTTTTGACAATCTTGTTGTTTGGGGCACCAGCTCCTGGGTGAAGCGCTCCAATACCGGCGGTCGCACTCGCGCCAATTATTAGGCCTGTACGAGCCCTCCCTTGTCTAGGATTGGTGGTTTTACGGCATTAGGCGGTTAACTAAGGGTGCAAAGTGGGGAATGTTCTGCCGAAATAATTCCCCCCTGCCTTTTTCACGGGCACGGCAAGCCATGGATTTCAGTGATCCCTCCGTGGGTTCCCGGCCCGTCTGCTGCGCTGCCGCCGAAGGGGAAAATGCGAGCCGCAGGATCGCCATTGTCATGCGAGTTCGCGCTGGGATGGTGACTCTGGGGAAGTCTCTGTATCTCCCCATGCCCGTACATGGATGCGAGCTGCTGGACCTGGTCTGCCTGGGTCCCCGAGGGTCCGTGCCCGAATATGCACGTATATACGGGGCCCATGTACTGCGAGCCAATACCGTCGGGCGAGTCGCGCGGTGCCTCTGGGCAGATCACTCAGTCTCCCCGTGCCCGATTATGCATGTAAATGCGGTGCTCAAGAACTGCGCGCCAATACCTTCGGATCGATTTCGCGCTGTGATTATGACTCTGGGTACTTCAACGAGTATCCTCGTGCCCATATGTATGCGAGCGGGTGGACCTGGTCTGCCTGGGTCCCTGAGGGTCGAGTTCGCGCGATATATTAGAGCTATCTACAGCAAGGGTCGCGCAGTCCGATCCCGACTGCTCGTGACGCGTTGTAACCTCATCGCGATCCCCCCCCACCACAGGAACTGCACGCGGTGAGTGTATGCAGGCATAGTCACTGCTTTTTTAGCTCATGCAACATACAACCATGAACAAGCCATAGTGATGACTTGCGGTAGGCCTCGAGGTCGCATCCTGTGATCTTGGGGAAATCACTTACCTTCTCGGGCCTGCATATGTAATATAAATACGGTACTCATGTGCAGCCATCTACTCTGGTGCAGGAAACCAGGGTTCGAGCCTCAAGATCGTGTCCTGTGATTTTGGGCGAATCACTCAATCTCCCCCGTGCCTGAGTATGCAATATACTGGCAGTACTCATGTACAGCTCTCCTTTACCTTCGGGTCGAGTCCGCACGCGTTGCGGACTGAATGTCTAATCTAGAATGGGTTGCTCTAGTACACAAGACAGTCACCAGTTCTAGGCTTGCTCATGTGGCTAATGGTACGCCACCGGTTGGCACTGCGGCTATGTTGTACCAGCGCGAAGCCTGCAAGAAGTGGTATAAGGAGGGATATGATGGAATTAATTTCCGTGGTGTGTGCTGCACTGTTTGACTAATATTAATCCATAGAGGAGCATGTCCTTTAACAGCAGTCCCACAGTATCGAGGTCAGCACAGTTTACTGCACGTGTTTGAGCAGCTACGACATGAACCATGCTTTGCAGACGCCCTCTCACAGGCACACAATTTGGAAAATTGGTTATAGGTAGAATTCGTCTGGCTAGAAATAAGGGATCAGGATTTCTTGAGGGGTGAGTTAGGCATGCAGGCGCAATCTTGAGTTGGTTTATTTGCTGCTACATAGCACTCATTTCTGCATTGAACTGTCATGACTTCTCGCACGGGGCGTGTTCATGTGTGGCACGGCGTGCATTCACACACAAGGTGTCTCGGCCTGCAAAGCAAGGCATGTTTCCAGGTAGGAAGATCAGCTTTGTCCAGGGGAGGCCTGGGTGCTTCTGGCACAGTTACCCTTTGGGGGAACACTGGTCATCTTTCTGGTGTTCCCATCCCCCCTAAGAACGATATGCTCCTACCAGGCACCCCGGGGATGTTTTTTCTTTGCGGTTGAAATGACTAAGGGTGCCTGGTCCCTCGGGAAGCCGTATGCGTTTCTCTTCTCAGTCTGCGGTTAAATCAATTATAGTTTAGGGTGTTGAGGTTATGCCTGTCTTTTGGTTGCCAACCCCAACTAGTGCGATGGGGTGTGTGCTTTGACATGTGTCAGCTAAGATGTGGGCTCACCGTTGATAGGGTTTTCCGTTCGTAAGGAGCTTGGAGCCCCGGGTCCGCGCTACGAAAACGATCAGGCATAAGCAAGTTGCTGTCGTGTCGCCCAGGTTCCTTTGTCCATTTCCTGCCTTTCCGGTTTCCTGCTGTAGATATGTAGGGCTGCAGGGGGAGGGGCTGTTGACTGTTCAACCTTGTCTTTCCGGCTGTGCAGTAACGGCCAGCGCCCCAAGACCGTAAGGGTGTAAGGAAGGTCTGTGCTTCAGGGTCTCATTGGCAATGAACCTATTGAGCGACAGCCGGCTAGAATGTGGTCTGCTTTTCCGCCAGCGCAAGGAGTGTACATCACCAGTCAGGCGTCATTTGGCTGTTGCTTTCCAGTGGGCCCACGGCACGGGCACGTGTGACCCAGTTTTCATACGCTTCTGCTGGTCAGCTGGTTAGCCAACAGATGGGCTGGTTGTAGGGAGTGCTTATTTTGTAGTGAAGATAGGTAGGCATGGCATGTGCTCATTATCCCATGTATCGGGGAGCTCTTGTCACGTTTCTCACCAGCGTCACATCATTTACATTCTACATTGAGAGAGCAGGGGGAGGTGTCACTTTGCATTCAGCACCTAGGCCAAGCGGCAAGGAACAGCTAGGGTGGTTTACGTGTGCTTCAGCGATCATAAAAAAAAGTATGCATCGCGGGCCCTGGCTCACACGGAAGTGGGCAAAGATCACACACACCACAGGTGCCGAGGCCTGCTCTGTTGCCTGGCATTGGGGTCCCAGGTTACTTCTGAAGGGCTAGGCCTTCAGATGCTGAAAGGATGTCCGTTGTTATTTACTCCATTGTCAAACGATTGGTTATTTCCGGGTCATCCGCGGGTGTAGAGCGTTAGGCGCTTGTTGTCTCTCCATCGGGTCGGTTTGATGCGGGATGGTGGTTTTTGGGCACAGCCACGTGGGGGGGTCTTTCTGTGTCTGACTGGGTTTAGCCTTCCTTTAATCTCCCTGTTTGTCACACGGTTGTAAGACGGGGGGGGCAACTAGCCCTGTGCTGATTGAGTTGTTACTACTGTTATTAGTATTAAACACATCAGGTACTCGTTGCACCCAACAATAGGTACTCTAGGACGCATGTCCTCTATTACACACATCTCCAGACAGGACTGCCCCTTCCCCCCCCCCTCCAATTCTTGGAGCAACAGGTGTCCAAATACTTGTGGGGCTGGCAGGCTTGGACAGAGGTTGGTGGCGAGCTCCCACATCATTCAGTAGGAGGATTTCGTAGAGTCTTGGGACAGGTCACAGGCCGCTTCCTCTCGCTGTGTTGCTCTTCTAGGTGTGGTCGAGTCAAGTGACGGAGGAGAGCAATCATCGCATGGTATATCTGGGCATGAAGGAACGCCAGGCAAGATTGTAGCGTAGGCAGATAGTGGTACTTATCGGGGACTGGATGTTGGTTTCAATGGCATGCCGCCATGCAAGGGGACCATGTACCTAGGTCACGTACATCAGGCAGTGACAAGTGAACTGGGACCATTTGACTAGAATATACAGGAGTGGTTCCCACCACGGTTGGTCAGATGGGAAGCTGTCATCTATTCTCACTGGAAACCCTTACTCCATCACGCCTATGGTAAGCTGAGGATGCCTGTGACGCTGTTAGACCTGCTATTTGTGATGAGACACACCTGTGTGCCTTGGCATGGTTTGTCTCGCATCAGGGCCAGTTTGGGGTTACTGGCGAATTGTTTGCTCTAGGGCTGAAGCGGGCGCTTTTAGAACAGGGCAAGATTGATTAGGCCAGGCAGCATGACAAAGGTCTTTTCGGCACTGGCAGAATGGTGCAGGCTGCGAATTAGTGCCATTGCAGAACATACATTTTCAACAGTCTGCTAGGAAATACCGAGCAGCAGGAAGGTATTGAACCATGGTGAGCAATTGTTGTGGGTTTCGTGCTCAACAGGAGCAAGGGAATTGCATTCTGTTCCATCAAGCTACGGGTACTGTCTATAGCACCAGTAACTGTATAGCTGCTATTTTCGCCCGGGGCTGGGCTGCCAATGTCATCTAACTTTGCAGCCAGACACTGAGTAGGCAAAGACATACTTGCAATGGTGCAACGGGCACTCAGCAGTAGAGTTAGTTGCGTGTCATCTCACCCCGACATAACATCAGTGATATAACGTAGGTTGTGGCTACACACGACCAGGCACTCTAGGGCAGCTGGGGCGGGAGTGTGCCAGTACCAAGAGGATGCGGGTTGCCTGGTTAGGGCTGCTGGTTTGGAGGGAACACTAATATGGATCGCCACAAGAGCACAATTTACATTCATAGAAGGCTGAATTGATACTTTTATGGCATGGTGCCAGTTGCTTTAGTTATGCGCATGTTTCTTGGCAGCGTCAGGAACATTCAGAATGCAATGCTGGTGGTTAGCCTCTTGTCATGCTGTTCAGAGGTGTTTTTAGCTCAGGCATGGCCAAGCATGGGTTGTAGGCCGGTGGTCTGCCCTGGGATTCGTGTGAACAGGCAGGTGAAGCAGCAGAACTTAGAGGGGCTTGGGTTTGACCTCTGGATACAAGGGCGGAGCCTGGTTGCTCACTTAGTAGCCCGTCCTTGAGTTCGACGAAACAGGTACCATTGATGCGAGTATCGGTACCGGGTAACTTCTCCCGCCCTCCAGCACTGGCTGGCAGCTATGCAGGTTGTGGAAGTGGCCTTCCAACGGGGGCGATATGGTTCATAGGAGTAAGGGAAACCCCGGGGTAACACTTTTGGGCTACAAATTAGCAGGAGAACAATTGGCTTTCCCAGCATTCAAAATAGAGAAGAATTTAACACGTTGGTTCTCCTCTGTGGTCACTCTGTCCTGTCTCTCCCTGGTATACTAGCAGGATTTTGGGAGGGCAAGGCTGCACATTTGGTGGTGACTGATGGAATGCGATGGACATCTCCAACTGAGTGAAAGAGGAAGTAAGGCGGGCCTGTCAACTCTTACCTCCTCCCGCATTGACACTGCCAGGCAGGAGTGTCTTGTCAAAGGGATTGTTCTTCAGCGATGCAAAAGGCAACATTGGACCAACGCCTAGTTATAGGTTTAAGGTCATTTCAGTGAAAAATACACGGGGGAGTTTAGAAAGGATGGGGGCACCTGTCCTGATGGTGCATGCTGGCCGCCGGCCCGGTTGGGCGTAGACTTGTTTTGGCTGGACCTGGGAGAAGCCTGGTATCCGCTTGCGGTAGGTAAAAAAGGCTTACCTGGAGATTAAAGCTGAGACTCCGGGGAGGGGGGCCTCCGCCTAATCTCTTGGTGGTTCACCTGGGGGGAAATGATTTAACCTCACTAGGACGGAGAGCCTTGCTCCAAAACAGGAGGGACACTTTCTGCCAGTTGAGTGTGATGCTGGGGCCGTGCGAATTGTGGTGGTCGGAGATTACACCACGGGTCAACTGGCATGGAGCCCGCTCAGGAGACGCCATTGAGGTGTCAAGGAGAAAAGTTAACAGCGCCATGCGCAAGTTCACTGAGCAAAGAGGCTTTGGCTTCATCAGGCATGGCCTTTTACACGCCAAATCAACAGGGTGTCTGGAGGATGATGGGGTGCACCTCTCCACTCTAGGCATGGATTTATTTTTACTTGACCTTGGTGAAGCCTTGGCAGCTGCGGGTTGCAAATAGAAGTGGTAGTCTGGTGGGGGGCCCTGGTAGTGACGGTGGCCACTCCCAAGGCTGTGGAGGAGTTACAGGGCGATCCAGGGTCTGCACATACCAAGGGGTACATCATGCAGCAGCACCGCGGGGTGCTAAGCCAGGATACCCAGGGATGTTTTAGCGTTGTCCCCTGGAAGAACGACGGCGCCCCCGGTTAGCCGACAGGCGGTTGTGGGTCTGAGCAACCGGGGGCTGCCATGTATGCTCCGCCCACCCCTCACGGGGGGGGAGTGTGAAGCAAGTGGACTGGGGGTCCACGGATGGGAGGGGTGGCCCCTCCCAATAGTTGGTATACACCATTTGGCATTGCCATGGTGACTCTAGGCCTATCAGACGGGCAGGCGGCATAGGGGCTGGCCTGCCCTGGGATCGCCCGTAAGATAACCCACCATATTTGCATATTGGTTATGCTTATAAACCTGCAGCAATATTTCTCCACTTACAATACAGTGTCGTGTGGTTTATTTATGTACTTATGTGTTTTGTGACAACTGTTGCCGATATTGGCACTATGTTAGGGGCCTCACGGGGCGCACTCAGCAGGTCCTGCAGAGAGCTGTTCGCCACCTTCTCCCGATGCGGGTTTCAATGTCGGGGATGGCGCCGCACCCCAAGCAGTGCTGTTTGTAAAGATGAGAGCTGCAGCATCAGTGCTCAGACTCAGCAGCCGGCAATACAGAAGGTGAGGTGCACATCCAGCAACACTGTCCAGGGGCTTTGCTGATGCTGCGGGCCCGTAGGCTGACCCTTTGCACTCCTCCAGCCATCTCCCATGCTTAGGCAGCCATCCTACTGCAGCATGCCATAACTCCTTTCAGAAGATCCTGGCACCGGAGCCCCAACACCTGTTCACTGCGGCAGCAGAAGCGGTAGACGCTGCCCGATGTTCTCTCAGGTAGGAGGGTTTCCCACTCTCAACGCCGCTTATTTCTCCAGGCCCCAGCAGTGCGTACGGCACAAAGCCGCCACTTTAGATGTTGCTAGCGGCAGGCTTTCTGCCCCGGCGCACAGCGGCTGCTCTGCAGGGTAGCAGCAGTGTCCCGCCCCCAGCACAGCAACCGATCTCCTCTACACTCACCGATTGTGGCAGCGCCGCTCACCTTCCCTCCTATTCAGCTCAGCAGAAGCCCTGTATCACAGCAGGCCGCAGCCAAGAGTTCACTCGCTGCTCGCTCTCAGGATGTCAGGATTCGCACAGGGGTCTATAGACAGTGTTTTGAGTTATTCATGCCCTCTGTTACATGGGTGCAAAAAACAATCGGCTGAGTTAGGATGGAGGAGGATTAGGCTCACCGAGTTTAAACCTTGTAGGGACTGTTGCAAGCAGATGTCAGTAACTGATCCCCTTGAAGTCTGCCTCTGGTGTTTGGGTCCAGTATCTGCAAAGACTGTGCTCAAATGAACCCGAAGGTCATCTCAGAATGCTAGGTGAAGCCCTGCATGGCAAAACAAAAGGTTGCACTCCCAGTTGAAGTTGGGTGCACACTCACTCCCAAAGTAATTCCCGTAACAGATCTTCATCATTGTTGATGTTTTTGGTAAGTCCAAGAAAAAGCATAAGAAGTCCAAGCGGGACTCGGCCCCTTCCTTCCACTCTCGATCACCAAAAAAGGGTTGAGGGTGTCACTGTGCCTCTTGGAGATTAAGTCAATGCTGGCCTGCAGGACAACATCTACTGGTATGCAGAAGCACTATTTTTGAATTTCCAGTGGAATTCTGATGCCTGGAGTAGGAAGCTGCCTCTCTATATGCCATACCAAAAAGATTATATTGTGCATAGTTCAGTGTATCCCCAGAGGCTTTACAGAAGCTAAAGTAAATAATACTAGTGTAGGCGAGCAGTTAGGCTTATCAGAGGGCAGTGCTAAGCATTTGTTCTACACACAGTGGCATTAAATGAGACACACACTCAGTGAATAATCCTAGACTAATTTATAAAAATAATACTTGGTTATATTTATTTTGTAGAACCACATAACTTCATCACAAGTAAATACGTTTTTCAATAGAAATACTTTTCAGTTTCAAAAATGGACACATAGTCCAATTTTCAGACTTTGCAATGTTAACCTATGCGAGGAAGAAAACATTCAGCATACATAAGGATAACAACAACTTACAAGACCAGTCTTCAGAGGTTAAGGTCAGTATTGGGCAAGGTTCAGTTCAGCATCAGCAGTGCACCACCAGCGGCACATTGACGGCCGGGTGCAGGGTGCAAATTCGAGGTTGGGCGCCGAAAGCAAATCAATGGGGTTTGGGGGCAATCGGTCAGAGGCTGCTTACAGGTAAGTAGCAGTGGCTTGGGGTCTCCAAGGTTTGAAGCAAGCAATGGATGGGGCTGTAAGCAGCACCAACACTACACCACCAGCAACACAGGGCGGCCGAGAGTAGGGTGTCAACACAGTGTTAGGTGCCTAATGTAAGGCAATGGAGAACGTCCAGATCGAACAAGGGCTGCAGGCTCAGGCTTGGAGGCTGGTCGAAGGAAACCAGCAGCTGGGCAGGTAAGTAGAGGGATCTAGGCACGCCTTGGGTCCTCTTTGCCAAGGCCCAGGGCAGATGGGTGCAGGGGTGCCTTTTGGTGTCGGAAATGGATTACCGGAGCAGGTCGCGGCTGGTGGGGTATCTGTGCAGAGGCTGCAGGCGACATCGAGGAGTCCAGGAGATATCAGTTCACAGTGGAGTCGGGCTCTGGAGCGCTGGAGAGCCTTGCTGGAACCGGTGGGCCACATACACTCGGGCATAGGTGAAACTGGGGGCAGGCTTTGCAGTTTTTCTGGTCACTGAGTCCTTCCTTTGAAGATGGTTGTTTGATGAACAGGTCCGCTGTTCTCTGGAGTCTTGTTCTTTGTCGAAGGCAGGCAATCTTCCCAAGGCTTTGGCAGTCTCTGGGCAGCAGGAGGGGTCATCTTTTGGCGCAGGATCGTTGAGGGCTGCATAATTGGCTGGGGCTAAGTCAGTTGGTGTCTGCAGTCTTCTCTGCTGTTGCAACTCTGTAGTGTCTGGCTCTTCTTAGGTCATCAGGAACTGAAGTTCAGGGCTCAAGGGGGGCACATAAATACTACATTTAGGGGCATGTAAAGGGAGTCCCAGGTATTCTCTAAATGCTCACCCCACGTGGGGGGGGGGGGGGTGGGCAGATCCTTGATTGAAGGAGTCCCTATCTTCAAGATGGTGGGCACTGAAAAGTGTACTTCACCCCGCCTCTAGCACCTGGAGGGTGGGGTTGGCAGGGTGGCACCCCTCCTGTTCTTTCTATGTTTTCCCTCCGGCCCTCCCGCCAAAAAAGGGGGTGAGGACAGGAAGGGGGCCTGCTCCCTCTAACTGGAGAGGCTGGGGCCCTCCTGTTCTTTCTATGTTTTCCCTCCAACCCTCCCGACAAAAAAGGGGGTGAGGACAGGAAGGGGGCCTGCTCCCTCTAACTGGAGAGGCTGGGGGTCACATTACAAAGACGATAAGGCATTAAAGCTCCCCGCCACAAATGGCTGTTCCTGACCAGAGGGAGGTGTGAACATCTCCACCCAGGAAAGGCATTGTTCTCAGCCTCAGAGTGTGCAGGCACTTTCCCCATAAGGTAAGAAGACCTGGTGGTAGCAGGCTGGCTCAGGCCAGTCAGTAACCACACTAAGGATTGGTGGGTTTCAGGGTAACCCCTTTAAGGGGTCCTCTGTGAGCACTTTTTAATACACCTGACATTGGGATCAGTTCAGGCTTATTATGCTGGGATGTTTGGTACCAAACATCCCATATTTCAGTGAAGCCATCATGGAGCAGGGGAATTTGTAATGACAAGTGTCCAGCCCATGTTTGTGCTATGTCTTCCCTAGTCAGTTACAATATCCAGGAATTGTCAAGGATATTGCAGGGACATAGCTGCTCATGCAGATAGCCCTCACAGGAGATATAGTGCATCCTGCCTCTCCTTAAACACAAGGCCCTTGGTACCAGAATTACCTTTTACAAGGGACTTATATGTGAGCTAGAGGGGTGCCACTTGTGGTATAGTTTTCGAGAACGAACGCTGGTACTGGAAACCTGGTCAACAGGGACCCAGCACTCTACGGTCAAAGTAGCATCAAAAGTCATGCAAAAAGTGGGGCGTGGGTACTGCAACAGAAACCCACTTTCCCCATATGGGGGTAGTCATAAATTGAGGAATATGGAGTTAAATAGACTATCCACCAGAAAGAGGTACCAAAGGTAAGTCACTTGTTTGTCTTTACTCTTTATGATGTTTGGTAGTTTGTTCACATTCACAGCTACTGTTCACACTACTAAACAACAATGTAATCAAAGTGTTAATTTGTGGGAGAGGCCACAGTCTTCATGTAAATTGTAGCTGAGCTCCTACAAAGGCCGCAAAGACTGACTCACAAAGTTCAGGTTTCTGTAAAGACATCTAGGCACAAACTGGAAGGCATTCCTCAGAAAATACTTGTGCTATGTGCCGGAAACGAGCGAAAACCAACAGTACTGTCAAGATATAAAGAGGTTAAAGTTCCAAACTAAAATTGATAAAAATATAAAAGGTTTATTTAAATCAGGTCTCAGTCTAAAGCAAAACCATACAAATCACCAAGACAACAATTGATTAGAAATGGTGCATAGCTACCTTAGGCTTGAAGTCAGTTGAAAAGTAAATTTGGAATTGCATCAGGTAGTCATATAATTCTGATTCACCCACTGAAGACTTGTTGAACTCACTGAGAGTTTATCCCCAAGACCTGTGAGACATTGTTGGAGCTCCAGTTCATGGAAGTCAATTGTCAGTAACCAGAAAAACACAAGTGAGGTTGCGAGCACAGAGTCTCTGACTCAGAGTGGGCAAATTGCATGCAACCTTTGTGAAGCACAGTTGAATAGCGGGTTGAACTGCTCAGCAATATAGTCATGTTATGTTTTAGATATAGGTGATTGAGTCTGATTTACTCAGCGGAAATAATGAGACCACACCAAAAGATGGAAATCCTCCCAAATCTCATTCATTTGTTTATCCAGATTGAGCACACATGGCCTGGTATTTCTTACTGGATTCTACTCTGAATATTCTCATGTAGAATTGACCCATAAAAGAGTCTGGTCTCACAGAGGTTTTAGTTTGTCTGGCTATTTTTTGTAGTTGGTATTCTCTTTGGTTTTCTCTTTAAGCAGAGAGATCTATTGGTATTCAGTTTAGTATTTATGCAATTTAAAGACGTCTCATCAAGAAGGCATTTTTCTGCTAGTTCTTTAGTATCTTTATTAATTTAATAAAAAGCCTTTATGCATCTTTGTTAGTGTCAGGGTAGTGGATGAGGAACTAGTGAGTGACATATTTTCATTTTAATTATATTTGGAGTTAGACTAGGGAGGAAATGTTGTCTTTAGTTTGGCAATGGTATTAAAGTTTTCTTTTGGCCAAGCGATTTCTCCTCAAAATAATATTTTGCAATCTTGCATATGTGTGGGGATATTCACTGTTCTTGAAATGAATGAAAATAGAGTTGGAGTAAAAATAGGGTTTGAGGTAAGTCTCCCAGTTTTCTGCTTGTACTCATTTTGCATATCCGCACTGATGGAAAACAATTCCTGGTGGGTAGCATGCATCTTGATTAGCCTCCACATGCTATCACTAAGACTTCCAGGTCAATTATTCTGCAGCTTTACCACAGAAATTATGGAATAATCAGAGTACTCTTAGGGCAGTCAGTGGTTCCTGGACTCATAGTGTAACAATTAGAACCTTTTTCTATTGTTGTCCTGCGGACTTACCTTACTTTTAAACTCAAAACTGAGCATCAAGTATGCCCCTTTATCACTTGATCATCAAGGTAGCAATGTGGAGCATTCCAAGGCTAACTCAGGGAGATGTTATGGTAAAGACTCAGAATTGCATGGCATAACTATCAGCAATCAATACAATAATGCCCTGCCAGTATTTTTACTGAAAGACGGAAAGTAATTTATGTCAGTCATACAACACAATATTGACATAAAATATTAGATGACAATACAAAATGTGGTACACGGTTACTAATGGTAAAATTCCTGTGTGAGGAAACTATTGATTGCTAACAAATGCTATTCACTGTGCATAGGCAGTGTATCATCTCTCCAATGTAAACTCAGCCCTTGACCCTATTGGGAAAGTGGTGGGTGCAGATCTTCTGGTACCCCCTTATGGGTACTCTTCAGCCCCACCCGAAATATTCTTGTTTATGGTAGCATGTATCAATTTCTCCAGTGACCCTTCACTTAATGCTGCTTAATAGAGTCTTTATAGTTCTGCGTGGATAGGGCTGCTCTTCCTGGTTATTAGTGGGCACAGTGCATTTCTGTACGGCTCACCCATTGCCTCAGCCCTGGGCCAGCCGATGCTGTTGGTATCTCTGGCCTCACATCAAGTGCGCAGGTGAGCACACCAGTGAAGAAATCGAGGGCTGCATGCCTAGACAAGATGAAGAGTGCACTCTGTCGGTCCTGCTAAGGTCAAATAGGTTCTCTGTGCTGTTTCTTTCTCAGACCCAATCACAGTACTCCACCCAAAGTGTAGAGCCAACACAGGATGCAGTGATGCTCCAATGGAGGTCTGTTAAAGATTGCAGATTGTGATATTGTAGTAGTACTCTCCCAAGGTGCTTTGGTTTCAGTTGAGATGAATGTTGAAGTGCGGTCTTGATTTCTTCTGGACCTGTCTGTCACAGGTTCTTATTTTCAGTCATCATAGATGACAAGAGGCAGTGGCAATCTCCATGAGTTCCCATCTGTAAACAGCCACTTTAGCTGTGAGACACACAACAGAGTCTCAAATCCTCACTACATGGCCCGGCAATAGGCTGCGTTATGCTCCTCTCGCCTCAGCTTTTGACAGTTGTCTTTTTTTCAAAAAGGAATCTCAACTCAGACCGTCTGGACTTGTAGATAGATCTTCTTCAGCCTTTGAACTTTAGTACGTGATTAAGTGGGAATTTTTGCACTAACTATCTGCATCGTGTGACTCCTTGGGTTGATTGGTGATATCCACACATAAACATCAGGGCGGACCAGCATAGTTTCAGCAGGGCATCAAACTTGGTATTAGACTTGGGGAAATTACAAGAAAACACTTACATTTTCAGAGAGGGCTATAAGAAGGTCCACAAGGTCTATGTAGGAGGCAGGTTTAGTACATAGTACACACTTTGCACTCATACAGACAACCCTTATCGTTATTTTAGGGGTCTTTAAGTGGTAGCTGTGGAGAACAGCCTTCAGCTTAGTCCAGAAGGAGTGTTAAGCAGCTTGTTTTACCAGAACTAATCCTATAGTGTAGGTTAAATGAAAATGAACTACACAGTATGGTTATAAAAATAAAATAACTATATTTATTATACACACTCATTAACACATTTGGTATATCTCCTACCCGGAGATATCAACACAATACACAAAATATTTCAAATGTAAAACAGGTAAGTAAGCACAAATAGACAGTGGTCTCCAGGGGAAGACCAAACCATATACTAAAGAAGTGGACTGTGAATTGCGATCCAAGTCGAGACTAGTACCAGAGACTCAGAAGAGCTGGGGACCCAAGGAACCACCCGAGGTAAGTACCCAGGAACCCCATGGAGGCTGTGTGCAGAGTGGAAACACAGTTTCCTACTCAATCCAAGTCAATAGGAAAGTTGTGGTTGCAGTTTTTGAGAAAAAGGACCCTTCCCAATAGACCCTGAAGAAACCCTGTGGAAGACAGAAGGTTGAAGAGTCGCCCCACCTGTGGATACCCCAGGAACCAGGATACCTACACCAGGGAAGCCGGGTGCGAAGGGACGTCGGAAACAACCGTAGACCACTATGGAGGACTTCAGAAAAGATGCAGCTGGCGAACAAGGTGAAAGAGTTCGGTGGAATCCAAGGATGGATTCTTGAAGAGAAGTACCTGCAAGCAGAGGGGACAGAGTCTATGCCACTCGGAAGTGACCAGGAGACATGGAAGACCAATGACCACCGATGACGGAAGATGTAGGAATGTTGACTCGGACCTTTTCGCTGCAGCTGTGAGGACCAGGCAATGCTGTTAAAGACCAGGAGCTGTTCACGAGCTGTCCCACGTCGAAAGTCAAGAACCAGGGGGTGGGTGTACGACGGGAGCACCAACAAGCCTTGGCATTAGCAACAAATGTGGTAAGCGAAGACGGTGCAGTGTTGGGACCAGCAAGGTCCAAGGGACTCACCAATTGCAGGAGAGTCAGAGCAGGCCCTGAGCAAGCAGAGGAGCCCAATGAAGCCAAAGAAGACCCTCCAGAGGACCCACAGGCTGAAGACACAAGAGTTGCAAGAGCACCTCGAGCAGCTCACCAAAAATGCAAGCCCATGTTGCAGAGGAATCGATGAGGACGGAGATCATGGCAGGAAGAGATGCTGGAGGCTGGAGCTTCTTGTAGCCCAAAGATCTCTGAAGGACAGAGTCAACAAGCCTTGGCAACGGTAAGTCAACAAGGTGCACTGTGGTTCTCTTCCAGCAGTTCTGACAAGGGACACTGGCCTTAGACTTGCTGAGAGGACAGGTCAGGCCCACAGGGGTATTGCAGAACCCTGAGCCATTCGGAGTCCGTGGGACGTCAGGAGCAGCAGACTGGTCAGCTTCGTTGCGGTGCCTGCAGATGCAGGGGATTGACTCCTTCAATCAAGGGAGATTCCTTCAGTGTCTTTGATGCTCACAGGCCTGGAGAGGAACCTGGATAAAGCACAGGCACAGACGACGAAAACGACACGCAGAACAGTGAGATCAGGAGCAGCAGGAGTCTGCCTTGGCGCAGTGTCGGTTCCAGGCTAAGTCCAGCGAAGTCCAAGGTGCCAAGACTGTTGAAGTTGAAGTGGTTTAAGGTTCGAATCTTGTCCCATGACGAATCTGAAGAGCCACCCACAGGACACGCAGAACAGTGAGACCAGGAGCAGCAGGAGTCTGCCTTGGTGCAGTCTCGGTTCCAGGCTAAGTCCAGCGAAGTCCAAGGTGCCAAGACTGTTGAAGTTGAAGTGGTTTAAGGTTCGAATCTTGTCCCATGACAAATCTGAAGAGCCACCCACAGGTAATCCCTTAAGTACCCTAGGGAAAGGGTTGGGACTATTCAAGTATCCCTCTCAAAGGAGAGGCTGGACAGAGGGGAGGATACTCCCATGTCCTTTGTACAGTTTCACGCCAGAGCAGGAGCCAAGGACTCTCTGAACTGGCTCAAACTGGAGTATGCAAGGAGGGCACCAAATGTGCCTTTCAAAGCAGACTGATGGCACTGGCAAGCGCTCCTACCCCAGCCCTATACACTAAGTTCTGTCTGGGAGGTGGTCACACCTCCCTGTGACAGGAAACCTATTGTTCTACCTTCCCCTCTTTAGCTCAACTCAGCAGCAGAAGGGCAGAATCATGTCTGGGGTCAGCAGCAGCACTATCTTGCTGGCAGATCCTGGAAGGCTGTTACCGGAAGCACTGGGGACTCCCCGGAATAGCCCCATGGTGCATGGAATCATACCTCCAACACAGGTAACGGTGTTGGGGGTATGATTCCAGCATGTTTGATACCAAACATGCCCAGGTTCGGCACATCCAATATATAGTTAGCCATTGCGTAATGATGCATGGTCACTTAATGTGTCAAAATAGCTGACCGCACTTACAAAGCATGGAGAATCGACTCTGGGGTTTGTATGGGGTGTCCGATCACGTAGGGCTCCCTCACACTTATAACCTAGCACCCTGCCTTCAGAATTGAAAGGTCTGCTTTAGGGGTGACTTATAGGTTTCAAGTTCAGTGACCTCAGATATAAGGAAACCTATGTCTGTTGTAAGTGGTGCTAGAACCAGCTTACACAGGCTGCAATGGCAGGCCTGTAGTCACAGTTTGAGTGGGCTTCCATGAGTGGTGTAATACATGCTGCAGCCCATGGGAGACCCCTGGAGTGCCTATGCCCTGGGTACCTTAGTACCAAATACTAGGGACTTACAGGTGTACACCAGTAGCCAATTGGGAAGGTACCAAAGTAGGATCCCAGTCAGACTAGTCAGAAAACAGAATAACATGGGGGTAAGGAGGAAAGCAGATCCTTCTTTCCTACAGTCTGTGTCAATGGAGATCTTCCATTTGCTCGTGTGGGTCTTAAACCTATAAGCTTAGTTTTAAATCAGGATTTATCCGCCCTCTGCTTATCAGTGTCACACAATTTTAAGGGTTTGAAAATCCAGCTAGTTTGGATTAAGCATATTTCCCTGAGAATGAATGATAGTTAGAGCAGTCCCTGCTTCCAAAATGAAGGCTAAAACCTGTTTTACATGAAGCAGGTACATTCTCTAAAGGTCAGTTCTGGCGAGAAACCTTAGGCCAGATGTATGTAGCTTTGAGTTTGTGATTACCCAATAGCGAACTTTTTGCGATTTACTATTTGGTAACCGCAAACAGCGATGTACAAATGTGTGTTTAACACATTTAGCGATTCCCAGTGGGTCGCAAATACACCTACCTCATTAATATTCATGAGGTAGGTCCCAGTTTGCGGCCCTATGGCATTCGCAAAAATCACAGGGAGGTGTGACCTGCTGGGGTCAGCAGACCACCATGTCTATGATTGCTTTTAAATAAAGCAATTATTTTTTTTAAATACAGCTCATGTTCCTTAAAGTAAAACGGGATGTGTTTCAAAATGAAAAATGAAACATTTTCTTTTCTTTTTTTAAGAGTAGGCAGAGGTCTTTGGGACCACTGCCTGCTTTTAAAAAAGGTTTTCATTAACATCCACAAAGGGGAATAGGTCCCTTGAAGAACCCATTACCATTTGCAAATGGGTTACCACCAACTCTAAGTTGGTTGTAAAATGTTAATGTTTTACAACCACATTTCTGTCGCACATTCACACATACCACTGCAAGTCGCTATTGGGAAGGGACGCGCTAAACATGTCCCTTCCTAATACTGAATCGCAAACCGAGTTTAATTCTTTACTAGGTTATCGAATCGCAAATTTAGCATTTATACTTTAAAAAAATGCTTTTTTGCGGTTTTAGGGACCTCAAAAAAGATTAGTGCATCTGTGCCCTTGTGTATTCTTCCCACAGACCCTAAAGGCAAAGGAGGAAGACAGAGTAAAAAGTGATGGATTGACTGTACCGGTTATTTTCTTGTTGGCAGCAGCTATCCATTATATAGTGGCTGTTAATAATAAAATTGTTGGCAAACATCTGATGGTAATCCTAGCAGCAGGAGCATCAAATGTGATTGTGATCAGCCTTCCTTTCACACATTCAAATGTTTGCAACAGTTATTGCATATGCAGGCTAGATGATGTTCACAAGTGTGGCCATCCATTACATTTTTAATTTTCTAGCGCTCCCTTTAACTAATGTCCCTGGATGTAATTTACAGTGGGCCCAGGAGGCATTGCCTGTAGCTACTGCATCTCAAATTTACACATTGCTTTCATCATCCAAGACCTAGTTTATGATCATGCTGAAATCGTTTAAGTCCCCCCTTTCCCAGATTGTTAAATCTTGTGTCTTTGATGTGATATCTCATGTGTATGACTCCCAGCTGACCATCTCGTGTGGCCAGGACAATGTTGGGGCAGAGCCCTGGTTTAAGGACTGTATGCGAAGGATTGCAGCCTGAACGTTGGCAAACTGCCTTCAACCTAATAGTGAGAAACAGAGATGGTGCTGTATGGTAAAGCCCAGGATCTCTGGACCCCTGACTGATGGCCCTCAGACGTGGAGGTAGCTCCCACTCCTAGGATTGTAGTGAAAAATGTGAACATTAAACTAGATCAGTCTTTATCCATGAAGCATCAAATTGCCACCTCTTGTGGGTCATGCTTTGCAACTATGCAGCTTCTGAGCAATGTTCCTGGATTACAATCCTCTGCAAGGCAGACACTGGTTCAGTCCCTAGTCATAAGCCGCTTGGGCTATGGCAATGCCCTGCTCATGGCTGCAAATAACTCCTTATTGTCCAAACTCCAGGCGGTGCAAAACACAGCTGCATGCCTGGTTAGTAATATCCAGCAGGCTCCCCATCGACGCCCTTACTGAGAGCTTTACATATGCTTCCAATTAGGAAGCGGATCATCTTTAAGAACTGTTGTCTCACCCATAAGGCTCTCATGGGTAGAACCCCACATATCTAAAAGACAAACTGCAGTACTACTGCCCTTCACAAATGCTTAGATCAAGCGACAAAGCGCTCTTCACGGTCCCCCTCATTAGTACCTCGATGCAGTGGGAGAGCTTTTTCCTTTATTACACCATCTACTTGGAATCAACTTCTGCTCCATCTCTGTTGTGGCTCTGTTTTTGCCAAGTTTAAATAAACTTAAGACCTGGCTGTTGTAGGCTGTGGTGGGCCGCTAAGCTAGTGTAGTGCCAAGATACACCATTGGGTGTGATTTGTATATCAAGTGGATATACTATAACATAGTTAATGAGGTTGCGGTGGCTACTGTTTTGAGACTATGTGGTTGGGATAGTAGTATAGGGTCTACGTTATCCTTGGGTACACCAAACATGCCACAATTGAGCATTGTTTGCAGGTCAGTGATCCCATCCATTGAGGTTAGGGAGCCCTCATACTCTGCCAAAAAGAGAAAATGTGTGGAGATGGGGCACAGTCACAGTCGGGGACTTTCAATATTACAACTAAGTTTAGCTAATTTTCTTTCTCCACTTCCAAGTGCTGTATGTGAATTCCATCCAGAAAAAATAAATCCCTGCTCAGTAAGTGAGTTTGATATGCAGTGTTGATAAATGAAGCATCTGGGTTTGTTATCAGGCACCAAGACATTTTCAAGAAATACCTTTGTAGTGCAAACTGTAAATTTTTGGTCTGTAGTTAAATGTGCATTGATGATCTGCTTTCATTCAGGTTTAGAAACTCAGACAATAATATTCTGAATTTGTTCTATTTTTATGTCTGTGGTTGACCTTTTGATTTTGCTAAAATTATGTTTAGACTATATTTACTTATAGCGGCTTTCAGCCATCCTCTTCATCCATAGGTCTATTGTTGCTTCATTCACAGTTTTCTTCAGTCCACTGAAGCATCCAGCGTGGGGCCAAAAGTCAGCTCACTTCAGCGATTTTGTGAGTGATGACATTGTGCTCTCTCACAAGGTGCACATTTGCGCACAAAGCACCAAGGAATACTAAATGTGGGCTTTGTGAAACTACAAAATTGTTTTGCTTTTAGACAGTGTTTTTAGGTCTTGCCTGAAACAGCACATGCACTGTCACTTGCGAGACATTTTGTTTACTTACAGGGAGTTTAGAGCCCTGTGTATGCCGGTTTCACTTCCTCTTATTGCTATCGTACCTGGCTTGTGTCCTTCTACAGCTTGATGAACTTCGGAGATACTTTTTTTTCTTTTAGTTGCAGCTGTACATTTGGTTGCATGCTGTCTTCATTGTTGTTTCTTTCCCCATCATTGTTGCTTGCCCTATCATTGCTGCTTGCCCTATCATTGCTTTGCCTCGTGCCTCCCAACCCTGTACCGCATTGCTGCTTGCCCCGTTGTTCCTTGCTACCATCCCTTCAGCGTTGTTGCTTTTCCCTGTTCGCCCCACCCTTATTGTTGCTTTGCCCAGCCTCCGCCCTTGTTGTTGTTTGCACCATCCCCACGCCCTTTCTCAAGTTGTTGGTTTGCCCCATGCCCCCCTCCCCGTTGTTGCTTAGCTTTGTCCTGCCCCACTCCCTCACATCCTGCTAGAAGAAAAAGCTCTGACACGGCTAGCACTTTCTGCGCGATACCGCTTTCTTCGAACATTTAGTAAATATGCACAACAGCCACGCTACTGTACAACGTAGCTAGAAGACATTGACAACGCCCAAAGCTCTTGCATAGGCGAGACCTATTGGCTTTGCCAATGCTTGGTTTAGAACATAAGGTGTTGTGCTGTTCACACTTCGTTCACACATTGAATGCAGCACATCGCTATGTATAGGAAACATTTGTCCACATTGTTTTCTTCTCCAGTGCGTGCTGAAGATTGTGATGTCTTCCACGGATTTCTAAGAAAGATAAGACAGTACATTCTCATCTAGCTGTTTTTTTTTTTTTTACTTCTTAGCTTCAAAATAACTTTTGTCTTAGGGTTTTAGGTGCCTGCCCATCAATAACGTGTATATACTTGCATCTTTTGCCATGCTGGGCACTTTGGCACAATGTTGACATGTGACATGTCTGTTATTCATTGTTTTTGCCTTCTGGAATGGAAATAAAATCCAAAGGATGGTTTTGTAGTGTCACTTCCATGGTCATCAACTTCCTTTCTCACTGTCTCCAAATCCGATCAGTGTCAGACAGCATGGGGAAGTGGGTGGTGTTTTATTCTGAAAAGGCAATGTTCTTTTTACCTGAAAATCAAATCCACTATACAAAACAAAGAAACAGAATCAACATTTCAAGGACAGCCAACTGTGAAGTAGCTGAAAAGTGGTGGAAACTGCAGTGATTCAAAGTTGGAGGAACGCATGAATTATTAGGGTGTAAGTATATAAATGTTTACCACTAAATAATTGTTTTGCTCAGTAGACTATCCCCACCCCACCCTCTTCGTTGCTTTACCCCGCCTCCCGTCCAGAGTTCTTATTATGCTCCACCTCCCCACCACCCCTCCAGCGTTGTTGCTTTGCCACATCCCCCACACTTTCCTCCCCCCACCACCTTCTGACCCCTCACCACCTCCCGTCTACCCCACTCACTCCTGTACTCCCCATCCTCTCTCGCCCCTAGTAAAAATAAGCACTATAACGCGGTCAGCGCTGGCCAAGTCATAGCATTTTTTTTTTACTTCCAGCCATGCAGCAAAGCAGCCACGCTGCTGTACAACATTGTTAAAATACATTGATAAAACCAATACCTCTTGTATAGGTGAGATCCATTGCCTATGCCAATGCTTGTTTATATTGGTGCAGATCTGGCAGCTCATCCAACAAAGAAAAAAAATACAAACCTGTGATAAAATAAAACGAGCATTGAGAAAACAAAAAACCTGGCATCCGGTGTCAGAGATCTATTGACTTTGTTAATGCTTGTTTTGTCTATCCTGTAGTGCCCACAAACTGCTTCTTTGAGTAAAACAACGTAGCAATTAAAGAATTCCGTTTCAGAGGTCATTGGAAATGTGAAAGTCTGCATTAACTTTCCAGTCTGTGGTGTCACTTACCTATGAGTTGCTGAAAGTTTATTTTGATTGGTAAAATTATTTAGCTTTTGTTGAGATGTGTTTTAAACTGTTGTTTTCAGTTCTCCATTTTATACAGTCATGTTATCAATGGTAATCTAACAGGCTTTTCTCCCTTTTCAGGAACGAATAGAAATCATTGACCAACAGTACAAGCTTGAGAAAGAGAAACTTCAGAAGATTCGACTCCTGTTGGTGAGTTAAATGCATTTTGCCTAAAAACCAGCTCAAATTTCTCCTTAAGTGGGATGTGGTTTTGAATTGCTGTAAAATCCAAGAATAATACTTCTTGAAATTGA
Source organism: Triturus cristatus (assembly GCF_964204655.1). Lineage (NCBI taxonomy): Eukaryota > Metazoa > Chordata > Amphibia > Caudata > Salamandridae > Triturus > Triturus cristatus. The sequence continues at coordinate 184,153,380 of NC_140584.1, read as the reverse complement.
AATCTTCTATTATTATGTTAATTAAACAACCTACTACTAGTTCCTTGAATCATCTGGTAATTCAGCATCAGACGGCCTTATCCGCACTTTCTAATACCATAATAATCTGATCCCAATTTGAGCCTGGACATTTAGAGTGATTATAAGACCCAAAGACCCACCAAAACAAAGTCAACACAAAAGCTACAATTTAACATCCTATACTATGCCTTCTGTTACACCATTACTTTGACGAGCTTCAGTACCTGTGGAACCATTTTAGTTGGAAAAGAATGGGGAGAAAGGAGGGTGGTGATGAATCTACAGTAAGAGTATCAGAAAGTGCATTGCCAATGCTAAGTAACTTGTTCTTGTTATTGATACTTTTAACCGATTCCTCACCTTTAGAATAGATACCAGAGCAGTACCTTCTTCAGTGGTTTGTCTGTAGAATTACTCCAACCAAAAACACCTACACAACCAAATGGCAAAAATGCCCTTCCCATTAGACCAAGCTGTCGAGCCAGTAGTGCCTTGGGAGCTTGTGTACTGATGCCCACGTTGCAGCCTGACAATTATCCAGGACAGGCACTCAGCGTGCCAGCGCAATGGAAGCAGCCATGGACCTGGTGAAATGGGACCTCCATCCTTCTGTAGGCTACTTGTTGTCCAGTGCATAGTACATCTTAATGCAGATTCCCATGCCCAGATGTTCTGGGTACCACATTATCTTTGTCCAATCTGAAGCCACTAAGGATGATTTGGTCCTGGTCATTCCTGATCTTCTTCAGAAATTGGGGCAGGAGCGGTAGCATAATGGAGTCCCATTCGCCTCTTCAGGTGGAATGCATCTCAAAAAGAGGCAGAAGTTCCGGCATCAAGGCAGATAAATGAGCTGATGTTCTCAGTCAGAAGAATCTTCATCAAATTCAAAAGCAACTTATTTCCTACCTGGTGGAGCCAGGGGAGTAGATTTAGAAAGGCAGTTACAAATTGTTAATCCTGTCATGAGGTCGTTCCCTAGACCTTTCGAAATCTTCGGGTAAGTTAAGTCCAAGCTTCCGCATAAGAAAGCGAAGCAGGACTTGACTGCATCCTGCCACTCTGACTTCAAATAGAAGGCCCAAGGCCATCAATATTTAAGCAAAAGGAATGCTGTACAATGCAAACATTCACTCCCATTCACAAGCATCTGGGATTAATCCATCATTATTTTGCTCACAACGCCACTCTAGTTTGGACCCAGCAATATGCAAATCAGTCTTCATCCTGCTCCTCATGGGAACAGTCCAGCCCGAACTGCCAATCCAGGTCTTCCCTTGACCGGAAACAAGATTCCTGGGACCGGTTTTGGGGTATCACTCCTCATCTGCCAGGCTAGCTTGAATCCAGTGGTGCAGTGAGCTCGGAACCCACAAAACCATGTTCTTGCCTGCTTGTTAGTTGGCTTGCGGGCGGGCTGCATAGGCCAACCGGCCAGTGACCCATATTTTCTCACCAAGCTGCCCACTCCAGAGAATTTCATTGTACAGGTTTCAACCAGTAAGGTGAATCCTAATTTATTTCCAAGCAATAACCTAGATATTGAATTCAAAAGGATTAATGCCTGTGGCAAGCGTCTTCTTCTGCCAGCCTGGCACTGAGATCCATAATGACAGTCTGTATGATGGTGCAAGATGATACACATTCCATTTAGGGCATGACCAGTGAGATCTTTTCGCGGTCCGGGAGGATCTTGGGACCGCTTTGGTTCAGACATCCATGCTGAGCAGGACGCAGAAATGTATATCTTCCTGCAGGCTTGAATATCACAGGCTACTGGCATGGCAGTTGGTACCAGTGTTGTGCTTCGCAGACACGCCTGGATGAGCCCAACCCTATTTTCCAGCAATTCACAGGCACTGCTAATAGATATGCCCTCTGAAGAGTCCGCTCTGGAGCACTTGAAAAATAGCTGAGCTACATGGCATTCCTTGGGGCCTTTGACCCCCTGCAAATCAATTTTCCTACCAGTTCTAAAAACATAGGTGCCATTCCAGGAAGTGGAATAGATGCAGCAACAGCCTTCCCAGCCAGTGATGCAGCCAACAGTCAGATCTTTGGATGCTATGGATGTGGATCCGGCCGGAAGTGCACACGACCGCAGGGGCATAATTTCTCCGATTTTTCTTCCCTCAACTACAACAGTCAACAACCTGCTTAAGTTTGTCCTCAGCTGCTCATGTCCAAATGATAGGGGTCTAGATTCAGCATTTCCTCTCAGGTTGTTGATCCATCACATTCAACAGATGGGTCTTAAAGTTTGTTAAAATGTGTGGCACCATATATTTTCCATTTTCACCACCTAATATTATTCCATCAGCAGAATGTATTTTGGAAGAGTATCAGTGCATTTGGCTCCAAGAGGTCTGCCTGTTGCTCTCCAACGGTGCCATTGATCTGATACCAGTTTTAAAGAAAGGTGGAAGTTGTTATTCCCACTATTTCTTCTCCTGAAAAAGAACATAGGCCTCAGGCCTGTCTTGGGCGTCTGACCCCTGAATTCCTTTCTGCAGAAGGAAAAATTCAAATCTCTCACATTGGCTCAGATCCTTTCTGCCATGGACCTGGAAGAGTGGATGGCATATAATAGAATTTCAGGAAGTTTATTTTCATATACCTGTCCTGCAGTTATCCTGCATTTTAAAATAGGACAGGAGCATTATCAGTTTACCTTGCTCCCCTTCGGTCTCACTAACACCCTTTGAGGGGGTCACAAAAGTGATGGTTGTTGCTCAACTCATCTTCAGATGTCAGAAGTTCCTATATTCCTGTATTTTGATGACTGACTGCTGAAGGGGGCTTACCTCTGTCAGTTATATACCACCTCTGGACAACAACGGAATACCTGCCTATGTTGGGGATTACCATAAAGGAGTAAAAGTCCAACTTGATTACATCAAAGAGTTCAAGGTTTTTCCTGTGCTGCATCAAGCCCAGGACATTTGGCCTTACATCCTTATACCACAGTCATGATCCTGGATCTTGCTGAGGTGGTACTGAGGCTTCTTGGTGTCTTCGCCTCATACATCCTCCTTTTTAAGTATGCCTTGTGATGCACGCAAGTCCTGCAGTGGAACCTGAAGTCTTAGTGGGCCCGGCATTAAGGCGGCTTTTCCAACACTAACTGGGTCTTGGAGGACATAGCCCAAGATCTGCATTGATGGTTGACAGACCACAATTTGTCTTGCAGGAAGCCACTCTCACTCCCCACCTAGATCTGACAGTGGTGATGAATGCATCGCTACAAGGTTTTGGGAGCGGTTACCTGGGGGATGTGAAGACCAGAAATCTCTGTTCTCAGTGGAGGGATGACTCCACATCAACCTCCTGGAGGTATGGGCTATCCGTCCATTCCTGAAGGCTTTCCTGACTTTCATCAAGGAGGTGCTGGTGCAGGTTTTCATGAACAACACCACTGCCATGTGATATTAGAACAAGGAGGGTGGAGTGGGGTTCGGTTCCAAGAGACTTCGAATTTGTGGAGGTCACTTGACCACCAGAATCATCTTCCTGGTCACAAACCTCATGGCAGGGCCTCCTGAATGCCAAAGAAGATGAACTGAAAAGACGTCTCACAGCTGACGAATGGTGTCTATTTCCCAAGGTGGCGCAGGGAGTACTCGACCATTAGGAAGAGCTATGGCTAGGTCTTTTTGCCACCGTCAAGAATGCAGTGTTAGCAGTTTTGTGTTTTTAAGTGCCCGCAAGAGCATTAGTTAGGAGACTCATTCCAACTGAAATGTATCAAGGGACTCCTGCACGCCTTCCTATCATTACCTTTCCTGTCCAGTGTCCTGAAGAAGATTAGGAACGACAAGACCCAAGTCATCCTGCAAGCCCAAATAGGGCAAATAAGTGTGGTTTCTGAAACTCCTGAGCATGACCAACTACCCTCCGTTTAGGCTACTACTTCGGGAGGGCTTCTGTCTCAGCAACAGAATAGTATCCTCCACCTAAATCTCCGCAACTTACACCTCCTTGAGTAGAGATTGAATGGCGACAATTGTCTGCATTCCATTTGCTGTCTGAAGTGGTGGAAGTCATCCTCGCTGCCAAACACCGCTCCCTGAAATCTATTTACTTTCTGCATTGGGACAAGTTTATAATTTGGTGTGGTGCCTGGGGCGTTCACATTGGCACCTTGTAGTGGGCACTGTAAAAGTTTATTTTTCTGGGCTTTCTACATTTGCTGCACCATCCACCCTTGCATAAATTGCCTGTTGTGATGAAATGTATTTAATGTTTGACACATGTTCTTTCTTGAACGGTTTATGATGCTCTAATGGGACCTTAACTTTGTCTTGTGTGCCCTTTTAGCCTTTGTGTAGTTGCCTGCTGTGTCTCCTGACCCTCAAAACAGTATTTATCATTGTGATTGTGTCAGCTCCTCGCATGATGGAAGAGCAGATACTTTCAGTTTAACCACCCTGCGCCACCTTCTTTCTAAACAAATTAGTGCTGAGGACTCAGACGGCCTTCTTACCAAAAGTTATAACTCCTTTTCCTGTTGGGCAATTGCTCACTCTTCTGGTATGCTTTTCCTCCCACTGACCCCTTGAAGGAGAGACTACATTGGTTGGACCCCAAAAGGGCTTTGAGTTTTATACTGATCTTACCAAGGACCATCAAGTGGACAAGCACATATTTGTGTGGTTTTCTGTGGACTTGCAACGTTCAATGAGAATTTAGTTTTTAGCTAATATTAATATGTAATCATTCTGTTCCATGTTTCCATTACATTCATTTTCAATTAGGTTTCCGATATATTAACAGCTTTATCACACTCCCTTAAATGCCCGTGTATTGTATATAGTCATTTGATTTACTTTTGAGGGGTTATAAAGGGTGACGTTCACCTGAGCTTTTCTTGAAGCTAAAATCACACTTCCAGCATGAAAAGCCCAGAATGGAAGCAAAAGTCCAAGCCTCACCTACCAAGGCGTTTCTAAATGTTTTCTACATGTTGGCAGATGGGATTCGGGCCTACTGGAAAGGGTGGATGGAGTGCAATTTAGTAGCTGCTCCAACAGAGATGGTAGATTTCACTCTAATGAAAGCAACAGTTGTTCAAGCTAGTATTTCTCTTGAGTGAAGGTATACCTTTATCAAATTTTACACATTTGAAGGTGTTAGGCAAATATCAAGCAAACACAAGGAGATGATGGACGGAGTGTTGAAACTTTTCAGACACTCACCCCCAGTCACAGATCTGGGTTGAATCCATCGTCGTCCTTTAGCTCACTTCGTCACCCCAGTTCAGACCCAGTCATATGCAAATAAGTCTTGACAATGTGCCTCATGGGAACAGTCCAGCCCGAGCAGCCAAGCCAGTTCTTCCCTGAACCAGAAACAGGCATCCTGGGACCGGTTTCAGGGTATCACCCCTGTTAGAAATGGGGGTCTCTAGTTGGCAATGGCTGGCCACTGTCCAAGTAGGGACTCTTCTTCCTAAGTCAGAGTAAGCGGGCCACACTCTTTGATAACCCCTGCTCAACCCTGTGGTAACGTAGCACAAGCAGCTAGGCTTATCTCAGAGGCAGTGTGTGAAGCATTTATGACCATACACAGTAACACAGTGAAGAACACTACAAAGGGACACCACACAAGTAGTTATAAAAAAGAAGCATCTTTATATATAGACTTAACACAAGACCAATAATAGTAAAAAGCCACAGTACTAGAAAAATAGGGTTACTCTTGAAATGCTGCAAAAATAGTTCAAAGTGTGCAAAGAGGAGTTCAGTTCAAGGCAGTGGTCTCTGCGACCTTTTTACTCACAAAATACCTGGATTCTGTAGCAAAGCAACCAAAATGTCGCTAAGGAGTTGTAGCGATGATTTTCCTCATGCGTGACCAGCGATGCGTTGAATCCTTGCCGCAAGGGAGGATGATGCGCTGATCTGTGTGCAGGACAAAGCGACAAACTTCTCCACGCTAAGCCGACGATGCGTTGACATCCTTGCCGCGAAAAGAGGATGATGCGCCGAGCCTGTTGCGTGTGCGATCTTGTTGCGATGAAAAGAAATGGCGCTCCGCGAGGGAGCGACGATCCTGATGCGATGCAAGGAAAATGGCGGACGCTCGGCGTCCACGCTGCGATGTCGTGAAGCAATGAACTCGATGCGATGATCTCTGTCAAGCGAGCCTTTGGCAGCCCGCAAACAGGTGATGCGATAATCTTGAGGTCAGCGAGCATTTGGCCGCCCGCAAACATGTAATGCGATGATCTCTGGTAGCGAGCACTCAGCGGCAGCAGCGCAATGATTTTTCGTACGCGCTTCAGCTGCGGCGGCTCGCAAACGGGCGTTAGAGATGATTTTCAGCACTCTCTTCTCCACAGTAGAACTAGAGGCCCTGGAACTCACAGGAGCCTCACCTGCAGATAGAAATCCTCGCTGGGAGGAAACGGGAGGCTGGTGGTGGAGTTTGATGTGCCTGAGACTCCAGCAGGAGGCTAGCTCTCTTCTAGCCCTTGGGTGATTGCTGTAGCAAGATAAAATAAAAGTTCCTTCAAAGTCCTTTTCCTCTTCTTCCAAGTCCAGTAGTAACCACTGCAGGCCAGTCCAAGAAATAGCACAAGCACAGGGACAGTCACCTCCTGCAGATTCCTTCAGTTACACAGACAGAGGTTCTTCTTGTTGTCCAGGAGCAATACAAATTGTAGGGGTTTCAGCACAGATATTTATACCCCAAATGTCTTTGTTCTCAGAAGCTACAAGTCACTGAACCCAGCCAGAACCAGTTCTGCCCAGTCCTGGAGCACTTTGTTTACCAGGCTGCATCTTTCCTTTCAGAGTGCAGGGCAGAGACATCAGACGCACCACTGGAGGTGGAGCCAGCATTGTGGAGGGAAGGCACAGCCCTATTCAGGTCCCAGGTGCAACTTCTCCCACCCATCTAGATGCAGGTCTCTCTATTCAGCACTGGGACACCTCACCCTGTGTCCTGGAACTCCCCTGCCCTGTCACTCCAAAACCAGACAGCCAATACACATAACAGCAGAGCACACTGGAAGGCTTAGGCAAGAAAATACCTACTTTCTAAAAGTGGTATTTTCAAACACAGAATATAAAAATATACTTCACTAAAATATGTATGTTAATATTCTGAGCTCAGGCATACTAAATTCGTTTTTCTACCATGTTCTTTGGGTCAGTTAGAACTATAGAATGTAATAGTCAAACTGCCCATTCTGGCCTATGGAGAACAGGTAGCCTTACAGTAGTGAAAAACGAAATTGAGTGTAATTCACTACTAGGACATGCTACACACACCAAGGCATGTCCTGTCTTACACATACAATGCACTCTACCATAGGGGTGACTTACATGATGCCAAGAGAAGGTTCGGGGGCAGGGAAGTGGGTGCACTTCACAGCCAAGATGGCAGTTCTGGACTTTAGACAGACTCTGCAATGGCAGGTCTGAGACACACTTTACAAGCTGCATCTGTGGGTGGCGCAAACCAGTGCTGCAGGCCTACCAGCAACATTTGGTTTACCAGCCCTGGGCACACACAGGCCACGCTACTAGGGACTAACAGGCAAACCAAATAAGCCAATCCTGGATATACCAATTCACATGTCATATTTACACAGGGAGAGCATATGCACTTTAGCACTGATCAGCAGTGGTAAAGTGCCCAGAGTCATAAAGCGAACAAAAACAGGTTAGAACAAATCCAGGAGGAAGGCAAAATGACCCTGCAAAAAGGGCCATTTCCAACAACCCCTCATCAGCCAGGCTAGCTTGAGTCCAGTGGCAAGCAGACATAGTACTCCTGAGTACTCTTTATGATTGATAAAAGGGTTTGAACCAAGCTAGGTATTCAGGATAGCCATGTAAGAGAAACTAATAAACGATAAATCTAAAGGAAACTCGATTATGTGGTGTTTATTTGGGAAATTTGCCATGGATGTGGACCTTTTGGACAAAAGTTGAGCACGCCTCCTCTGTCGGTTGCTTAATATTGTTCTGCTTTGCATATACAGATGGGCTTCTACAACAAAGTCCCACTTTAGACCTACACACCAGCAATGAAGATCCAATATAGTCAGGAATGCCACAATTTGAAGCAGTGTATATTTTCTGGTTAGAAAAATGAATAGTTTGAATTTTCTATAATCCTCTGATGTATTCTGTTATTCCAAGAACGACGACTCAGGTTAGAAAGATGCTGATTGCTAGGTATGCGCTGCACCAATATTATCTTTCAAGTGAAAGGTAGGACCGACGAGTGCTGTTATTCAGAATATAAATCTGGTCTTATTGCCTACAATTATCGAAGAAAAACAAAACTACTGGTTGTGATGAAAATTTCACATTCTGACCAGTTCCTAGTAATGAGGTGCTCACTCCCAGGGCCAACCAGCCAAAAATGCCACATTAGTTACAAATAACAAACAGATGGGAGAAGCACTTCTGAGGGTGTATAAAACAAAAGAGTCCAAACAGCAATGGATATAAACATTACACACTACATATATTGAAGAAATGTTATTCGTTATTTCTGTGCTTCAACTTTAAAAGCATGGACGGGGACACAGCCAACGTGTTTTGTCCCGTAACATAGTAACTTCTGCAAGGCTGTTAAAAACACATAAGACAAGACTTCAGAGAAAAACAAACTAAACACAAACCCACTGTAAATTAACAAAGATATAACACAATGAAAAAAGACAATATATGCACAATGTAAATACAAACCACAAGTTCCACATTTATAAGCAACATGACGCATACATTCAGACTAGTAAATCACTTAAAATAACATGTAGAACTATTTCTGAGAAGTTTCCCAGACCAAAACATTGTAGTTCAAAAGATGTATAGAGAATAGGACTCCTTTGTTTTATACCCCTTCAGAAGTGCCTCTCCCTCCTGTTTGTTATCGGTCTAAATGCCTAAAATTCCTTTCAGAGTGTTTTGACGCTACATTATTAAAGATCAGGTGCAATGCCCAGTTACTTTTGTGTGTGCGATGCTGTTGATGAATCACCTTAAACTCATATTACTACCTTGATAAATCAATACACCCACAATAAAACTTTATTGAAAACAAAGTGATGAATTTGTGTTAAATTGTACATTAGCACCACTTGACTTGAGCCCCAAAATATTCTCTCTGGAAGGTCACCACCTTATGTTGCACAATTGAATCACCCCTCTAAAGGGTTTGTGCATTGTAAACACTAAAGCATCAATTCCTGATACGACAGATGAAGTTAATTAGTTTGTCACTGGAACAGGTGATGAGACTGCTGAAAATGCAGTTTTGGGATAAGGACTATATTTCAATGTTCGAGGCATATGAGCTGCAGATTGTACACTTAGCATAGATCGCCATCTGGTGTTGGGCCCGGATGTTTGCAGTTTGTTTTTGTTCTTTGGACAGTCTTTGGAAGTCACGAGTTCGGTGACTCCTCCTTCGGTCCGTACTGCGCATGGGCTTCGGCTCCATCCTCAGATTGTTTTTTTCCGCCATCGGGCTCGGATGTGATACTTCGTGCTCCGGCTTCGAACTCTACGGTTCCAGCCTCGACGGAAAATCCTCGTTTCTTCGAGTTTCTTCATCATCATCTTCATCTCTCGAAGCGGCACTTTGCTCCATCCCGTACATCGGCACCGGCCTTCGGGCCCTCCTCGACTCCGGTCCCAGCCGATGGAAAGGACTCCGTTCAAAAAGTGCCCAAAATGTGGGTCTAAATTTCCCCACACCGACCTCCATCAGGTGTGTAACCTTTGCCTCTCTCCAGAACACGAGGCTAGAGACTGCCCCGCCTGTAAGTCTTTTCGATCAAAGAAGACCATTCGGGATCGAAGAGCTCGACGCACCATGGCGCACTCATCGTCCGCAGCTCCACCGGACATCTTCGGAGACGACGCCGAAGCTTCGGGGCAACTACACACCGAGCAGGAGGACGACGTCGTCAGGGCTTCCGAGGCCGACGACTCCGACGTGGAGGACATCACACCGGCGCAGCGGGTCGTGAGTACTGTACCCCCTCCCACCCCCGCGCCCAAAACCAAAGAGACTCCGGTTACACCCTCGCCTGCAGGCCTGGGCAAAACCAAGCACACAGCTTCTATCACCCCACCTTCGGGCCCGGTGTCGAAGCCTCAGAAGTCTCACGGCAGCTCGGGCTCGAGCCAGCCGACGCCTGGTGCCGAAAAACACCATCTGGCACCGAAGAAAGTGATTCCCAGCTCGACTCCGAAGCCACCGGTGCCGAAGCCTGGACTCTCGGTGCCAACAAAACACAAACACAAATCTGTCGGCACCGACGCTCCGGCGCCGAAAACTCCTTCGACGCCGAAAAAAACGGAGGTTCCAAAAAAGCATGGCACACAGAAACCATCGAAACCCTCGGCTCCGAAAACATCTGCGCCACGGACGATTCGGCGCCACTGGATCTCTTTACACCAGACCCTTTGCAAAAGACTCTATTTAAAGATCCAAAGACTGGGCTATTGACTTTAGTTGTCAAGAAAAGACGACTTGACACCCCGGCTCCTCCTCCACCGCCCAAGCGGAAGGACTCTGCTACTTCTCCTCTCAGAGTGCCCTCCCCACTACCTCCTCCTCCGCCTCCTCCACCTCCACCTCCTCCTCCCCCTCCCCCTCCCAGGTCTCCGCCACCCTTACCTTATCACTCCCCGACCCCGTCCCCAGATCCGGATTTCGGGGATCCACATTACGACCCAGCGGACGCCCCAATGGACCCCACTCCACCGGGGACCCCAGACCCATGGGAAGATTACCATAACCCTGACATACCTGATATGCCTCAGGACGACCTATACCCATCCAGGCCGTCTCCTCCAGAGGACTCCTTAGGTTTTCACCACTTACTGCACAGAGCAGCACACTACCATGGGGTGGAAATGCATAATGAACCAGTGGAAGACGACTTCCTACTGGACACATTTGACATTCAGGACAAGTCCACGTCTATGTTGCCCATGCTTAAAGGCGTCACCAAGCATGCTGCAGAGGTGTTCAAAGACCCTGTCAGGGCCAGGGTATTGAACCCTAGAATAGAAAAAAAGTACAAGGCGGCACCCACAGACCCTGCATACATCAAGGGCCCTGCTCCCTTAGATTCCCTAGTTGTGTCCACAGCTAGAAAGCGGGCTAACTCCCAGTCCTCTGGAGAAGCCCCACCGCCAGATAAAGAATCCAAACTTCTAGACGCGTCTGGCAAACGCACCGCCTCCCAAGCTGCAAACATGTGGCGCATTGCAAATACACAAGCGCTACTTGCGCGCTATGACAGAGCACACTACGACGAGCTTGAGGCTCTTATGCAGCACCTCCCCGAAAAACACAAACGCAAGGCTCATGACCTAATACAGGAGGGTAAACTAATTACTAACACCTCTATTAAGTGTGCCCTCGATGCAGCTGACACTGCTTCTAGAGCCATAAACACTAGTGTCCTGCTTCGCCGTCATGCCTGGCTCAGGATCTCAGGGTTCAAGCCTGAAGTCCAGGCATCCATACTAAATCACCCCTTTGACCAACAAACTCTCTTTGGGCCAAAGGTGGACGAAGCATTAGAAAAGATGAAAAAGGACACAGACACAGCAAAGTCTATGGGGCCACTACAATCACAAGCCCCCAAACGCTCCTTTCGACGCTCATCCTTTCGTAGCACAGGCAGAGGCTACTCCACCGATAGCGCCTCTACCTCCTACAAGTCCCCTCCTCAAAATACCTTTTCAAAGGGGGGCAACCAAAGGGGTGGTTACAGAGGCAACAACAATAAGGGCAGGGGCAAAACTAACACCACCCGTTCTGCCACCCCGCCCGCACAATGACTTCCCTTCGCTCCCCCCAGACCATTCCACTCCGGTCGGGGGCAGACTACAAAACTTTATACACGCATGGGAGTCCATAACATCGGACAAATGGGTGACCCAAATTATTCGGTCAGGGTACTGTCTCGAGCTAACATCTACCCCACCCAATATCCCACCAAGGCACCGTCCAATGTCTCAAGAACATTCAACACTGCTCAAACAGGAGGTGCTCTCCCTCCTCCAAAAACACGCTATAGAGCAGGTCCCCGTCAATCAGCAGAATCTAGGGGTCTACTCTCTGTATTTCCTAATACCAAAAAAAGACGGGACCCTAAGGCCCATTCTGGACCTCCGGTCTCTAAATGCATACATACATTCAAACCATTTCCACATGGTCACCCTACAACAAGTCCTCCCGCTCCTTTGTCAGGGAGACTTTCTTACTACCTTGGATCTGAAAGACGCATACTTTCACATTCCAATACACCCTTCTCACAGAAAGTACCTCAGGTTTGTGGTGGACGGTCAACATTACCAGTTCACAGTTCTCCCCTTCGGGGTCACCACCGCACCACGGGTGTTTACCAAATGCCTAGCAGTTGTAGCGGCACACCTCAGACGTCAACATATTCACGTCTTCCCTTACTTAGACGACTGGCTCATAAAAGCCGCGTCCTACAACCAATGTGTGCAACATACCAACAGCACCATTCAACTGCTCCACCGGCTAGGCTTCACGGTGAACTACCAAAAGTCCCACCTCCTACCATCTCACACAAAGCAATATCTCGGGGCCACTATAGACACCTCCAAAGGTATTGCCTATCCAAACTCAGCCAGAATCGCAAGCATGCAAGCCTTGCGCAAAACATTCCTTCCTCAACACTCTCTTCCAGCAAGAGTGTTTATGAAGCTCATAGGAATGATGGCGTCCTGCATTTTTATAGTGCCCCATGCAAGACTCCACATGCGTCCACTCCAAGAGTGCCTAGCACGACAGTGGAACCAGGCCCAGGGTCAGCTGACGGATCTGGTGTTGGTGGACGGCCGCACCCATCACTCTCTGCAGTGGTGGAACACCACAAACCTTTCCAAAGGGCGGCCGTTCCTGGACCCGGTTCCTCAGGTGATTCTAACAGCGGACGCATCGCTCTCTGGCTGGGGAGCGCACCTCTTACACCTCACAATGCAAGGTCTATGGACGCCACAGCAAAAATCGCTCCACATCAACCATCTGGAGCTCTTGTCGATCTTTCTAGCCCTAAAATCTTTTCAAAAACAGATTTCAGGCAAAGCAGTCCTCATTCGCACAGACAACATGACTGCAATGTATTATATCCAAAAACAGGGGGGGACACACTCTCCCCAGCTCTCCCGCTTAGCCCAGAGCATATGGAGATGGGCAATTCCCCAAAACATCTTTCTCCTGGCGCAGCACTTTCCAGGCGTACAAAACACCATGGCAGATCTGCTCAGCAGACAAACGCAACAACTACACGAATGGGAACTGCATCCACAAGTTCTTCACCCATTCTTCCAAATGTGGGGTCATCCTCAGATAGACCTCTTCGCCACCCACGAAAATAAAAAATGCCCAAGCTTCGCCGCCAGATACCCACACCCATTGTCCAAAGGCAATGCGATATGGATGAACTGGTCAGGCAGATTTGCATACACCTTTCCACCTCTCCCACTAATTCCATTAGTGGTAAGGAAGCTACAACAGCACTTCCTCACACTCATTCTGGTAGCCCCAACATGGGCCAGGCAACCGTGGTACACCACACTACTACAGCTATCAGTGGTACCACATCAAAAACTGCACCTGTCCCCATGCCTCCTAATCCAGAACCATGGAGAAATCAGGCACCCGGACCCAGCTCAGCTCAACCTTGCGATCTGGCTCCTGAAATCTTAGAATTTGGTTACCTTAACCTTCCCCCTGATTGTATGAACATTATCATGGAAGCCAGACGTCCTACCACTAGAGCATGCTATGCCGCAAAGTGGAAAAGATTTGTAATTTACTGCCGTAACAATACAATCAACCCTTTAGATGCATCCATACAGCACATCATATGCTATCTGCTCCATCTTCACAGGTGTAACCTGGCATATTCATCCATACGCCTACACCTGGCAGCGATTGCTGCTTATCTACAAAACAGACAGCATTTATCACTCTTCAGAGTGCCCGCTATTAAGGCCTTTATGGAAGGCCTTAGACGAGTAATTCCTCCCAGGGCACCACCTTCCCCTGTATGGAATCTAAATGTAGTTCTTACACGGCTAATGGGTCCACCCTTTGAACCAATGCATAAATGTGAGCTACAGTTCCTCACCTGGATAACAGCTTTCCTCGTAGCTATCACTTCCCTTAGAAGGGTTGGTGAAATACAAGCGTTCATTATTCAGGAACCCTTCCTACAAATACACCACAGCAAGGTCATACTTCGCACAAATCCGAAGTTTCTGCCCAAGGTCATTTCCCCCTTCCATCTCAATCAATCGGTGGAATTACCTGTCTTTTTCTCGCAACCTCAATCTGTTGCAGAGAGGGCCTTACACACACTCGATGTTAAAAGGGCTTTGCTGTACTACATACAAAGAACGCAACCCTTCAGGAAGACTAAACAATTGTTCGTTTCCTTCTCTCCACCACATAAAGGCAACCCTATCTCTAAATCGGGGATAGCTAGGTGGATTGTAAAGTGTATACAAATTTGCTATCAAAAGGCAAAAAGAACATTATCTGTTCCACCTAAAGCCCACTCTACTAGAAAGTTAGGGGCTTCTATGGCTTTTCTAGGGAACATACCCTTAGATGACATCTGCAAAGCAGCCACATGGTCAACACCGCACACCTTCACAAAACATTACTGTGTAGACGTGCACTCCAAGCAACAAGCTAGTGTGGGCCAGGCTGTACTAAAGACACTTTTTCAAACCACTGCAACGGATACCGGTGGTCGCCGCTAAGGTTGGGTACTGCTATATAATCTATGCTAAGTGTACAATCTGCAGCTCATATGCCTCGAACGGAATATGCTACTTACCAGTATGCATCTGTTCTTGGCATGTAGAGCTGCAGAGTTGTACACGCCCACCCGCCTCCCCGGCTACCTGTACCCGTTCCAGTCCATCTTATTTAGATACAACAACACATGGGTTTCTCACTGTTATTACTACGCTCCATCATTTCCCTGTTGGCGAAAAACAATCTGAGGATGGAGCCGAAGCCCATGCGCAGTACGGACCGAAGGAGGAGTCACCGAACTCGTGACTTCCAAAGACTGTCCAAAGAACAAAAACAAACTGCAAACATCCGGGCCCAACACCAGATGGCGATCTATGCTAAGTGTACAACTCTGCAGCTCTACATGCCAAGAACAGATGCATACTGGTAAGTAGCATATTCCTTATATGTACCAACAGCTTACAAGATGTTAGCTTTAAACAGTGGTTCTGAAAGATACTACTAATGGGAGATTCCTCACCTTATGAATATTCCTCAGAAGTCAGAAACTTTAAGGCAGTACTTCTGCATACCGGGCGGGCCCCTCCATGCCATAGACCATAGAAATCGTAGAACTTCAGCATTTCTAGTTATCTCAAGTAATTATACCTTGTGCCCTGAGGTAACTATATCTCCTGCCCCTGCTATGCACTGCTAGTTACCCCACATATTACATTACTCATGACATCTTTTATGACCTCATTGATAATGTCACTGCAACATTTGTTGTAAAATTATTAATGAGAAAACTGCATGTCAGGGGCACGAGTTATGGTTACTTGCAATAACTATAACTGCTACATTTCTATGGTTTTGTGTGTTTTAAATCTGAACTTAACCATAACGTCCCTGTAACATTTGGTTTTATAGTGAATATATACTAAAAAAAACAAAGGTTACAGAGACGTTATAGTTAGGCTCAGATTACACTCTCACAAAACCAGAGAAATTCACCCATTATAGTTAACGAGCTAACTATAACTCACGCCCCCGCAATGCACTGCTTTCGACCTCACATATTACATCACGCATGACATGGTCAGTGACATCACTGATGACATCTCAAATTACATAATTGATGACATCATCCAGTGACTGTGAGTGTTTTTAAATGTTTGTGAGTGTTAAATATATATACCAAGATGTATTGGTAAATTAGTGGGTGTATGAGTGCCTGATTGAATGATTCAGTGGGTGTGTAACTGACTGTGTAAGTGAATGATTAGGTGGCTCAGTGAATGTATGGGTGAGTGACTGGTTGTGTGAATATCTGTATCTGTCGGTCAGTTGGTGTCTAAGTGGCTGTATGGGTGTGTGAGCAGCTACATGAGATTCTGTATAGGCGAGTGATTGGTTGTCTGAGTACCTCTATGGGTTTCTCAGAGTCTCTGTGGTTGGGTGAGGGGGTGTGTGACTTCCAGTATGGATGATTGGGTGAGTTAGTGAGTGCATGTGTGAGGGGCTGTACGGATGAGTGTGTGTATGGCTGTGTCGGTGAGTGAGTACATGTGTCAGTGGTATATGGATGAGTAACTGGGCATGTGACAGACAGTATAGGTGAGGGTTGTGGTATATGGGTGACTGTAAGGGTGAGTGAGTGAATGTCAGAGTGGCTGTATGGATGAGTGTCTGCTTGTGTCAGTGACTATAGGTGAGTGAGTACACGCTAGTATCTGAATGAGTGAGTGATTGTGTAACTGTATGGGTGAGCAAGTGGCTGTGTGATTGACTGTATGGGTGAGTGAGTAGGTGTGTGAGTAGCTCTATGGTTGACTGACTCAGTGTTTGAGTGGGTGTATGAGTGGATATGTTAGTGGCAGTATTAGTGAGTGAGTAGGTGTATGAGTGGCTGTGTGGGTGAGCGAGTGGATGTGTGTGTTGATCTATGGATCAGTGAGTGGCTGTGTAAGTACTGGTGTGGGTGTGTGAATGGGTCGGGGAATGCTAGTGTGGAAGTTGGAGTGGGTGTATGAAAGGTTATTTGGGGGTGTGGGTGGGTGCATCAGAGATTCTGTGGATGATGTCATCAGTGATGTCATTTGAGATGTCATCAGTGATGTTACTAACCATGTCATGAGAGATGTAATATGAGAGGTCATAAGCAGTGGTTTGCGGGGTGCGAGTTATAGTTAGTTCACTAGAAAAAGCGTTTTGGGACCCCCCCCTTTTTCTTGGCCTCCGCTTGACAGATCACCACAAAATTTTCAAGACCGCGGCAAAAGTGACTGGCAAATTAGTTTTGAACATTTTGCGAAGATTCGTGAAACGACGCCAGAGTTATTGGCAAATGAAAAAACGCTCTACCTATGGAAAATACATCCTAACTATAACTACCTACTTGCGACTGCCCGTAGGACAGTAGGATATATATGTATATATACTGTCACTTCCCCTGCCATCACAAGCTCATTCTAGCCCTTGGAGGCCAGCATATGATGCACAGGCAAGATAGAGAAATTATTGACTTCAGGAGAGGGATAGAGGTAAGCTGGTAGCCACACCATACTAACATAATCATAATTCAGACTGAGTCTGTTTCTTCACACAGTCACTTCATCTGGGATTCATAAACAGATGGCGCTCTATCGTACCCATTCAAGCCCCAGTGATATCATCATAGTATTACAGCTGTCTGCTTATAAGAAGAAATTAGGAAACTTAATTACGAAAATCATAAAGCAGAAACATAAAAGCGCCCTCGGAGTCCCACTAGGTTATTTGGAATTTCCAGACATCAACAAGCTAAGAATTTATGTGTTAGCCACATTTTACTTTTAAGCAATTGCTCAATCATAAAAGCAAATGTAGTAAACATTTAAGGAAACTGCAATCCTAACAAAAGTTCTTTCATAAAGAATGCCCATCATTTAAGTTAAATCCTGTTTTCCAAACAGAAATGATAGAAACAAGCATTGATTGACCAAGCCAATTTATTCTCGGCTTTAAAAAGCAGAGCAATCTGCTTTTTCAGTGCTCTTTGTTGTGCGCATGCATTAATGCACGCGCCTAGCTGACAAGACGGTCACCAACGCACATGCCTGCGTAATGACAAGCACTTACACTTGTGTCATGATGTATGCTGTTCTAACAGTGCTTATGTTCGGCCCTGCTCAGGGGATTCTTTACATGCAGCATTAGGATTTCCTCAGATGTAGCTAAAGACGTGGCAGGTTATGGACCACTTTCTGTAAGGAAAACCATTCTGCCCACCACCGGCAATAGTCATGGTGGTGATTGATGTATCTGCCCTTGGTTAGAGTGAACTTCTGGATGCATTGTAGATCAGATATCTGTGGTCTCCTACACAGCAGTGTCATACGGATCCTACTTTCTCAGAAAATCTGTGTTTTTGGGCATGCAACATAAGCGTTAAAACTATGTTGGACTGAATCCGCACATACAATCAGTATATGTTGACCTAATAACTGGCTAGGTCATAGTGCACCATCCGGGCCCCTGAACTGGCAGGGCACCTGTCAGCAACCTCAGAACATGACAACCATAATTCCCCTAAGGAAGTCGTGGAAACAAATTTTGTCCTTTCATTTGAAACTCAGGCACGTCCAAAGAGGTACACAAGAAATACACAAGTGGTGTTTCAACTATTTATTGAGGCAAGTGGAAACTTGTGTAAAATATATTTTCTGGAATGATTAATGGAGGGAAGCAAACCAATAACACCAGCATGACAAGAATGGTGAACAGGATGAATAATTCAACCATTGTACAATGGCATTAAATTATATGAAAACATATAATGGTACTCCTACCTAGATTTGCCTATCCTAATAAGTATAGATGTGCTAATATGCTAGATCCCCCAGAATTGTCTAACTCCCCATTTACCTGTGTGCATGTATCACCCGACAGCCAGGTCTGATTAAAGCAGGCTGCCATTCTTCTCAGGATGGGAATGGTATCCAGCTGGGCCAGAATTCAGGCACAGAGTGACCACCACAATCCTGTCAAAATGCTCCTCTGCCTAAGCAAGGGTTCATGCAGTTTATATATCAAACTTAACCCATGCATTCAGTGCCTGAGCTTCGGACTGGACACATCTTGTTTACTCTACCCACCCAGGGATATCGCCTAACAGACAACAATCCATTACATAGTTTGTGCAGAGTACTGGGGACCCTGTACAGAGTGTTCCAAGAGACAATAATGTGCCTACGAAGAAATGTATGTGTAAGCAATTCTTTTCTGAGTACGCTGATGTGCAAGCAAAATGTGTTAGAAAGGTTACTGTTTAAAAAGATGTCAACTTTAAATGTGAATATGAAAAATGTAAGTGTTTGTATGCAAGTTCACAACAGCAGAAAGTGCACATTCATCTACTCAAGCTTCTGGCTATCCACCTGGTTTTTAAGGCACTCTCCATCTGACGTTGGTCTGTTCAGGTTGTGATGCCAACTGAGAGGTTAATGTTGGCTTGTGTCCCCTAAACCTGGAGGCACTGAGGATGTGGTTTCGAGCTCAGGCTGACAATGTCTGGCTTTTTCCCAAACCATCTGATCGGCTCACTAAACATGCTTCTACGGTCTCAGTTGGCGTCTGTTTGCTGAACACATTGCCATCTTCACCATGAGGTGTTTCAGTCCATCTTCACTCTCTAGGGCAGCTCTCTGGTACACTGCTTTGCCACTCACCGGTACACACACTGTCAGCAGCTCTGTGGCCTACATTTCCTGCTGCAGGGTGACATGGGAGACGTGTTCTATCTCAGGCGTGACTTTTATCTTCACTGCACATTTAATCTCATCCCTATGATCCCTCGGGCTCTTGAGAACCTACACAGTAACCATTCACAGATTATCTTAATCACCCTAGACTGGATGCAGATGGTGTGGGTCTTGGACCTGATTCACCTGTCCCAGGGCCCTCCTATTTCAGGTCTACTTAGGGCAGATTACCTCACACAATGAGAGAGGCAGGTCCTCCAGAGCCTTCATCCGCATGCCTGGAGATTGAGCGAGGCAATCTGAGCTCCTATGACCTCTCTGCCGACGTAGTGGACGTAATCTTGTCAGCCTGTGGCCACACTATGAGCTCTGTTTATTCTGGGCTTTAGTCTCCTTTCGTCTCTTGGTGCACCAAGGCGGAAGCTGACCACCTGTAAGGCGCACCTATTTTATGTTTTGAGCCTAGCTTTGCTGTGGGAACTCTTAAGATATTTTTTGCCCTTACTCCTTCTCTTTGTTGGCCCGATCAGCCATCGTTGTTCAGGTCTCCTATCGTTATGTGTTTCTTTGTCATGCCTTAATGGGACATAGAGTGAGAACCTCCTTTTGGTCGTTAGGGAGACTGTTTCCAGTTGTGGACTTTTGTGAGATAGGCTAACTAATTCTGGCACTTGTAGTCTTGTTTTGCTTCCATTGACCGAACTAAACCCACCTGAATACAATGATTTGTAAGTTAAAAGGTCAGTAATAGACAATGTCTCTAATAGCATTGAGTGAGGTGGTCAGCCTAGTGGTACGTTAACCTGGTGCTCATGTTCCTGATGAGTTAGCCCTTCAAGCCCAAGCACAGTTGTCCCGTGAGGCTGCTTACCTTAAAGATTACATTTTACCTCAGCTTGGCACCTCAGAAAGCTGCAGGTCTTCTCTGTTCATCGTCCCTTTACATTGTTTTCTCCAGACAAAGTGGTCTTCTGTCTAAGGTTTGCTTCCTGTTGAAGATGGTTACTCCATTGCAGATATGTTGGGGCATTACTCTGCTGAATTTATACCCCATCAAATAGTGGGAGGGACTGCTCTGACTGGATCATCACAGGCCTATCAGTTTCCACATTGACAGAACCCTTGAGTTTTGGATTGATTATCAGTTTTGCTTGGCTATGGCGGTTCTAGGGAAGGCAAAGTGATTTAGAAGCAGAAGGTTTCCTCTAGAAAATGCTATGTTTCAAACTCCTCTTCCTTGTTAGCAAGGAGGAGACTTCTGAGTGCATCGGGTCAATTCCATCAGTTTGAATGGCACTTCTTTGTCATTTCCTTGGACTGTCCCCATTTTGGACATTTAGTGATCTGCATTGTGGGCTTCCGTCCACACATGACCAGGCTTTTCTGTCTCGACTCTGAAGCCAGCAGAGATGACCATTGTGGCAGTTCTGTGTTGGAGGTCTTCCTGGTTTGACCATCTTGTTAGAGCCACCACCTGGTAGGTACTGATTGGTTATAGATTTAAGAGCAGAAGAACCTGTAGGTGGGAGCAGTGGCGGCTCGTCCGCTAAGGCAGAGGAACGTCGCCCCACTGCTTTTTAGCAGTGAAATAAAGGGGAAATAAAATAATAATAGCATTATTCTCATTCTCTTTGTTCCTTCTGGGGCAGCTTTGCAGGGTGGGCAGGGCTGCTCCGATGACAGGATCGGGGGGAGTGGTGAGCACACTTTGTAAGTGCGCATGAATGTTTGGCCTGCCGTCTCGGAGTGGCCAAACATACATGCTCGATTAGCAGGTTCTCCACCCAGGCTGTATTGCAGCCTGGGTAGAGAACTTGCCCAGGCTCCCATTCCCTGGCTGACCGCCGAACCACGCCACTCAGACTAAACACAAAGCTGCATTGACAAATTATGCTGCCTTAAATTCTTGTTATGTAATCTTTGGAGGAGTAGTAGTTGATGATCAAAGGTTGGTAACAAGTTGAATGTAGATGGGACCAATGGGTTTCTGAGGTCAAACCAGATTGTAATTAGCACAGATTTAGTGCCTCATCTGGGACTGAAAAATGCCTGTCTGCAAAGAGAGATTTTTGTTGATGGAAATCAGCATCTTGTAAATCTGGCCTCTAATGTTTTTGGTATCGTATGGCAGTGTATGGGAACAGTTTTTGGCAGGCCCCTGAGAGTGAGTATGCCCATTGACTAGAGCTTCCAGTTGATAAGTGATGTGGTATGAAGAAGGCAAACCTTGTAAATGTACCAACAATGACATGTATTCACAAAGCTATTTTAAGACAATTTGCTTAAAATGGCAGCCATTACATTCCAGTCTACCCACTCACAGACACATGTGAAAGAATGCTCGATGACCTTTGTTGCAGATTGCACAGCAATGCAAGTTGGGGAGTAAGGTGTAGTACCCCCATTTAACAAGCTACAGGCTGGGCCAGAAAGTTTACTGCATGGTAGGGAGTTTAGAACAGCACTAAACCTATCACGGTAGTTAGCAGAGATTTCTCTTCAAGATTTTCCACAATGTGGATGAGGTCCTGTTTATGGACTCGTTCTCTGGGGACGTGTCAGGAGGAAGGTGTCAGTGGCCTCGAGTTTCAACCATTTTGCAATCCTTCGTTGCCAGTACCATTTCCCATTAGTTCTCCCATTATCGCTTTCGTGGTGGGAAGAGTACTAAATTTAGTTTAGGTGAGGTTCTACGTGTTCACATATTGCTGAAGTATGGAATGTGCAATGATTTCTTAGATAGTTAAGTATTTTTTCTTGGGCTCTTCCCTACACTGCACCCTTGAGTTTCAATGACACAAGCCTTATTTCAGGAAAAAGCTCATGATTAGTGTGAAGAGACATTGAACTGTGATTATAGAAGAGACTGCACATGCTGCAGAGCTACCAATCACTAGGTCTAGCTTGACTTTGCAAGTTTCTGCTGAGATATTGTTACCTGTTCTTTTAAATATAAAAAGTGGATTGTCAGTCCACCTCTGCCCCCATCCCCACAGGAGTATCACCCTCACCGCATGCAATTGGCTGGTTGGTTGTCATTCCTCCTCCGATTAAGTGCTTCTATTTCAGTGTAAAGGGACTATTTTAACAACTCAAAAGTACATTCAGTCATCGCACATCTAATGATTTATCTCATGGGTTCAATATGTACAGAAAGCAATTCTTTTTTGTTTTATTATTTTCATTTTAGGTGGCTTTTTTAAAGTTTTTAAACAAAAAAAAATGTAGTCAGGGCTCAAAATGCAAGCTAGACTTATTGACTTTGCTAACGTTTTTTAAATATTGGCATTTACCCTACGTTCACATTGGTTGCGTCAGCCTATCCCATGAGAGTTGAGGGAAGGGAAGGAGACAGTGACTGCGAAAGGGAGAACATTTTTTAAAAGCGCCCCTTATTTTGCTCGTGTGCAGCTAATTCGTGATTGGTTAACACTTGGTGTTTACGTTTATGAGTTTGCTTCTCCTTAAATGAGGAGCCAAGAAGGCAAGCACAGCCGCTGAAAAACACAGGAATGTGATTGATTAGACAGGCATATATAATACAGTTTTATTTATATTAACGGTGTGTGCCATTTGAATGTCTACAGTAGATATAAGGTGAATTTAATCACTTTCCACTGCATGAAACTGTGGCATTGGGCACATGAGAGAGGTGAGGACAGCAGGGTAGGTAACATGAAGCAGGCCAATTTGCTCTTGCACTGTCAGGTCAGCAACCTATCAAGAGCTTTGTCTCTCTCCCGCTCATGTGCATGGTTTCAAATATGATCGGGGTCTGAGCCGTGACCCGACTGGGGCTCTCTGTGACTTGGGGTAGTGAGAGGGGCTAAGGCATGAACCCCTCCTTACAATGTTGGCTTCCTTCCGCCTGGTAGGAGTGGGTGGAATCTCGGCCTTTTAAAGTTTGTGTAGTTTATGCTCAAGTTGCCATCCTTGACTGCTCTTCCACTTCCTCCTGCATGGAGTGTATTCATTGAGCAGCAGGGAGTATTTATACTTTTCAAAAAGGAAAACAAAATATTAAAATAGTGCAACTCTACTGCTTATGTCACCAGTTCCCATTGGGGGGCATGGCCTAGCCGAGGATCATGGCGGACCCGTGAGCCGAGAGCACCGCACCAGCCCGCAAAATATCCTTGTAAAACAGGCAGCCGGGATGAGCTGAAAATCCTCTCACCTACCCTTCCATGGTTCGAGAGCTGGGGGAAGCATCCAGGAGGCGATTGAAATCCAACTGAGGCTCTGGTTGAGCACCGCGCTGGGCTGTATGGAGACGTGTCATTGAGGCCGGGACAGCTTCAACCGCACGGCTCGACGAGACGCCCGAGGCTTCTTCGTGTGCGGGATTGAACTCCGGATGCATGACCGCTGCTGCCCCTGCGCATCGTGACAAATCCATCCGCGGTAGGTGCGGCGGCGGTCTCAGCGCTCCGAGGAGAAGCTGCGGCCCCGTGGTGAGCCCAGAGGCGTAGCTAGAGCTTGTGGCGCCCGGGGCTATCCCTCAGGTTGCCGCCCCTGGGGGGGTGGGGGGTTGCTGGGGGAAAAGGACGGCACGCACTTGAAAGAGGACCGAGAGACACATAGTATCGCCGCTAATAGTTACCTCAAACATGCAAGTTACATGCACATACATGACACGGTCCAAGGCTACACAGTTGAATACACCAGTGACTGGCAGTACAAAAGAGAACACACAGACTGCATGATCTATCTGGGGACTCAGAAAAACCGCAGGTGACATCCACCAGAGAGCTGCGTGAACAATTACCTGGTAATTCCCTCAGCACAATGCAAACATGCACATACATGACACTGTTCAGGGATCCATCATCTACAGCTGACATTAAATGACCATTCATCATGGTCCCCCCATTAAAGCAGTGCACTTTGTGATCTGCATGGTACATGTTCTTTGCAGCAGGCACATTAACCCTCTGTGCTACCTTTCCAGGAGTCAACCCTTCCACTAGACAAAACTCGGATCTCTCTCTAGGAAGAACATTAATCACCGAAGTTATCATGACATTTTTATTGTTTCTGAAAATTGCTGGAGGCCAGGAAGGAGGCAGCAAGTTTTTTTTAAACCATAATATACTTGCAAACACTACGCACCCACCCGAATTAGGTACCCAGTGCGGTCACACCGTTCGCACCGCCCTAACCGGCTCAAGGTTCATGTGACCTCAGTGACAGAGTCACAGTGACTGGATCACTGTTGCTCTAGGGTGTGCTGCTTCGTATGCCTGCCCGCAAGACTGGAGATGAACTTCAGTATGGATTGTGGTGGACAGGCCTTCAAGGTTAACTCACAATTGACACCACTAGGGAACACCTGCTTGTGCTAAGACATCAAGCCTTCTAAGGTCTAGTGGGGCCTTCTAAGGTCTAGCATGGGAATATGCTCCCTCAGTAGAGTGGTCCGGTGGACTGGTCATGAAGGCTGAACCCAGTTCCCCAGTTCCAAATTTGACAGCTCTGGACATAGTGCCACATCCTCTCCCCCACTGAACACCATACTGCCCCACTGAGAGAAACACGCACTGCCTTCAGCTACAACCTAATTGTGCCCGCTACAAACACTTGGATGTGGCTCAATTAAAATTATGCACTTGATAAGAGTAATATGCTGCCTAAAAAAAAAAAGTATAAGCAACCACTCATAGGGAATGCAAGATAAAGTAAAGCATGTGAAATGTAAGCAGAAACGACATGGTTACCTTAACGATCTCTCACTCACTAATCGGAAATCAGGGAGTGGTTTTACCTGAAAAGTTAAGGACATGACTACAGGGCCCTGAAGGGAACCATTTCAATGTCCATTGCTTCTATCCTTAATAAACGTAAGCAGTTTGGTTTAAAAAGACCACATCCATAAACACAGAGCCATGGTACACATTTTGTTTTCCAATCCACCCATCAACCAGGTATTGCAGTCCCTCCAGGAATGGTACACTTTCCCACGTGGGGACAATAATGCTGTTCAAAGAAAGACTAGAAAACAAAAGTAGCGCTTTACTGGCAAACTCTGTAAAGTGAGGCTGATGTATTTGGATGTGAATAAAGCAAATCTGGCCTCTTTGCAACCACTCTGTCTTGCTTTATTTATGTATTTATTTTTCATATTTAAAACCTTCTATTTCTCTCCATCCCGCTGAACTTTGAAATAGAAAAATGTCTGAAAAAGGGCATTTCCCGCAAGAGTGTTTTTCTTTTTTGGATCCATTTCACAGGGAAGCAACTAAATGAAAGAAGGAAAGAGAGGTTGTGAACCGTTTCTTCAAGTTACGGTTTTCAGTAAGTGAGGAGCAAGACAGAAAGAGAGGGAATAATAGGAAGATGGGGGGGACAGCAGCCAGCACAAAAAAGAAGAGGACATTGCCTGAGTCCTTTTCCTTTTCTGCCCATCCCCGAACGTCCACGAAAGCAAGCCGAGCCTTATCTGAATGCCTTTGTCCGCCCCAAAAATAGTGCCGCCTGGGATGGACCGCCCGCACGGCCCCCCCCAGCTACGCCACTGGGTGAGCCACACCCTGTTGGTGAGATACAAACGGGCGTCTCCAGAGGTGCCGATTGATTGCAGAGCGATTGCTGTAATTTGGCGCTGGAGCGCAACCCACCAAGCCTGACTGTTTCCTGCGACCGGGGTGGTGCCCGCACCCGTCGCTGAGTTCTGTACGGCGGTGGCTGTAAACATCGGCGAATAGCCCGGGGGCCCCTCCAAGTGCGGAGTTGGGCTCTGGGCGCGTGACCACTGACACTCCTGCGCATTGTGGTACACGCAGTGGGTCTACGGAAGGGGGCACTGCGGCGGCCCCCGTGCACAGGGCATTTGTGGCATTGAGGTTGGCCTGATTTTGACTGGTGGGACGCAGTCGGGCCTCCTCCGAGGCGCCGATCGACGTTGGTGAGCCTGGTGTGCCGCCGAGTTGTACTTTGGCAATGGAGCGCCATCCACTACGCCGGACTGCCTTCCAAGACCGAAGTGACACCAGGGTGCCCCGAGTGAGAGGCTGCTGGCTTGCGGCCCCTGCCCGAAACAGCGCTTAGAAGTCTGGATGCTCCCTGTGGGCCTGGTGTTGTGTTGGACTGACTGGGCCTCTGTAGGCTGGGGCTCTGAAGTGGCGCCAGATGGTGTGATGGCCCCCCCCTGCCCTGGACTCCAGTCAATGCCAGGTACTGCGAAAGGGGCTCCAGAGGGCGGGACGTAACCGGCGGAGCAGCATTTTGTTGATTCCCAGCGAGCCTGGGGAAGCGGGCAGCCGTGACTGGATCTGGGGGCCATGCCGCTTAGCCAATGGAGGCCGGAAGCTCTGAGCCCGTAGAGAGCTGGGCCATACCTGGGTGTCTGGGTCAGGGCGCTGTGGTGGTTTGCAGTGTTTCGCTTGGGCTACTGGGAGGAGGTGGCAACGGCCCGAGAACAAAACGTCAGTGGATTGCTTATCTGATAGAGACTACTAGCCGCAGATTCCTTCACATATAATTATCCCCAGGCGTGAGACTGGATCCGGAAACTTTTTGCTACAGCATCCCTGCGCGCCGGGGGCGGGGTGACATCACGCGACTTCGCCCAGGCGTCGTCCGCGCACGTGATGTCAGCGAGATCACATAAGACCCGCCCCGGCGCGCCCACGTCAGTTTTTAGGTCTAGCCTATGCAGCGCGCATGCGTTGCATAGGCAAAAAGACCTTTTCCGATCGCTTTGGCTTTTCAGCCAAAAACGTGCACGCGTTCCATTGCCATCAATGGAAACGCGTGCACGTGAGCCGATCTACCTCCAGGAGCGCGCGCCGCCATATGGCAGTAATTATCGCTCCCGCAAGTGCAGGCCACCCTCATCCCCTCTGCTGCAGCGCGAGCTTGTTGAGGGTTCTTATCATCATTGTCCATGAGCAAGAGAAAAAGAAGAGCCCACAAGTGCCTGGATGAAGGAAGCGAGTGTGTGTAATTGGTGGCACAGCAGGGCGCGGCTTACTTTTTTGCAGAAGAATCTTCATTCCGTGTGATGTTCGGCAGACCTTTCTCGCTGTGCCGCTGCCGCGGATGTTGCTTCCACGGTACTTGTTCCGCCCTGGGCCCGTCCCTCGTCATTTAAAGCTCTGTACACATGATTTGATGAGATTTCGCTGAAGCCCGAGGGGAACCTTGACATTGTCTGGCCAGATCCCATCACTCGGAGCTACGGGAGGCTTCAACCTGTGTGTGTGTTTGGGAGGGGGGGGGATAGCGGGCTCAATTTGGAACAATGGGCTATCGGACAGATTAGCAAATGGCCGGCCCCCGAAACCGGACCCTCCTACCTCCCAGGTGAATCTAACTTTATTCAGCTCCGCCATGAGTGTGGTGAGTAAATGTTTACGAGAGCTCATCTTACAGCGCCGAGGACCCCCACACCTAAGGCCCGCCCCTTTCACCGTGGAATCAGTCTATTCTATTTTGGCTATATGGACCAGCTTCAGCGGATTCATTTAGAGATTTGACTCCTAGATATTACTTTCACACATCCCATGAGCGCATTGATTTAGGCTCATAAAAAGGCATTCAATGTTTTGTGATTACAATTAATTGTAAAGGAAGTCATATAAATTTCACACATCCGATGAGCGTCTTGAGTTAGGCTCATAAAAAGGCATTCAATATTTTGGGATTACAAGTGTAAAGTCCGTTATGCTGCGAAGGTAAAAGTTAAGTAGGGCGGGGGCAGAGCCAGCCATGTTAAAGGGTCTGCTGGGCTTGGAAAGGCCCGAGGTTGACAAACAGTGCGGGATCAGCTTCGAATCTTGGCGTCCGCTCAACATCCTATGATTCTGGTCAAATCACTTAATTGAATTAAGTTAATTCCCCTGTCCCTTTTAAAAACGGATGTGGCCTTCAGGTCGAGTTCGCACTGTATAAAACTGAGAAAATAAATAAAAGAAATTTTTTGGGTCAGACTTATGTTAATGGATATTTGTGGAGAGCTGCATTTGGTAACAGCCTGGTCTCTGTGCGCAGACATTTTTTTCAATGGGGTTGTGGTTGCCACCATGCACCCGTACTTACCCCCTTCCTTCCTTTGTTTCCCTGAACTCATGGGACGAGCGTTCCCTGTATTACACAGAAGTGTGCTGTTAGGGGGTATGCTCTGGCGAAGTGGATAGCGCTTTTATAAATGCAAATTACATTGCAGGTAAAATTTACTTTATATCCACTCCGAAGCCATAGGTTTTCAGATGTACACAGGTTAGCAGCGGAGGTTAGGTCACTAATATGGCTGTAATTCTTGTTTAACTTTGAAACTGAGCACGGAGCTGCTTCACGGACACCGCGTTCGGTTTATTTATATATTTTTTAACTTTAACACTGAGCGCAGCGCCCGTTTCAAGGACACCGCGCTCAGTGTTAAAGTAAACAAATATATAAAGAAACTGAGCGCTGTGTCCATGAAGCGGCGCCGCACTCAGTTTTAAAATTAAGTATTTGGAATGCAATCGAACCTATTGCATTGCAAATGCTTGTTTGTCTACTCTTCGTTTTCGGATGGTTTGAAGTTCAGCTGGGGAATGGGGATAACATCAGGCTCCCCTGGTGGTGGTTTCTCTGATATGGCCGCCCTCAGTGTGAGCACATTAACACCACAGGGTGCAGAGTTGGGAATATTGCCTGGTCACCAGCAGGGCACAGGCAAAACAGGCGTGTGGCAGATGGACTGTGCAGAGGGGCTGGGAGGGTGACTGGTGGCGGTGAGCGTGACTGATGGCGGCGAGCGGGGGCTGCTCTGTGGGCCTGTACCCCAGGGGAGTGTGGGAGTTGTGACTTCAAAATACACCGCTCTGCTGTAGCTGCCTGTCCTGCCTACTGTGGCGGAAGCTCTTGAGGTTCACACAGAGCTCCGGATCGGGACGATAACCTGCTGAGTGGTGTTGGTCCGATAAACTCTCGACGTGCAGGTTACACGCATATCTCTGCTGCTGACACGTCCACCGACTGAACCATGCCACCGACTGAACTATGCCACCGGCTAGACACTGTCACTGGGCAGGTCTCGGAGTCGGATCCCTCATCCCTAGGGGCATTCCTTGCCCCCCCACCGAGGGCCCTCCCTTCCCCCTGGTCAGCTGGCGAGCGTGATCAAAGCCCCGCCCCCCCCACTACCCTCCAACCACGAGGGCGGGCAGAGGCGGAGCCTGGACACAGCTTCATGGAAGCAGCCTGAACTGAGTCTTGGAAAAGAGTTCAAATGAAGCCAGCCTGCAACTTGTGAGCTTTGCTGTGTACAGGACTGGCCCTCACCCAGGAAGCGCTTAACATGTCACTTCCCCTCCTCGCTCTGTACTCTCGCCCTCTCTCCTCTTGTATCTCTCCACCCTCTTTCCTCACCCAGCCTGTCTCTCGCTTGGATTCCATAGATTTATCTCAATCTCAATCTTTTTATTTTATACATACTTTTTGTTCCTTACCACTCTCCTTTCTGCTCTTTTCCACACCACCCTCTAGTTTTCTTCACGGCTCGCCACATTTAATCTTTCTCAAAAAACTTAACTCAAAAATATAGATAAGAACGGAAAGACTGCTGCCTTGCACGTGTCCCATGAATCATGAGTAGTACTTGACATAGACCTTGTTTTTCGCGCGCTGGGGAGAAGCTGATCTTTTTTTTTTTTTTTTTTCCTCATATAACCTCCGTAGCCATAGCAACCTCTCGACCTAATCCACCGCTAATGCTGATGACTTGGTGGTTTCAGTCTCAGCTGTTGTTTCTTCGGGGACCGCCCAAAGTACACATCATGAGCTGACCAAGAGGTTTTAATCATTGGAATTTGACCTTAAGCTAATCTAATCTACTATCCGTTGTATTGTCATCCAACAAATTCCAAAATAACCCAGTAGCAGGCCTACCTCTGTAGGTGTTCACCCTTTGATCCAGAGCTCTAAAATAAATAACTGAATTCCACCTGGCATTCCAAGAGGGTGGAGCCATCTGGCGCCACAGTTTGCATATCTCTCTCCTGGCCAGAAGGATCATATAAAACACCAACTTATATTGCAATACATTCATGTCTTGCCTCCCCCCAGGTTTAAAGGTTATCCCAAAAAGTTTAAGAGATGGGCTTACCTCAACATCTGAGCCAAGCACCCTCGAAATACTCTTACCCACATTTTTCCAATATTCATGTAGCTTGGAACAGGAGACAAATATATGGATATCATCTGCATTCAGGGAGCCGCACCTAAGGCATCTTGCTTCTCCACCGCCTCTCATTCTTGAAATTTTCAAGGGGGACCAATATAGCCTGTGAATTGTAAAGAAGTGGTTCTTTCTGAGTGCAGCAGATTTGATTATCGACTAAAGAGTATCTATTGATACTTGCCATAATTGGTCTAACTCCTCTCTCGGCAAGTAATTTTCCCAGACTCGAGTTGGCTTTTCGATCTTCCTGTCTGCTGCAGCTAGAAGATACCCATACCAAAGAGCCACCTCCTTTTTCCTTGGAGCTACGTCT
The DNA here is from genome assembly GCF_964204655.1 of Triturus cristatus. Taxonomy (NCBI): domain Eukaryota; kingdom Metazoa; phylum Chordata; class Amphibia; order Caudata; family Salamandridae; genus Triturus; species Triturus cristatus. Next base: position 184,122,380 of record NC_140584.1, on the reverse strand, counting down.
TGTAAGTCACTTTCCATTGGACATTCCTCAGAAGGCGGCCAACATTGGTTCTTACACCAGGAAACAATCTGGTAGAATTTAAACCTGTTCAGAGTGCCTCTAGTGATAAGGTTCCAATAATCCCAAGAAAAGCATTCATTGCTTGAAACAATATCCTTCCAGAGCGTGACACCAGCCTCTAACAGAGGATGAGCTAAAGTATCTAGGAGGCACTCCGGAGTTCCTGGGGAGCCCCACACAGGCGTCGACTCACTGTAATATGAGAGGCCAAGATAGTCTCGACAACTTAGCCATAGTTTTGCCGCCAATTTGTAAAGTCTTCAAACGCACTTTTTTGAAGAATTTAAAAGAGCCAAATTTATACATGAATCCGGATGTCTCTATGCCAGCTAACATGGCAGTGAACATGCTCCCTATTAATGAATTATCTGGGGTAAGCAATAACATCCTGCAATTCTTTAACTGGTAGGCCCAACAATAGAGTTGTAAGTCAGGTAAGCCCATACCCCCCTTGCTTCAGTTTGCGCCTTAGTTTTTTCCAAGATAGATGGACCCCCTTACTTGCCCATATAAAAGACAAAATCTTGCCTTGAATTTTAAGCAAATCCGCTTTTGCAAATGCTAAAGGAATGTTGTTAAACAGATAAGTAAATTTTGGAAGTATAGACATTTTTATGAGATTTACCCTTCCGTAGTGTGAGAGAGGTATACTCTGCCATCTTTTCAGCAGAACGTCGACCTCTTTAGAAACCCTATCTAAATTCGTTTTTGGAATTTTTTCAAGGTCTTGAGTGATTGTGACTCCTAGATATCTGAGCTCCCTGACAGGCTCACTTTCATGATCTGGAATATTCCAAACCATAATCTCTGTTTTATCTTCGTTCACTTCATAGCCTGAAAATTTCCTGAACACCTGTGCTTCCACCATAAGCTCTGAGAGTGCGACAGTAACATTTGAAGACATTAAAACTAAGTCATCCGCGTAAAGGGCGACTTTCCTCTCAAATCCGTTTATTACAAAAGGAGTTATCTTCTGATTCTGGCGTGGACTTTGGGCGAGGGGCTCAATATATAAATCAAACAGAATAGGTGACAGAGGACATCCCTGCCTAGTTCCTCGCCTTATTTTAACAAATGGGGAGGGGCTTCCATTAACTAGTATCTGGGCATAGGGTGACCTATATATTTTCTTGAGTACTTCCCTGAACTCATCACCAAATCCAAATACCTTCAAGACCCTGTCTAAGAAGTGCCAATTTACATGGTCGAAGGCTTTGGCAGCGGCAACAGTAATAATGGAAAGAGGCATATTCTGTGACACTGCCAAGTCGGCTGCCCCAATTAGAGTATATACCAGCTCCGACATCTGCCTACCAGGAATGAAGCCCTTCTGGTCTTTATGTATAATAGGACCTATAATTTTAGACAAGCGGTTGTTCAATATCCCTGCAAATACTTTATAGTCAGCATTTAATAAAGAGATCGGCCGATATGACTGGCATTGAGTCGGGTCCTTCCCTGGTTTTAGGATAAGTGATATGAGTGCTCCATTCCAAGAGTCTGGCAGGGGGGAAAGACCACCTAGAATATCATTAAATAAATTCAGCCAAACTGGAATAATCTGATTCTTTAATAAGGAGTAGACTTCAATTGGGATCGAGTCCGGGCCAGGGGCCTTTCCCCTCTTAGATTTATCTAATACCGCCAGAATCTCACTTCCAGTTATTTTTAACTTTAGGAAGTTTTGGCTATCCTCTGATAACTTCGGGAGTAGTTTCTCAGTAAGCCAACAGTCTATATGTTCTTCCACCGTGCAAGAGTCTTCTTGATATAACTCTTGAAAGAACTGCACAAAAGACTGATCTATCTCATCTTTATCCTCGGTAATATGTGGATGTAATTTGATCCTACTGATGTAATTATAGGATCTATCAATTTGGCTCTTTATCGCCCAAAATTTACCGCAATTCTCCCCCTGCTCAAAATCAATCATCTTACTCGCTTCCCATTTTTGAAGTGAGATCTCTTCAGACTTGAGCCTAAAATGTAACTATGCTTCCGCAAGTCTCGTTATTAAATTTTCCTTTACTATAGCAGTTATACTCCTAGACTTAAGCTCTGTCTCTACTTTTTTTATTTGTGACTCTAAACCGGCCAGCTCACTCTTCTCTGCCCTAGACGAACCCACTACTGCCCCCTTTAGAGTTCCCCTCAGCCAAGCTTTGTAAGTGTCCCAAACATTATGCAGGGAAGTCGACCCGAGGTTATCTTGTAAAAAGCAGGCAGTTTTAGATTTCAAGAGATCAGGGGTGGAAGTTTGCAATAGAAATCTCCTATTTAAGGTCCATCTCTTCATCGGAGATTTTTGAGGGAGCTCCAAATTAAAAACTATAGCCCCATGATCAGAAATGTGAATGGGCATATACTCTATATGACTTACTTTATCCACCTCAGAACGATCCAAAGATATGTAATCTAACCTGGAAAAATGCGAATTCTTTTTACTAAAAAAGAAGTACTCTCTCACCTCACCCTTTTTTTTCCGCCATACATCACATAAATTCAGGTTTTTTAGAGTAGTCGTAAGATGAGCTTTGACACGTGGGGCCGCAATCTGTTTCCGAAGGGCAGATCTATCCAGCCTACTATCCAGAAGGACATTAAAACCGCCACCCATTATAAGTGGGGAGTCAAAATCAGCCAGAGCAAAGCAGAGATAGTTTAGTGGCCCTATATCATCCTCATTCGGGCCATAGAAACTAACTATGCTATATTTACACGCCTGAGATTTTATTTCCGCTATGACCCAACGCCCCATTGTATCTACCTGAGATTTAATAAGCTCAATCCCTGAGTTTGATTTCAGAATAATGGCTGCCCCTTTCGAACAACACTGTTGATCTGAAGCAATAATCTTGTCTACCCATCTTGCCTTATCAAATAATGCCTTACACTCTGATTGTTAAAGATGAGTTTCCTGAATCATACAGATTGCAGACAAACTATTTTTTAGGTATTGAAGAATCAAACGCTGTCTTCTCTTAATTCTCAGCCCATTGACTTAACAGCATAAAAAACCCAGATTTCGTCTTGATCCCTGAACGGGTCTATCCACCATCATTATCCTGGTCCCCCCCTCTGCTAGGGCTACTGAAGGTTATTGTATCAAAAAGGTTTAACATTGCTTTTTTTTGTTTTTTTTCCCCAATGCTCCCCACCAACACATGTGCAAACACCCTCACACCATCCCTTCCTCCTATTCAAGGGAGCACCCACCCCCGGGAACCCTCCCTGTCTAACCGTGGCAATAGTTATTGCCCTATGAGTCGTGGCTCTCCCGTCTCGTGCCAAAACGAAAAAGTAAAATATAATAGGTATATATGGTACCGGCATTCCTTTGCCTTAATTACTAGTTTTGGTTTGTTCTAAAAATGTGTCTACTTCTTCCGGGAATCTAAAATTGAACATCTTATTGGCCCAGAGAACTTTCAGGAAGGCTGGAAATCACAGCTGCACCTGTGCCCCAATCTCTCTCAATGCATCCATCCCCTTCCCTAGTTCCCATCTCCTATCTTCTGTTACCCTGGAGATGTCAGACCTAATCTTAAAGGAGATGTCGTTAACCTCTATAGGTTTAAGTTTAAGGGCTGCCCCCAATAACTGCTCTTTCAAGGGGTAGGATTGGATGCATACTAGGATCTTCCTTGGTTTCTTTCTTGCAGGATTTAGCCTAAAGGGTCTCTATGAATGCACTGTATTTCTTTCTCCCATATTGATGCTGAGGCAAGCTGGGGGAATGCTTTAACAAGAGTATCTATAATATATGCTTTCAGGTTATCCCCTTCCAGACCTTCTTTTAAATCTAGTATTCTTATATTGTTCCTTCTGGATATATTTTCAAGCCTTTCCAGCCTCTCGGCAACATCACGCTCTCTCTCTTTTAACTTAACCACTTCCTGCGTGTTATCCTTGACCTCCTGACCGAGTTCTCCCATTATACTTTCCAATGCCTCCAGCCTTTGTGTTAATGCATCCAGATTCTCTTCTAGACTGGTGCACGTGTCTTGTATCCTCCTCTGGTTGGCCTCAGAGGTGGAGAATCGAGTTCTCATCTCAGCAGATATCGGTCTCAACATCCCTTGTATTGAGTCTGTAACTGGACTTCGCTCTACCCCTTCTGCGCTCTGCCTCAAGCCTTCCAAGCTGTGTTCTGTGTCTTCAACCATCACATCCCCAAGTTCAGCTTGGCTTTCATGTCGAGCTTCCATAATGGTAGAGGCTCTGCCATTAATCTCGTCTAGTACGGAATATCTGTTTGACAGAGGGATAGCAGAATTCAAATCTGGGACCGAATCTGCAGCTGGAGTCCCTTTACTTAAATCCCTTTTCCCCTGTGGATTAGACATAAAGTAGGCCTTTAGAGAATGCGTTATTTTTGTAAAGGGTTGGGTTTGATCTCTCTTCCTGCTTTTCGCAGGGGCTGGCTTCCCTGTCCTAGATACCGGCTTCTTACACTTATGGCCACTTATTAGGACCTCAGTGAGCTGAGGTAGCTGCGTGAGCTGTATATGCTGTATTGGCTGTGCTGGCTCTTGTACAAGGGGCTCTATCCCAAGGAAATTTCGCGATCTTAGCTTATACCTCCTTCCCTGATGAGTTGTAGTAGCAGTGCTGGACGTCTGTTTAGTTGAGTTTATTTCTCCCCCCTTGTTTGGCTGTTGCCTTCTCCCCCCCAATGGTGCTGGGTCCTGCTCAAGCTGCAGCTTATCTGCCTCCATGTAGTGACAAATATCTTCATTACCTATCTTAACCGCATCAGATGGTGTAAAATAAAGCTTACGCTGATTTGTAGTAAGAAAATTAGACCCTATATAAGCGCTTCCCAAAATAGGTTCCACCTCTGCTGCAACCTCTGTAATATGATTGGGGCAGTTTTTCAGGAGAGATGTACGTAGCCGGCCTGGCACTCCGGGGGGGGGGGGGGACCAGTCCAATGTAAAGTTTACAACAAATAAACTGTGCTCGATTGTAGCGCTGTGCACGTCTGTTAGTAGCTAGTGCCCCCGCTGCCCTAAAAAAGGCAAATGTTAGTCCTGCACGCATTCAAACTGAAATATATCAGAGTGCCACCTCAGTACCCCCCAGACCTCCTCCGGATCCTTTGCCTGCCTAGCACCACTTCAGCTGCTCACCTTCTGCTTTCCCAGCTCCAGCTACAGCTACCTCCGCTCTCTCACTGCATCGCAGCCTGGGACGACACAGAGGGCCCCAGAACAGCTCCTAGAACCCCAAGCGACTTCAGCCCTGTCCTCCACCGGCTGCCGCACCGCTCTGCAACGCCGGCAAAAGCAAGCACCAGCAAGCGAACACAAATGCGGAAGCAAGGGCCACTCTCCGACCTGCCGCGGGGGAGAGAACCACCTCCTCCAACTCCTCCGCGAAACCGCCCGGCAGAGAACGCGGATAGACGCGGAAGACGAGAGAACGCGAGGGCACGTAGGCTCGGATGGCTCCGGTCCAGCACAGATCATGGGAAAGGAAGCAGCGGAATCGTAAGATTCGTTTCACACAGCTATTTCTATAGCGTCTAAAGCGTCTTTAACTCCTTTTTTTGCATCCTCTGTCCGGATATAACGGGTAGACGTTTGTCGGTACCAGAAAGGAGAGCGGTAGAGCGGACGACTCGCGACCTGCTAGTTAGCTGGCCGCCATGTTCCCCCTGTTCCCCTGTTAGCTCGAGATCCAAGGGGAAGAAGCTGATCACAGACATCACATATACTTTTCTTCCATTTGCCGCTTGCTTGATTAGGGGTCCTCGGCATTGACAGGGTTGAACTAGTCTATAGGGCGGGCAGTGCCTGATGGGTTGGTCTGACAGGTCAGTGAGTGAGTCGAATTTTGGACTGTTTGTGGGCTTTCATGGTCTACTGGGCATGTTTTACTGTTGGTTTTCCTCATATTAAATCAAACCTTGGTTTAGAAAACTCAAATCCATGCCGCCTTCCTTACCTTGCAAAACAATTATACGGCATCTCTTAACAAGTTCAAAACTGCCTCAGTTTGCAACCATGGGCCACTTTTTGGGGAGTCAGTTTTATTTTAGTGCCAGGGCCTATATTTTGTCCCAGTTCGACTTTGGCATGGAGGGACTCGCTCACTAAAGAGAGAACTGATCACTGTTAGTCCCAGCGCTCCATATTCTTTACTCTCAATCACAAAACTATACATTATCCAGATGTTCCAAATCAGTAAGTGTTTTTTAATTCTGGCTTGATAGCACAACTGTCTTCATGATCTATGGTAGTCAACTCCTTAAGAGACATATATAGTGGGGGATTTGGCTATGCCCAGAGCATTTTATGACTCATGGTACTGGCTATCAGATGTATCATTTCGCCTTCTATGGAGTGCTGGCAACGCAAAATTGCAATGCACGAGGGGCCACTTTACATCTCAAAAATACACTGAATCATCTCTTACATGCTATTTATGCAGAAAACAATCCTTTTTAGGTCTCGCGACCTGCGTTGCACTGCGCAGCAGTGCTCACGCAGGCGAGAGTCCTTTGTCCGGGTTTTGAAAATCGACCTGGAAAATGCACACGCTCGTGCGTATAATTTTACCTTTGCGGCCTGCTATTGGCCTTTCCATGCGTGTTCTTTTGTAAAATAGAAACCAATAGGCCAGAGGCGGGCGCATAGCTCCGCCCCTGGCCTATTGGTGTCTATTATGCGCATTTCCAAGTGTTGCATGGCTAAACAGTTATAAGGTCACAAATGCGAGACCTATTGGCTATGCCAATGCTTGTTTCTTTTTCCGCGTGCAACGCGGATCCGTTCTTTGCTACGGGCCTGTTTAGAGCCCCCTTTCTTCCATTATTTTGGTCAAACAGTGTGCGAATGCCTTCGGGCTTTAAAACTTGCACGTTTTGTGGGCGTCTTATGTCGTCGACGGACCCTCACCTCATTTGTATGTGGTGTTTGGGGGAGGGTAACGGCGTGCGGCGTGCCAAAATTTGAAGCCGAAGTCGCGTGGGAGCGCCGAATGAAACTTCTCTCGGCGCATCTCTCCAGGTCGACGTCCTCCCCTTGGTCTGCTTCGACAGACGGCTTCAGGTCCGGCTGTGGTCGTCATCCTCGCCTTTCTCCGATGTCACGTGAGCGTCGCTCCCCGGTGGGTAAGTGTCGCAGTTTGTCCCCGGGGGCTGGCTTCCGGCCTACCGTGGGAGTGGACTCTTCGCGGGTGATGCGGCCCTGCGTGTCGTCCTACCCACCGTTTCCTGGTGTTGGGGCGTCGAGAGTCCAGATGGAGACTTACACGGCGGCTTTACAGGCCTCGCTAGGATCTCCTCCTCCTTTCCCTCTTGGGGCGTCGGCAGATCTCTCGCCCTGCACAGGGCCCTCCACGCTGCTGCCGGTGGCTCCGGCACTGACTGGTTCGGATCCAGGCTTGGAGGATGTGGTGCTGTTGGGGTGCGGCTCCTCTGGGGCACCTCCTTCAGGCCACGGCATCTCTGCCTCGCCGCAAACTCCCGCTTGGGTCCCTGTGGTGTCGCGGGAGGTCGCCGGGGCTCGGGTCGCATCTCTGAGCCCCTCTCGGTCCCTTGACAGGGTGGTCCTGTCTAAGGCCGAGGTTACGGCGCCAGCAGAAGCAGGACCATGCAGAGCCACAGGGGTCGGTGGACCCTCCTCGTCCCGCTCCGGGTCGAGGCCAGACCCCTCGTCCCTCTCCGGGCCCCTCTCATACCTCTCCACAGGCGGCTGCCTCTTTGGAGGGCGAGTCGGAGGTTGTATCGTCCCTGGTGCTGCCACAAGGGTTGCCGGGCGATCTTCGCCTCCTTCTGGGCCGCGGCCGGCGGACGGCTTTGGGCCCCTCCCCGGGCCTGTCCCGTTCCCCCATGCAGGTGGTTGCCTCAGCAGGGGTCGGGCCGGCGTCGGCCCGGCGCCGCGCCGGGGCCAGTGTGGCTCCAGCTCTACTCCGGTCTCCGGTGCAGGATGACTTGGAGGTCCCTTGTCCGGCGACACCGGATGGCGCCGGCGTCCTGCCTCAAGCAGCGGACTCAACGGCTCCGCACAGGGGTCGTACCGCGGATTCGTCTTCGGACGCTCCTTCTTCTCCGGAGGCAGGCTGCATATTCGTGTCGTCCTCCCAGGAAACTGGTCGGCGTGTGGTGTCCTTTTCACTGGCATCGAAGGGCGGCTTCCCGCCCTTCCTGAGGCAGAGGTGTTAGTCGGAGGAGCAGCAGGTCCCTCATTCTTCGGCTCCTAGTGACTTCCAGGTCTGGCCCTTGCCCGCCCCGCTTGGCCTCGGGATGGCCGCCTTAGTTTGCAGCCGTCGCCCACGGAGGAGCTGCTCTCTCCACCGCGGGGCCCTACGGACGTGGCCTTCGCTCACGCGGTGTCCACGGCTGTGGGCATCCTACGCATGGGTGACCCAGTGGCTCACTTTCCGGCGGACCATCTATTGGAGGTCCTCCACCAGGGCATTGGTGGGAGGGAAATCTTGCTCCCCTTTGAAGGTTCGCTCCTTCCTGCCTTGACGGGGGCTTGGAGGTGTCCTGCCTCAGGGGACCCGGTGCCTCTGCATCTTCTGCACAGGCACCTTCCGGTGCCGCATGACCCGGTGTGTCTTTCCCTTCACCCCTCAGCCACCAGCCCCCTTTTGCGGACTGCTTTTCCCTCCCTGCCGCCCCTGTTGACTCCGCCATCCCGGTAGGCCCGCTGGCTGGACACTTGGGGACCCTTAACACCTTGTGTGTGTTGGCTAGGGCCTCCTCCTGTTTGTGGGACTCAGCTGAGTCTCTGGGGTCTGCAGAGTCCCAGGAGTCTGCTCAGGTGGATTTGAGGCATCATGCATTAGATGGCCGAGAGCTTGCGGTGTTTATTCTCCGCTCTGCTCTGGACGTCTCAGAGGTGCTGGGCCAGACCATGTCTTCCTCAGTCGCTCTCCGTCGCCATGCTTGGCTTCGGGACGGCGTCTTCCCCGAAAATATTCGGGAGAGGCTCATTGATCTCCCATTTGATGGGAGCCTGTTGTTCCTGGTCCACAGATTTGGTCCCCTGTGGGGCCCTCTGTTCTGCATTGGCTCGTGGGGTCCTTTCGCAGGCCCTCCTTCCCGGGGGGGGGTATTGCTGGGGTATCTATTCTACATGAAGAAATCTGCGGCTAGTAGTCTCTATCAGATGTACGAGGTTCTTACCTTCGGTAACGATGTATCTGGTAGAGACGATTCTAGCCGCAGATTCCTTCACGGCCTGCCCATCCTCCCCTATTCTGCGAGGACCCTTGGGTTGGTCTTCGGTACTCGCCTCCCGGTGGGGGGCTGTGTCTCCTGTGAGTGCCTTCCTTGTTCTTGACGGGTGACTCCGTCTGGGGGCGGTTCATTCCTCCTTTGGTTATTTGGAGGATAGGGTTCCGGTGCCCTACTGCTCTGGGTACTCCAGATTTGAGGGCAATTGCTTCCTATCCCTGTCCTCCTCCCCTCCTTTCCTTCCTTTGCTATTCTCTGATTAAGGGTCATCTGGCCAGATATTGCCCTTGTCCCTTATGGGTGGTTGCCCTCTAGGTTGGGGTGGCTGGGAAATTTGTTGTTCCTGTCTGTCTTAGGACTGGTCCCATTCCTTGCTCAGGATGGAGGGAGTGGGTTTACTACGTGTGCCATGCGTTTACGCATGTTCTTTGCCTCCGGGGCACTGGGATTGAAGGCAGTCTGTGTGCTGGTTGGGTGACTGCGCAGGTTTCTGCTTGTTCTTCTTTCCCTACCCTTGGGTTCTGCGGTGTTGACACTACTGTTGGTGGTGTTGTTAGTCACCGTTTCTTTCGAATTTTTCTACTCTTCGCACACTGTTCCCATGCTTCCACTGTTTTTTACCTGGTGGTTCCGCGTTGTGGTGCGGAAAAGTTCTCTGAAGAAAACTGACGTGGGCGCGCCGGGGCGTGTCTTATGTGACCTCGCTGACGTCAGGTGCGCGGATGACGCCTGGGCCGAGTCGCGGTATGTCGCCCCGCTCCCGGTGCGCAGGGATGCTGTGGCAAAAAGTTTCCAGATCCAGTCTCAAGCCTGGGGATAATTCTAAGTGAAGGAATCTGCGGCTAGAATCGTCTCTACCAGATACATTGTTACCGAAGGTAAGTAACTCGTACGACAGCGTGCTCCCCGGGAGAAATTGTGACCGGGAACCTGTACAGACCTTATCATGCGGGAATGTAAAGTGCGAGGTGCAACTGGGGGGCCTGCGCCGCCGTCCTGAGCAGTGCGCCGGACCTATCTTGGAAGCCCGAAGAGAGCGTTGGTTGTGCCCGCAAGCCTGCCACAACGAAGGTGGGCGACAACGACCCGATGGGTTCCAGGAAGTTGTACAGGCCTAGAGGGGTTGTCACATATGGGGCTCACTGCGCACAGCGAGGGTTGCCCGTGCGTCGAAGAGGGGGTCCAGTCGGTCCAGCTTGATACGTTGCGGCGTTGCCTGGAGTGAGGTAGGAGATCTACGACCTCGGCCGGCCTCCATTTGTTTTGGACTCTGAAATCAATAATCATCATCAGTGAAGGGCACGGATTTGGCCCATTGATACTCTAGCGCCATGGGCAAACCCAGGGGCCGCCAGGCTGGGGCCCTCCGAGACCCGGAAGATAGTGCCAAGGAACAGTCGCAATCTACCCCGGCGGATCCGGTGTAATCGCAGCTCAATAAAATACTGGAGGCCATTGCGGATATGAAGGCCACCCTCCATCAAGACATTAGCACTGTTGCGGTGGGGCTCGACCTACTGCGGGAAGAGCACAAGAAATTGTCGGAGAGGGTTAAAGGGACAGATTGGGGGCCCTTACGGACAGGCTGTGTTCGCTAGAACGAAGGGCCGAAGATGCCGAAGGGCGCAATAGAAGGAACAACATCAGGGTCCTGGGCCTGCACGCAGGGGCGGAGGGCAATGATATGGGGTCCTTCTTGGAGCACTGGCTCCGGAGTGTGGTAGCACCAGAGGGTCTGTCCACCTTTTATATGCTGGAAAGGGCCCACAGAGTACCGGCTAAGCCACTGGCCCCTGGGAGGCCTCCGCGGCCTGTAGTGGCCAGGCTGCTTCCCTTCCGGGACAGAGACCTACTCATGCAGAAGACGAGAGCGGAGGGCCCTTTCATGGTGGACTACAGTAAAGTCTCCTTTTTCCGGTCAAGAAGGCACTAAGAGACGAAGGTCTCCAATAATCTCTGATGTTCCCGGCCCGGCTGCGTATAATGCTTGATGGGAACACTTACTTCTTTGACTGTCCTAAAGATGCCTAGGACTGGTTGGAGGTCTACAAGAGTGAGACTCCATGGGACAGGGGCCCTGGACCTGCCATGCGGAAAGCCGCAGAGCTTGGAAAACGCCCAAGACGGCGACCTCGTAAGGGGACCTCGAAGAAACCGTCCTCGTCGCAGACAGAGAGAGAGAGGGCCAAAGCATTGCAGGCCGTGGCGGTGCTTATGCAGAGTTGAAGTCCTGCCCCGGTGACGGAGGCCAGCTCGTCGAGAGAGACGGAAGACAACGCAACAGACACTTCCCGCAGCGACAGTGTGAATCTGCCAGTGGTGATGCCTAATACTAGGGACGATATTATTTGATGTAATTGGTAAGATAAGATGGCTGGGCTATTCGGAGGGGTGTTAAATTGATTTTGACTGCTCCAGGTCCCGAGCTGCTTCCTTAAACATGGGGCTGGTGTTCTCTAATTGGTGGAAGCGTCCTTTTCTGAGCTTACAGGGCTTCCCCCCTTCTGAGTGCCGTACTAGGTTAGGGTCTCATTTAGTACTAACTGTTTCACATGATGTTTGGGCGGCCAACCATTGTCGGACTGCCCTGGGCTTGGGGTGTTGACCACTATAGGGGTCCTTTTGTTTGTTTTTTGTGTTTTGATGTTTGCAGAGGGAGGGGGATGGTGCAGGACTGGTAGGGGGAGCTCCCCTTCGCAAGTCGCTTGTCGACACCCACCACAAATGACAGATGCTCGTAGCGTTATGCGGTTCCTGACATGGAACATTAGAGGGATGGGGCCTATCGCAAAGCACCTTAATATTTACTCATACCTGAGGCACAGGGACATACATATCGCACTCCTTCAGGAAACCCACTTGAATAGTGAGGAGGCTGGGAAGCTGAAGCGACGGTGGAGAGACCAGGCCTTTGCAACCACCTGCTCGGCTTTTGCCAGAGGGGTATTGATATGGGTTAAACCGGGGGTTCCTTTTGCTCTTGAGGGGTCGAGGCTGGACACAGAGGGCCAGTACGCGTTGGTCACGGGGAGACTGGCAAGCCAGGAAGCCACCCTTGGTAATATTTATGCTCCTAACCAAGACCAGATTGGCTTTCTGGACTCCTTCTCCACTGTATTAGCCGATAAGCTAAGGGAAACTTGATACTTGGGGGGGATTTTAATTGCGTTGCGGACGTTGTTACGGACCGTTCGCTGCACTGCCATGGGGTTCAGTACATGGATTTTGCATTGGGGCCTTGACGACACTTGGAGGTTGCAGCACAAAAGAGATAGGGAGTTCTCTTTTTTCTCGCCGGTCCATCTGGTGCATACAAGGCTTGATACATTTTTGTGCTCCCATGCCTTTAATGTTTGTGTTAAACACACCGAATACCTACTGCGCACACTGTCGGATCGTAGCCCATTGATATTGACACATCAGCCCCCGGGACGGTGTCCTCCGATCCCTACCTGGAGACTCAACCCGGCACTGCTTGAGGATGCTCTTTTCTGCGCTTATTTACACACACTCTTGGACACGTACTTTCCCATTAACGCCAACACAGCATCCTCCTCTCAGGTAGAGTGGGAGGCATTTAAGGTGGTGGTGCGGGGCCATTGCTTGGGACAGGTGACGGTGACCCATAGAGAGCTCCGTCAGGAACTGCTGGACCTAGAAGGGAACAGCCGCATTTTAGATAATTCTCAGAGTACAGACGCTGATGCTTGTGTGGCACTACAAGCCGTGCGTGTAAAATATGACGATGCAATGGGGCAGTTGAGATGTTATAACCACAAGGACTACTTAGATAAAGTGCAGAGGGAAGAGGAAAGGCGGGCCGACTATTGGCAAGGCTAATTAGACCTTAATTAGGGGGATCTCCAATTACTCAAATCAGCTTAGATACTTGGGAGGTGGTGCATGACCCGGATGCGATTAACGACTCCTTCTTAACATATTACGAGTGATTATAAACGGCCCTGATCGCGGCTTACCGGCTGCTCATACGAGAGTATCTGGAGCCTCTGCCCCTCCACGTGCTGGGAGAGGAGGGACCGGCAGGAGCTGGGAGAACTGATAAATTTGCAGGAAATTAAGGCCACCATTAGTGCCTTGGCGCCTGGTAAGACGCCGGGGCCTGACGGCCTCCCGGCGGAATTTTACCAATGCTTTACAGTCCTTCTGGCGCACTATCTAGTCAAGTGGTATGCTGACGCGTATGAATTGCCTTGGTGAACCCCCTCCCGAAAAGACAGAGACGGGTGTTAAAGATTATAGGCCCCTCTCCTACTTTACATGGATTTCAAGATTTTAAGCAAGGTGCTGGCTGGTAGGTTACTCCCACACATGAAGACTAATCTAGAGATTAAGAAGCAGCGCAGGCTGCCATGCTACCTCGCTCCTAGGAAGCTGACATTTTAAAGCTGATATTTTAAAATTGCATACTGTGTTTTTACTGAAAATCTGATTAAGAGATTACTTGTCTGTGTTCTTCATCCCGCTCGGACTCGATCCGCCTCGGCTTTGTGCCGCTAGAGCGGCGAGTCCCTGGAAGCGGCACTTCCGCCCTCAGCGCTACGGGGAAGGTGATTGGACTAGCCGCCCTCGCGTCGTGGCTTCCCATAGGCTATTTAAGTCACGTGATCGTGACCGGGCATATCTAGAGATTAAGAAGCAGCGCAGGCTGCCATGCTACCTCGCTCCTAGGAAGCTGACATTTTAAAGCTGATATTTTAAAATTGCATACTGTGTTTTTACTGAAAATCTGATTAAGAGATTACTTGTCTGTGTTCTTCATCCCGCTCGGACTCGATCCGCCTCGGCTTTGTGCCGCTAGAGCGGCGAGTCCCTGGAACCGGCACTTCCGCCCTCAGCGCTACGGGGAAGGTGATTGGACTAGCGCCCTCGCCTCGTGGCTTCCCATAGGCTATTTAAGTCACGTGATCGTGACCGGGCATATCTAGAGATTAAGAAGCAGCGCAGGCTGCCATGCTACTTCGCTCCTAGGAAGCTGACATTTTAAAGCTGATATTTTAAAATTGCATACTGTGTTTTTACTGAAAATCTGATTAAGAGATTACTTGTCTGTGTTCTTCATCCCGCTCGGACTCGATCCGCCTCGGCTTTTGCCACTAGAGCGGCGAGTCCCTGGAAGCGGCACTTCCGCCCTCAGCGCTACGGGGAAGGTGATTGGACTAGCCGCCCTCTACAGCGGACTATTTAATATGGGGGAGTGGCGGAGGCGCAGCGGACGGGCGCAGCGGGGGCGCCGACTTCGCGCCAAAGTTGCGCCTAAGTTAAGCCCGTCTGCGCCCGTCCGCGACCAGACGGGACCAGGGGCCACCCCCCCTGCTCCGCACCCCTCTAACCCCAGGCTTTACTACTCTAGCCATGCCTTGCGATCTCTTCGTCCCCCTATAAACAACACTTGCCCCTGTCTACGGGCTATGGACGCCCCTACATCTTGCCAGGTTTGCTCCCTGACTCTAATCTCAGTACCCTCACTTACCCATATCCCCAGTTCTACGTTTTGGAAGCCCTCCCCATGTCAAGTCATCCCCTCCCCCACACATCATTCCACCGATTTTACTTTTCTGAGCTTGAATTGCAGGTCCCTGCCTAAGCATAAGAGGGACATTTTTGATCTTTTGGTTTCCGACAGTCCGGCGGCCCTGTTCTTGACAGAAACCTGGCTGAACGACTGCACGGGACCTGACATTGCCACAGCTCTCCCGAACAACTACACCTATGTGAGCCGTAACAGACCGGGCAAGGAGGGAGGTGGCATTGCCATTATATACAAACGGACTTACTCATGTAAGTGGGAAGATTTAGCCATACCCAACTGCGAAGCTGGTTGCTTCAAACTATTATTGAATCCTAACTACACCCTGTCGGGCGTTTTACTCTATCGTCCTCCGGGCGCTGCTGGCACATGGGCCTCTTCTTTATCTGAAAATATTGCTCCTCTATTGATGCAAACCTCGAACTTTCTTCTCCTTGGCGATCTTAATATCCACTTTAACAACACACTCTGCCCTATCTGTACACACCTTCTTCAAGATTTGGCCGCTCTTAATCTACATCTTCACAACACTGGCCCTACACACAAGGCAGGTAATCTACTTGATCCCATTTTTTCGATCCTTGACGCCATCACCTGCCTCCCTTCCAAACCTATTACCTGGTCCCACCACTACATTGTCGAATTTAACATCTTGACTAGTGCTATTGTCGGTCCACCAGTTCACATTCAGACCCTCAGACCGAATAGAAACTGGAAAAAACTCAATCTGCCACAACTGAATCGCCAGCTTGTCACAACCCTACCCTCTCTACCCAACAATATCACTACCAAAGATGAAAGTTTAATTAACACATGGCTTTCTTCAGCCATTGACATCTGTC
Source organism: Triturus cristatus (assembly GCF_964204655.1). Taxonomy (NCBI): domain Eukaryota; kingdom Metazoa; phylum Chordata; class Amphibia; order Caudata; family Salamandridae; genus Triturus; species Triturus cristatus. The sequence goes on along the minus strand of NC_140584.1, from coordinate 184,106,740 downwards.
TCCCGGCCCGAAATGGAAAACAAAACTTTACCCACCCCCCTGCCCCCTGGTTTAATGACCAACTCAAATGCGCCAAATCCAAGTGCAAGAAACTTGAACGCATATGGAGATCTGAGTATTCCCCCAATGATAAAGAAATTTATAAAACGGAACTTCGATACTACCACTCCCTGTGCAAATCTGCCAGGGCAAACTATGTAAACACCTCTATTCTATCAGCCCAAAACCGTCCAAAAGCTCTTTTTAGAGCAGTCCAAGAACTTTCTGGACAATCAAACTCGCCAAAAGCCCCCTGTTTGGACACAGTCCAATGCAATACACTTGCTGAATTTTTCACGGAGAAAATAGACCGCATCTATGCCGGTTTTGATGCCTCCCCACGGGCATTGGACAACCCCCCCAGTACAGATCCTGACACCACCTTCCCCCAGGATACTTCTACCCTCGCCCCTCACACTTCCATTGACAAATGGGATCCGATCTCTTTAGAACTCTTCTTTAAACTCATGGCTAAAATCAAATCTGGCTCCCCACTTGATGCCATGCCCCCTCAAATTCTAAGCACCCTTGACACTCCCGCTCTTTTACCCATCCTAGCCCTCCTGAACGCATCTCTGTCGGAATCCACCGTTCCTGCAGTTTGGAAACACGCCATGGTGGTTCCCCTTCTCAAAAAAACTAACGCCGATCCCAACAACCCTTCTAATTTCCGACCCATATCTCTACTCCCTTGCCTGTCCAAGGTATTAGAAAAACACATCAACCTCTGCCTCTCCTCTCACATTGAGGACACGAAATTCCTACACCCATCCCAGTCTGGCTTCAGGGCTGGATTCTCCACCGAATCCCCCCTCTTAGGTGTCACAGAGGCTATCAGACAGTGGGGAGACGGTGGCGCTTATCCTGTTGGACTTAAGCGCTGCGTTCGACACCGTCTCCCATGACATCCTCCTCTCCACCCTAAAGGCCGCTGGTATCCATGGCACTGCTCTAGCCTGGATCGCCAGTTTTCTGTCCGCACACACTTTTCAGGTTTTTTCCTCCACTTCTGCCTCCACTGCCCTCCCGTCCCCACACGGTGTACCCCAGGGCTCTATCTTGAGCCCCCTTTTTTTCAATATTTATGTCAGTCCTCTCGCCTCTCTGGCAGAACAATCTGGTCTCTCTATATTTTCATACGCGGACGACACCCAAATCATTTTTTCTCTCTCTTCTAATAAACACGCCCCCATTTCATCTCTCCGATCTGGGCTCATTAATATTGCCAACTGGATGCAGACCAATAAACTAAAACTACACGGCGACAAAACCGAACTCCTTCTATTCGGTCCTGACACCTCTCTCTGGGGCCCTAAGCATTGGCCTCAGCAAATGGGTCCCCTGCCGGTTCCATCCACCAAGGCTCGCAACCTGGGAGTTACATTTGACAACCAACTGTCCATGAAGCAGCATGTTGTGAAAGTCTCAGCCACCTGTACTAATATCATGCGGTGGCTGAGAAAAATAGCATGGATGCTTCCGCCAGACACCCAAAGAACTGTGGTCCAGGCTTTAGTAACCTCCAGGTTAGACTACGGTAACGTGCTCCTCCTTGGGGCTAGCAAGGAGGTAACACGTAAATTACAGGTGGTGCAAAACATGGCAGCTCGCCTGCTCTGCAACCTGCCCAGAACTGCCTCTGCCACCGTTTCCCTGCGCAGCCTTCACTGGCTGCGCATCGAATCAAGAGCAAAATTCAAAGCCCTCTGCTATATGCACCGGATTAAAACAGGCAACTCCCCCCCCCTACCTTTCCATTTTGGTTCAACCGTACTGTCCAGTGCGCACCCTCAGATCCTCCTCTTTTGGCACCTTCTCCGTGCCCCGTTTCAAACGCACCAGAGTTGGTGGTCGCTCCTTCTCCTATCTGGCGCCATCACTCTGGAACACACTCCCCATTTCTTTGCGCTTTGAAACTTGCTACCTGAAATTCAGGAAAGGCCTGAAAACCTGGCTTTTCTCTGCTTAATCTTCTCCCATCTTTTGTCTCCCTGCTTCTTTTCCTCTGTCAGCGCCGGGAAACCCCTGGGTATCTGTGCGCTTTACAAACCCAAATATAATAATAATAAATATAATAATAATAATAAAGACACTAGTTCACCCTGACCAGAACAGGTTTATTCCCTCTCGCAACACCTCTTATAACCTTCACAGGCTCTATTCCATTCTTTATCATGATGAGGCCTCGACCAAACACCAGGCAGCGGTGGTCTCTGTTGATCTTGAAAAGCCTTTGACACGGTGGGGTGGGAATACCTATTCAAAGTGATCCTGCGCATGGGCCTGGGAGAGGAATGGGTGCAGTGGGTGCGGCTTCTATACGCTGCCCCTACGGCGAGGGTTAAAATGGGCAGAACAATCTCCAGTAAGTATAAGGTGTTCTGCGGGACTAGACAGGGGTGCCCTCTTTCTCCCCTCCTATTTGCCCTGGCAATTGAGCCCCTTACTGAGAGATTTTGTCAGGGAGGGGCTGGGATCGGACTGTCTATGGGAGGGCGGATGCACCATGTCTCCCTCTGCGCAGACGACTTGCTGCTATATTTGTCGGAAGCAGTCGCGGGCACCTCTGTGGCCAAATGAATTCTGGATGGCTTTGCGTCCCTCTCGGGCTTGCGAGTCAATAAAACAAAGACGTATCTGTTCCCGGTGGCAGGCCCAACGCATAGGCCCGATGCGTTGATGCTGGGTATATCTGAAAGAGACACGTTAGTTATAGATACCTTACCTTAGCATATCCTCAGTTTTTCGTCAGCAGTACCACTGCGCATCGGAAGGTGGCCTCGTGCGGCTCCGCGTCCGTCGCTGGCATCCACTATTTTGAGTCTTTGACTCCTGGTGCCACGTAGGGATGCCTGGGTTTAAATCATGTGGGGCCTGTCGCCGTACGATGTTGGTGGCCGACCCCCATGGCATCTGTTTCTACTGTTTGGAGCACGACCATGACTCCCGGTCATGTTCCGACTGTCTGGCCAGGGCTCCGAAGGCCCTACGGGAGCAGTCCCGTAAGCTGCTGGAGGCCCAGCAGTCATCTCCGCGCCGTTCGAGATCCAGGGGTCAATGACCTACCGCGGAGCCGTCATCATCGCTCTTCGGGGTCGAAGTCTTCACACTTGGAATCGGGTAAGAGACGTCATAAGAAGAAGTCGAAGAAATGTTTGCGCTCTCCAACGTCCCCCCGTCGGTCTCTGGACGCGGACGCAGGGGCCGGGGGTACCTCACCTGTGGCTCTGTTGGAGCCTGTGAGTCTCCCAGCCTACCCACCTTATCCAGGTCCGTCGGCGACTCCGGCCCAGGTGCAAGATTTTCTTCCTGACATGGACCGCCTTTTCAGGCCTAGGGCTCCCGCTGGCGCGCCTTCGGGCACTGGGTTCCTACCAGAGGGGCCTCCCTTGCTGCCGGCTCCGCTACCGGCGCTGCCAGCGGCTCCGGCCCCGGCGCTGCAAGGTCCTAAGCCGGTGGCTCCGGCCCCGGCACCGCAGGGTCCCGCGCCCGCGGCTCCGGCCCTGGCGTCCCCCGCGGCTCCGTTCCCGGCACCACAATGGGTTCCGTTTGTGCCACCTCCGCCATTGCCTGGGTTTCCGGACAATTTTGCTCCGGGTTGGGACCCTAACTGGGATATGGAGCCGGATAGGCACCGTTCACGGCGCCGTTGGACCCTTTATATTCCCCTGTCCCTCCCCCGCCGCCGCAGCCTGTGCCTCGGGCAGTGGAGATTGGGGACGACTGGGAGGGATCTGAGGACCCTCTTGCACGGTAGTGCGAGTCGGAGCAGGAGTGGGCAGAAGAGTCAGAGGATGCAGGTGACCTTGACCTCTCCTCCTAGACTGGTTTTCTTTCTCCTCCTGCTGTGGCCATGGAGGAGCGCGCCACATACACTCCGTAGATCAGCTGAGGCCCTTGACCTTGACCTGCCTACGGTAACTCTAAAAACTAACCTCCTCACTGAAGTCCTTCAGCCGGCGGCAACCTCTATGGAGCCCCTACGACCGTTCAATGAGGTGTTAACGGATGTGTTAATGGGCACCTGGTCTAGGCCAGCCACGGGGGTCCCTGTGAATAAGAATGTGGCCTGGCGTCATCGCCCGGCCCCGGGTGACCCTGCCTTTTTAACGACTCACCCAACTCTGGAGAGCCTGGTCATCCAAGCCTCCACCTCCCAAATCACATTCCCTACCGCCCCGCCGGATAAGGAATCTAAAGAAGCTGGAACAGTTTGGCAAGAAACTGTTTTCCTCTGCCAGCTTAGGGCTGCGGTCAGTGAACACCGCATGCCTCTTGGGCCGCTACTCTCACGCTGTGTGGGACACGGTTGCGCAGACGCTGCCTCAGTGTCCGGAGGAAGTTCAGCCAGTGCTTCCCCAAGTTGTGGCTGAGGGGAAAGATGCAGCAAAGTTCGTCATCCGGTGTGGACAAGACACCGCGGACTCTTTGGTTAGGGCGATTTCCACCACTGTGGCCCTCCGTTGTCACGCCTGGTTACAGTCCACTGAGTTTTCAGGGGATGTTAAGAGTTCCCTTATGGACATGCCCTTTGATGGGACCCGCCTATTTGGCGATAAGGCAGATAGTGCGTTAAAGCGTTTTAAGGACTCCCGGGCTACGGCCAAGTCCTTGGGTCTCTCCACCACGCGCCTGGCCATGTCTGCTTTTCGTTCCTTCTGTGGCCACAGAACGGGCGCCCGACACATTCGTTCAGCCAAAAGCCTGCACAGAACCAACCTCAGCGCAGCCGCGGACGTGGTTCTCGCCGTGGCGGGACAGGGGGCCAGCGTGTAGGACGGTCCACTTCTGCTCCTGCAGCATCCGCCTCAAAACCTTCCTAGTCCGAGCTTTGGGGTGCACCCCACGCCGGTGGGCGGCAGGATTCGCCATCACCTCCTCCACTTGCGTTTTGTCACTTCGGACAGGTGGGTGCTGCAAATCGTCCGAAGGGGCTACTGCCTCCCCTTCGAGTCTGTCTCCCCAGCCACACCACCTCAGTTCCACTGCATGTCGGGGGATCACTTTGCGCTTCTCCAACAGGATGTCACGGCCCTCTTGGCCAAGGGGGCCATCGAGCATGTTCCTGGGCCAGAAGTAGGACGTGGTTGTTATTCCCACTACTTTCTGGTCCCCAAGAAGGAGAAAGGGGGCCTGCGCCCCATCTTGGACCTCAGGATCGTCAACCGCTTCCTCCAGAAGGAGAAGTTCAAGATGTTGACTTTGGCTCAGGTCTTGGCTGCCCTCGACCCTGGAGACTGGATGGTAGCGTTGGACTTGCAGGACGCATATTTTCATATCCCCGTCCTGCCGGCCCATCGGCGTTACCTGCGGTTCACGGTAGGCCTAGAGCACTTTCAGTTTACCGTGCTCCCTTTCGTCCTTACCAGTGCCCCTCGGGTGTTCACGAAAGTGTTGGCGATGGTCGCAGCTCATCTGCGCAGATCAGGGGTTCCAGTCTTCCCCTATCTCGATGACTGGCTGTTGAAGGTGGGCTTGCACCAGGCAGTCGTCTCCCACCTCCAGACTAGGGCCGACCTCCTGCATTTGCTGGTGTTCTCCATCAACGTGCCAAAGTCGCACCTGAGTCCCACTCGGAAGCTCCCCATCATCGGAGCGGCTTTGTATTCGACGCAGTTTCGCGTTTATCCTCCAGAGCAGCGAGTCCGAGATATTCAGGCTATGATTCTGATCTTTCAGCCTCTATCCCGGGTTTCAGTCAGGATGACCCTCCGGCTCCTGGGCCTCATGGCAGCCTTCATCCTGTTAGTGCAACATGCCAGATGGCATATGCGGGCTCTGCAGTGGGACCTGAAGTACCAGTGGGCACAGCATCAGGGCAACCTGTCTGATCATGTCGGAGGGCACTGCACGGCAATTGCAGTGGTGGCTCACGAATCGCGATTGGGTCAATGGCAGATCCCTCTCCCTTCCCCAACCGGTGCACACAGTGGTGACGGATGCGTCCCTCCTGGGATGGGACGGCCACTTGGGAGAGGCGGAGATCAGAGGCCTCCATATCCCGACTCCATATCAATATTTTGGACCTTCGGGTGATCCGACTTGCAGTGAAGGCATTCCTTCCCTCTGTCCGGGTTAGTGTGGTGCAGGTGTTCACAGACAACACCACCGCCATGTAGTATTGCAACAAACAGGGCGGGGTGGGGTCGTGGACCCTATGTCAGGAGGCTCTGCGCCTCTAGACATGGCTGAAACATCAAGGCATTACCTTGGTGGTTCAACATCTGGCAGGTTCTCTGAATGCCAGGGTGGACGAACTCAGCTGCCGGTGCTTGATGGATCACGAATGGCGTCTGAACTCATACGTGGCGCTAGGTCTCTTTCTGCAGTGGTGAGAGCCTTGGTTAGATCTATTCGGCACAGAACATAACGCGCAATGTCATCAGTTCTGCGCGTTGGAATTTCCAAGGCGGCACTCGCTCGGCGACGCTTTTCTTCAGGAGTGGAGCTATGGTGTGTTGTACGCCTTTCCGCCTATACCTCTTCTGCCCAGAGTGCTGAAGAAAATTGGGTACGACCAGGCCCAAGTCATCCATGTGGCTCCGGACTGGGCACGAAGATACTGGTATCCTGAGCTACTCAGCATGGCGATCGATCCCCCGATCTGACTGCCTCTTCGCGAGTATCTTCTTTCGCAGCAGCAGGGGACGGTCCTCCAGCAGAACCTGTCTAGCCTCCACCTCCATGCGTGGAGATTGAGCGGCGACAGTTGACAGCTTTCGACCTTCCTCCCGAAGTCTGTGATGTCATTCTGGCAGTCAGGCGTCCCTCCACTAAAACGGTATACGCCTGCAGGTGGAACAAATTTGTGGCATGGTGCACAGCAAAGGCTGTGGATCCCCTTTCTGCCCCTCTTTCCGAGGTCCTTCTGTTCCTTCTCTCTTTGGCCCAGCAGGGCTCTGCTCTGGGCACTATCAAAGGTTGTCTTTCGGCCATCTCCACCTTTCTACTGCTTCCAGATCTGCCTTCTCTTTTTAAGTCCCCGGTTGTTAATCACTTCCTCAAAGGCATTACACACACGTTTCCTCCTGTGCCTTTCATAATGCCTCAATGGGACTTAAATCTTGTCTTGACTTATCTGATGTGCGCTCCCTTTGAGCCCCTTCATTATTGTCCCTTACATCTTCTCACTTTATAGAGGGCTTTCCTGGTAGCTATCACCTCTGTCAGAAGAGTGAGTGAGCTCCAGGCTCTTTCTTCTTATCCTCCCTATCTTTCTGTTCATCCGGACAAGGTGGTTTTAAGGACTCGTCTTTCGTTCTTGCCAAAGGTTGTCACAACCTTCCACATTGGGCATGCCATCACTTTGCCCACCTTCTTTCCGCCTCTTTATCCTTCAAAAGAGGAAGAGATGCTCCACCGTCTGGACCCAAAATGTGCACTCTCGTTCTATCTAAAGCGCACACAACAGTTCCAGGTGGATGACCAACTTTTTGTTGGCTACGTGGGTGCCAAAAAAGGTCGGGCCGTGCACAAACGAACCATCTCTCGGTGGGTTGTTCTGTGCATCAAAGCATGTTACTCGTTGGCTAAGAAGGAGCCTCTTGTGGGGCTGCGTGCCCATTCTACCAGGGCAACGGCAGCCACTACTGCCTTGGGACGCGGCGTTCCCTTGCAGGACATTTGTCAGGCAGCTACGTGGGCCTCGCTGCACACGTTTACCTGGCATTACTGCCTTGACAGTCAAGTCGAAGAGACGGCTTCTTTGGCCGTTCTGTTCTCTGTGACTTTCTGGCGTACTCCTGTTCGCAGACTTACCATCAGGGTTGGTATTGCTGGGGTATCTATTCTAAAGTAAGGAATCTATCACTAACGTGTCTCTTTCAGATGCAAAAGTTACTACTTGTGTAACGATATATCTGTAAGAGACATTAGTAGTGATAGATTCCTTACCGCCCCACCCATCCTCCCCGTTCTGCGAACTGATTTCTAGGGTTAAGGTCATCCCCTTCAGGGCCCTAGTTTCATGGCACCAGTGGTCAGTTTCTGGCATGGCTCTGCGTTCCTGGCGCTGAAAGTTGTGTACAGAACTGACGTCAGCACGCATGGGTGGCGCCTAAGTAGTCTCTGTGACGTCATCTCGGCGCATACGACGCCAGCGACGGACGCCGAGCTGCACGACGCCAGCTTCTGATGCGCAGGGGTACTGCTGACAAAAAACTTTCCGGATCCAGTCTGACGCCTGGGGATATTCTAAGGTAAGGAATCTATCACTACCGTGTCTCTTTCAGATATACCCAGCATCAAAGCATCAGGCCTATGCGTTGGGCCTGCCACCGGGAACAGATACGTCTTTGTTTTATTGACTCGCAAGCCCGAGAGGGACGCAAAGTCATCTAGAATTCGTTTGGCCACAGAGGTGCCCGCGACTGCTTCTGACAAATATAGCAGCAAGTCGTCTGCGTAGAGGGAGACATGGTGCATCCGCCCTTCCATAGACAGTCCATTTAAATATTTGGGCATACATATCTTTCACTCCCTAGACGTTCTGAAGGAGGGCAATTTGGGCAGAGCGCTGCACTCTTTGCATTCCTGCATACACTTTTGGCATACACTGCAATTACCTGTAATGGCTCTGGTCCCGCTATCTAAAATGGTCATGCTCCCGCGCTTATTGTACTTTTTTGTCAATATCCCGGTCCTCATGCCCAGCGGCTGGTTTCGCTGCTGAACGCCCCGCTACGAGATCTGGTGTGGGGCGATGGGCGCCCTAGGGTATCTCTTACCATGTTACAACGCCCTATATCCGAGGGAGGGCTGGGAGTGCTGAAGTTTGAAATATTATATGTTCGCTGCCCAGTTACAGTGGTTGGCGCAATGGGTGGAGGGTGTGAACGAGGAGAACACGTGTCTAACACATCCGGAATCCCATCCTAGCTTAGTGATGGCAAAATTATTACTGCCAACAACGCCTACACCATACTGCTCCTTGTTGCAGCGCACGGCTTTCCAAGCTTGGACGCGAGGCCTAGGTAGGGAGCAGCGAACTACCAAGTACACACCTATGCTACCTCTCGTGGGAATGCCACATGGTGATCCCCAAACTTTATTTACGAGCGAACAATTGGCTCGCTGGACGGAGGCAGGGTTGGATAATGTTGAGGACTGCTTCCTGGACAAATCTCTGCTCCTGTTTGAAAGGCTCGTGGAGGACGGTGGTCTTCCCCAGGCCAGTTCCTGAGATATGAAGCCCTGGCACGCACATTTGTACAGCTAAGGAATAAAGGGCGAGATGAACCTGAGACACGCCCAGTATTGTATGTCCTGTTCACACTTGGGACGACCGGGCACCTAGTTAAATGGTTTTACGTTGCTCTGCAATCGGCAATGGTCGGACCCCTGGGTGGGTTACTGGCAAAATGGGATAGACTCTGGGGCAGAGACCTCACAGAATCAGAGTGGCACAGGGTTCTGCACTATCCTAAGAGGATTTCTTGCAATACACGCTTAAAATACATACAAGTCAATTACACACACATGGCCTACATGACGCCCCGCTGCCTTAATGTGACTTATGGGGGGGAAGTCCATCTCTGTCCCAGATGCATGTACCTGGATGCGGACTTTGGACACATGACTTGGGACTGTCTCAGCCTAAGGGCCCTTCTGGGACGCTGTGGTTGGTAAAATCTCCGAGAGGGCCTCAGTTCGAGTCCTATAATTGGGACGTTATGATGTGGGCTGGGGCGGAGGGTAGAACATTCAGCTGGGAAGAGTCTAAAGGTATGAGACAGCACCCTATTGCCGGACAATGGAGGGAGGTAATGGTAACTTGGGAGACTCCTGAGGATGCTGCTAATGATGCGACAGGTTCAGATCTTTGCCGGGAACCCCACCCCGAGAATGTGCAATGCGAGAACTCCACTGGGTCCACGGTAAGCTCAGGGCGCTGACCTACTGGTTGTTGATTACGGGGACATAACCGGAAGAGTCCTGCTGCTTCGACATAGTGGCTCTGACATTGGCCGGGGGGCCTTCCCCCCCACTCTTCCAGCCCTCTGGGAGGACCAATCATGCTGCGACCTTCCAATTCATGTGCTGTATCAGCTGCAATCTACCTCATCCCTGCACAAGGTTTATTTACTTCTTTATTGTGTACGTTATGTTATTCCTTTTTGTTTTTATAAGGAATGTTCTTAATAAATGAAGTAGCATTTTGACTAATAAGAATGTTATATTTGAACTCAGGCTCACTGGTGGACACTCACACAGTTTACCGTGGACACATTTTGTGGAACATGTATTAAGTACTATAGCCTTCACCTGAAGTTGGTAGTAGCTTGATGAACAACTATTTGAACATAACCTAGCAGCACTTCTGCACACCGGGGGACGGCGCCGCACGACCCCGCCCTGATGTCGTCCACGTACATGACGTCAGCGAGGTCATATAAGTCCATCCAGGCGCGCTGACGTCAGTTGCCTTCGTTTCCATGTGCAACGAGGATCTGGAGTGAGCGGTTCCTCTGGCCTGTTTTCAGGCCTCCTTGTCGACACTTCGCGTCAGGACCAGTGTGCGATGCCTTCGTGCTTTAAAACTTGTAATTCCTGTTCGCGGCAGATGTCCGTGACGGACCTGCATCTTTTTTGTATGTGGTTTCTGGGCGAGCACCATGACTCCACGGACTGCGAAGCCTGTCAACATCTGAAGCCAAAGTCTCGGTGGGAGCGCCGTATGAAGCTTCGCTCAGCACGGCTGTCCCGGTTGGAGTCGTCTCTCCCCCCGGCCTCTTCATCCACGGCAGGTCCCTCTACTGTCACTTGGTAAGCCGAGGCGCTTGTCGCCGAGGTCTTCAACCTCCCCTAAATCTGTTGTCAGGGGCACTGGCTCCCGGTACATTCCGGACAGGCGCCCCCGACAGTCGCCCCCCCCCTTTATTCGCCCTTTCCGGGTGTGGGGGCGACTCGGGCCCAGATGGAGGCATATGCCGCGGCTCTGCAGGTCTCCCTTGGGTCCTCTCCCATTCCTGGGGCCTCTGCTTCTTGTGGGATCTCCGACGGACTCGCCGGTGGGTTCGCCCCCGGCGCCAATTGAGCCTTTGCTCCCCAGGAACACCGGAGATGTGGTGTCATTAGGGCGCGGTCCGGTTGGGTCCCCATCGCCGGTCCACGTGAAGTCGTTAGGGCGCGGCCCACCTGGGTCCCCCTCTACGACCCACGGCACCTCTGCCGCACCGCATAGCCCCACTGGGCTCCCTGTGGCGCCGCAGGTGGTTGGCAGTGCTCATAGCCCTCCCTTGAGCACACCCCAGGCTTCCGGGCAGACAGTCGCCTGTCCGGAGCCAGGGTCGGCGCCGTACCGGCATGGGAGGCTCGGCTCCGCCTCCGCATCTTTTTCCGGAGTCAGAGCCTGTCATGGCTGAGGTGGAGTTGGCGCCGGGGCGGCGCCGAAAGCTTGATTTGCCGGCTCCAACGCCTTCTCCTCCTTCGGAAGGGGAGCTTGTCATCGATGCAGCCGAGTCGGCGACTGACGAGGCACGGTCGGCACCGACACGCGTTGTTTTGGTGCCGTGTCGACGCCGAATTGTGGACTCTTCTCTAGAGGCCTCTGGAGAGAGTTTGGCGCCGCGCTCTCGCCCGGTGTCGCCAGAGGTATTGTTGCCAGTGCCCCCCTTGGAATTCCTGGAGCCTCCTCAGGAGCTCCCAGATCCGGCAGGCTCTTCGCCTCCCCAGGAGCCCCATCAAGATCCTCATTCTTCAAGGGGGCTCCCTTACGTGGGGCTTTGGTCGCAGTCTCAGTGTTTTGGGAGGGTCAGCTTACAACCCTCTCCCACTGATGAGTTGTTGTCCCCTCCGCGGAGGGCTACCGAGGCTGGTGTGGCTTTTTTGAGAGTGGTCTCATTGGCCACCCGCATTTTAAACATGCAACCACCTTCTGCCACCTTGTCTGTGGTCCCCTTGCTTGAGGTCCTTCACCGTGGGTCCGGGAATGTGAAGCCGCTTCTGCCCATTGAGGCTTCCCTTTATGATACTCTTTTGGGTACCTGGGTCCGGCCTGCTTCAGGTGACCCGGTGGTTCGTTCAGTTTTGCACCGCCACCGTCCAGCTCCTCATGATCCTGTTTGTCTTTTTGTGCACCCTGATGTGCAGGGGTTTGTGTTGCAGACTGCCTTTCCTTCCCTGCCCCCTCAAACTCTTCCTCCCTCTCGGGAGTCCAGATGGCTTGAGTCATGGGTTAGGAACATCTTTGCATCCACTAGTGCGGCCCTACGGCTCTTAAATACAGTGTGTGTTTTGGCTCAGGCTACCTCTGCCCTGTGGGACTCTGCAGAGCCTTTGCTTTCTGCCACCTCTGAAGGTGCTCGCGTTGATCTTTATCGCCTCCTCCGGGATGGCCGCGACCTTGCCAAATTCACAATCCGCTCAGCCTTAGATACTGCGGATTCTTTGGTTCGAGCTATGGCGGGCTCTGTTGCCTTAAAGCGTCACGCTTGGTTGCGAAATAGCGTCTTCCCTGAACATATCCGGGAGTGGATGGTTGAATTACCCTTTGATGGGGTTTTGCTGTTTGATGTTCACGCCGAATCGGCGGTTCACCGGCTCCTTGCGGGCTTTCGTCCTCCCACTTAGGTCTTCTTAGGCCTATCTTCTGTGGTGGTACTTTTTCATTTCGCATCCTTTAGATGCGCTCTGTGTTTAACATGGGCGGTGAGCCTTATGTCTTCTTCTTTCTGTGGTCAAGGGTGATTACCCTTTTATTAGCATCCCTTGGATGCGTTTTGCTTTGAGCTGTCTGTTGGCCTGCTGTGGCCGTGTTCCACAGGCTGCAGTGTCTGGTCCTCTGACTGTGGTATTGAGACGGTGGTTCACCTCGGTAAAGGCATACGGCTCGGAACTCATGTTCATGGGTTCAGTTCGTTACTGCGCTCTCTTAGCTTGGCTTATTGCCATAAGAGGTGTTCTCCGTTGTATACTCCATGTGGGGTACTTGTATGGTATTATATAGCTTTGCTTATCTCACCAGGGCCTGGAGAGCCTGTGGACCCCATGCGTCGCCTGGTGGTCCGTTGTACGTTGTTCTATGTTTTTTCCTGGGGCCATCTGCTTACGCCACTGTCATCCACCTCCTTGGGAGTTTTCATGATCTCCTCTTCAACAATGGCTCCTACCTGCCCTTACTGTATTTTGTATGATCCGGTAGGGGCATGTTCTGCTCCTGGCTAGCTCTGTCTCTACATAATTATATGTCTATACATTCTGTATGCATGCCGATTTCCTTGGTATTCCTCTTCCTACGTCGCTACCTCTTTCGAGGCTGCAAGGTCTGGACCAATATCTCCATGTGTGGGGGAGCTTTTCTAAGTTGTTGCAGGTTGCCCATAGGTTCCTCCTTTCTTCTTCTTACTGGGGTAATTTCCCAATTTAACATATGCTCCCTTTTTTGGTGTTCGGCGATGTACGTGTCTTTTCTGGGGTGTTGGTCTCGGATTCTGAGACTCTTCCCACCATTTGTTAACTTGGCGTTTTTTGGCCACTTCCTTCGGATATGCCTTTTTTCCACGTTTTCACATGCTATTGTTGAAGCTACGCCTGCAGGACAGCTCCTTTTTGGGTTGTTTCTCACTTTGGCTTCATATTGCCCGGTCGGGCACTCTTATGCTTCTTGTGTAAGCCACTTTAACGTCTCTATGGCTGTTTGCCTGCTACATATTTCTACCTGCTTCGGCGGGTTTAGAATTGATGCTAACTGCCCCTAATTACCCTTTTTTGGGATTGTGTGTGCACTTGGCATGTTTCCTGTTCCGCCTTCTATTCCCAACGCATTGTTCAGGTTCTAGCTCTTGCCTTTGGGCTCTTGACACCGGCTCCTTCGACTACCTTCTAAAGGCTAGTCTGTTAGGCTGGTTGCATCTCTTCAAGTTCATTTCCAGCTTGGGTCGGTGTACTTATCGGGTGCCATTAAGCGGAGAGTGGTCCTTCTTCCTCTCTCTCTCTCTCTCTCTCTCTCTCTCTCTCTCTCTGCTCTGCTCTGGTATAGGGCTCATGCCGTTCTACCTGTCATTTTTATACGGGTATGGTGTGGCGCCCGTCTGGCGTTTTTAGGATATCTTCTATCCTGTCCTTTCTGCTCTTTCGAGCTGCTTGGGTTGCTCTCTGGCTGTTTTGCCACAGTTTTTCCCCCTTTATCCGTCACTCTGTTGCTGAATTGGATGCTTGGTGCTTTTTGTTGTTGTCTCGCAGACCCGCCCCCCCTTTGGGATATGGCTGTGGTATCTATTCTAAGTTAAGGAATCTGCGGCTAGATGTCTCTATCAGATGTACGAGTTACTTACCTTCGGTAACGATGTATCTGGTAGAGACGTTGTCTAGCCGCAGATTCCTTAACGCCCACCCAGCCTCCCCGTTCTGTGAGGACCTTGTCGAGTGGTGTTCTCCACTGGCCTCTTCAGTTGCCATTGGGTTATCTCTCAAGGGGGTGCAGATTGTTGCATTCCCCTGAGTGTTTTCATATACAATTATCTTCTGCTGAGCTGCTTCTTTCCTGTGATATGCTGCCTTTTGAGTCACGAGGAGATTCTTTTCCTCTCCAGTTACCTTCCCTTCCTACTGTCTTCTCTACTAACTCGGGGTCCTGGTCCCCTCGTGATCATCCTCTTTGAGGGTCGGTTGTGCTCTGTTTCCAACCTCCGTTCTTATAGGGAAAAGGCCAGTCTTTTCATACCTTCCTACAGTGGACTGTTGTTCTGTCTGTGTTCCGTTATTACTAGACGGCACAGTTCTACATGGCACTATCAGTCTATTTCTGTCTGTTGAGATGTTCTTCCCTTGTTGCACTCGGGGAGAGGTCTTCGCTTAGCTTGGGGGGCTCTTTCTGGCAGCTTCCACTTATATGTAGGCAGTGTCTACTTCTGTCTTTTACGATGGTGTCTTCCACCATCCTCCTTTTTTATTCATGGATTTTCATCCCTCGCACATTGTTCCCATACTTTCACAGTTTTTTGTTGGTGGCTCCACGTTGTGCCGCGAAAAAGTTTCTTCGAAGAAAACTGACGTCAGTGCGCCAGGAGGGACTTATATGACCTCGCTGACAACACGTATGTGGACGACGTCAGGGCAGAGGTGCTGCTGCAAAAGATTTCCGGATCCAGTCTGACGCCTGGGGATATTCTAAGTTAAGGAATCTGCGGCTAGACAACGTCTCTACCAGATACATCGTTACCGAAGGTAAGTAACTCGTACGATTCTGTGATTCATCGTTGGAACCGGTTATTGGTTCTGCTGTTGAGCATTGAGCCCTGTTCTTCTACACGGTGTTAATACTGCCAATAAGCAAACTGTTTGTAATTCTTATTCTTTATATGCCATGTGTTGAATATTACAAAATGCCAATAAAAATACTTACAAAAAAAAAAATGAAAATGTGTCACCAGTTTCCATTCTTGCCCTTTTGATATACTCTAATTTAGTATATACACAGCACCTCTGCCTGGCTCTTGTCACCACATTGATTACTGCTCTAGTTACCTCCCTCTGTGGTGCATTACAGGCACACAACATCTCTCTGCCCTTGTGACTAAGCTGGGTAATCCTTATTATAATGATAATTTACTTGTCCCTCTCTCACATATCCTCGCCGATCACAGATGTGCACCTCCATGAACATCACGCACAGCATGAAAACACTTCCCACATAGGCTCAAAACAAAAACAAACTCTTCCAGACACCCCCCTCTCCCCTCCAAACGATGTGGCTTGCATCCATATGGGGATATATCTTCACCATAAGATAATAGTAAATATGTGTAGGCTTTTTCCTAATAATATCCAATGTTTTCTTGTCTTAATTTGCTCTTTACATTGGTTATCTATTGAGGCTGTTTGTTTTCAATGAAACATGGTGATTTGTTTTCAATCATTTTAGGCTCGCAGAAATAGAGAAATTGCTATTTTGCATCGTAAGATTGATGAGGTCCCTAGCAGAGCCGAACTGACGCAGTATCAGAAGAGATTTATTGAACTCTATGGACAGGGTATGTGTCTTTCATTTTAAACCGAAATGTTGCACTGACATCATATTTCCTACTTATAAGTGGCTAAATTAGTCATGCAATGAACGGTGCTGATTTGGTTGACTGGAGTTGATGTCGGTGGAACTTAATTGCACATACTGTCAACTATGTCCGATTTGTTTTAGAGTTTTACCCATTGAACGATGTTTGTTTTTCTATCTTTTTACCTTGGTATGCTAACATGAACAGTTGTCTTCTGTGTGCAAGCTTGTACTTGAGGGAAATCAGTGGTTTCCTATTTATTAGAACTAAACCATATTCTAACAATGTCGTACTCAAAGTAAACCCCTTTCCCTGACCCCCCCCCCCCCCATTTTTAATGGGTTGATTCAGCCTGCTTTTTGAATGAATGAATAGATCATTTCTATATTGCGTTGTTAACCTCAACAAGAGGTATTCAGGCCTTTTAAGACCCTTCGCTTGAATAGAAAGAGCACCTGAAAAGGGTAACGGGCACCTAGTTCGTTATTACAGAATTATATCAAATAAGTAGGTCTTCAGTTGTTCCCAGAAACGTAGAAAATTGCTGTGAGACTTCATTGATAAAGGCAATGCATACGAGGCATGAGAAATGGTAACAGAAATTGATCTTCCTCCTGTTCTGAGTTTTTTGCATCTAGGGATACAGAGTAGATGTTGAGAACCTGATCTCAAATTTCAGGCTGGTGCATAGCGGATAAAGACTTTTATAACATAGAAAAAGCACCTTAAAAAGGCTCCTGTAGTTGACTGGTAGCCAGTGAAGCTGGTGGAGATGGTTCAAAATTGAGGATTTATGATCCAGTCCAGCGTATTCTGAATTACCTGCACTATATGAGTTCGATGTTTTGGAAGACCAAACGTATTCAGTCTAAAGCTCTGGTCTTGGCATACAGAATATAATATGATACTGGGCTAAAATATGTAAGAGAACAATTTCAGCATTACAGTCCGATAAGGGATCTTAGATCCAGTAAGGCCAGGCTTTTTAAGCTGCCAGTCTGTAGATTAAAAAGAGTTGGAGGTAAATCTTTCTAATTTCTAGCAGCTAAATCATGGAATGATCCTCCTTCTATCACTACGCATGACCAATGATAAATTTAAGTTCAGCAAATTGTCAAAAATGTGTTTATTTCTTTGTAGTGGCTTTAGAATTATTATCCTTTCTCACTGCTAGCTGATAGAGACTTCTAGCCACAGATTCCTTACCTTAGAATTATCCCCAGGCGTCAGACTGGAAATTTTTCATGAGCAGTACCCTTGCGCACTGGCGGGGGCTGTCGTTCAGCTCCAAGTGGCATCCACGGCGGCATCTGTACCGGAAGTGACGTACACGGTGCCTATGCAGGCGTCACCCCAGCGTGTTGACATCAGTTCTTTTCTTTCTGCGCCGTTCAGAGCAGATCTGAAGAAAGTTACCCCCATTCATTTTTTTACCAATCTTTTTCGACTTTTTGTCAAAGTATTTTTTGTGATCTTCTTCTGGCGTGCCAGAATGTCAACTAGGAAGGTCAGCTTCAAGCATTGCTGCGCCTGTCACTGACAGATGTCGGTGATGGACCTGTACCTTGTTTGCCTCTGCTGCCTCGAGCACGACCACCACAGGCAGACTTGCCTGGAGCGCTCCCTCAAGCTCCTTGCTGCCCGATGTATGAAGCTGTGCCGGTCTCAATCCCATTTGAGAGCAAAGTCCCAGGATCGGCAAGGGAGACAATAATTTTCGACACATTCGAAGTCGTCTTCAGGTGAGTACCACAAGAAGGAGAAAAGGTAGAAGTAGAAGAGGTCTTCGACTTCACCCCATCTGTCGAAGTCATTCGACGAGACGAGGGAGGGCCGTCATTCGAGGCCTTGTTCTACGGTTGAGTCTGAGCCATCACCATTCCTTCCCAAGTTTCCGGGAGTTGGAGTGACCCCCAACCAACTTCATGAGTTCTATGAGGCCATGTACCTCATATTTATGCAACCCGTTCCCGCTGGCATGCTTTCAGGCCCCTCTGGTTTGGGAGCGGCCACCACTGGTTCTCCGCTGGCGCTTCCATCCGCAGCTCCAGTCAATGCCCTTGGATTCACAGATGGATCCGACCAGCGCTTGTCCTACCACCTCAACCTTTCCGGATGCAGGTCTCGATTCTAATGCTCCCAGCGGCGTCATCCCCATTCTCATCCCAGACTTTGACATGGACATATAGGGATGTCGTCTGACAGTGGCGCTGACTGGAGCAGTGCCTTCCAGGCTGTAGACTGAGCCCTATTCCAATGGGCTAGAACTCAGGGAGGATTGAGAGAGGATGGTGGACCCTGAAGAAACCAGCCCCTAGACCATAGCAAGGACGGGTGTGAGGAATTGGCAGATGCCAGCAGACTGGACACCACTCCAGATACTGGCCCTGTCTCTCCTCCTACCATGGCTATGAAGGAGGGAGCCTCTTTTGAATGAATAAATTGGGACTTATAAAGTGCAAGGGTGCTCCATAAAGTGTCCAGGCACTGAGCTTTCTGTCCTCAGCAATGTGCATTGAGATTACCTAGTCTTTTTGGAAGAGCCACATTTTCATCCTTTTCTTTAACAACGCAATTGCTGCTATACAGAATAGCTCCAAAGGAAGTTTATTCCCAGCCACTTGTCCTAGGTAGGAGAAGGTCCTTTCACCCATTTGCATTAGACAGATCTTAGGGATTCTTGCTAGAAGGCAGTGGGCTGACCGCAAGTTTCTGGAGGGGGCATAGAAGCTAATTTAGGCCCCAAGATAGCATGCACCTAGATACTGTAATGCTCTATGGACTAAGGCTAAGGTTTTGAAGAGAGGTCTCTTCTTTATCGGAAGCCAATGGAGAGCACACAAGTACAAAGACAAGTGTGTTCTTGGAGGCAGGCTGCCGTATTTTGAACCACTTGAAGCTTGTTAAATAGATAGTCCGGAGGTGCCAGATATAGGGCATTCCCATAGTCCAGCCTTGATGTTATGAGTGCCTGGATGACCACCTTTCTTGCAGACAAGGAGAGAAAATGAAAACATTTCTTTAATGTCTGCAGAAGCGGAAAACATGTTCTGATCTCTGACATAAACTGTGGCTGAAAAGATAGAGCATTGTCAAATTTAATGCCCAAGTTCTCGACTGTTCCACTCTGGGGACCAGGGGGTGAGGCATCTTAGGGCTACAAAGTCAGAGGATTGTGACCGTAAAATACTATATCGGTGTTGTCTGACTTACATTTTAAATGATGTGAGGTCATCCAGTGAAAAACAGAAGAAAGGCCAGTTTTAATGGACTCTCCCACAATCTCCTCTTCCTAGTCACATGTAAACAGTAGCTGGGTGTCGTCAGTGTATATAATCACCTTAGCCCCCAAGGCTTCTGGCAACTATGCTAAAGGGGTAAGGTACATGTTAAAAAATGTGGGGCTCAGGACCAACCACCTGTGGCACTCCTACTGTCAGATCGTATGCTCTGGAAGAGTATGAGGTAACCCACACTTTCTGCGCTCTGTCCTTCAAAAAAGAAAACTAGCCTGTTCAAAGCCAATACTCCAATTCCGATGGGTTGGAGGCTTGCTAGGAGCATAGTATGAGGGACCATATCAAAGGCCGCTCATAAGTCTAACATAATCAAGACGGCCTTCCCGCCACCTCCAGGATACCTTTAATGTGTTCGGTGACTTCAGTCAGTACTGAAGTTTGGCCTGAAGCCAGACTGACTGGGGTGGAGCATTAGTTTCGAGATACTGAGACAACTGTTGATTTTCAAAATTTTCCAGTACCTTGGACAATGCTGGTAGTAGAGAGATTGGCCTATGGTTTGATTGCTCCGTAGGGTCCTCTGTGGACTTTTTTAGTAGGGGCATAATTCTAGCCTACTTCCGTGACACAAGGACTGTTGCTGAGGACAACGACTCATTAAGAACCCTATTAGCCAGTGGATTAATGGCGGGTTCACCTATCGCTAATAGATTAGGAGTACAGGGATCAGCTGGCGATCCTGCTTTGAGGGCGCATTTGGCCTCCAATGATTCCTCCACAGGGATACTCTGAAAATCTAGAAGTGAAGCCGTACTGGGAGAGCGGGGGTAAACTGTCTCCAATTGACTCTCCTCCGACTGGATCCCGGACGTTAGGCTGGCTTGAATATCTGTAATCTTATCACAAAAATAATATGCCAACTAGTCACATCATTATACAGTGGGTTTGTTTTGTTGGTGAGAGGGCGACTGATGCCCGAACCTTAGCCTTCCCTCATTAATAGTCAAGACTAACGTCTTGACAGAGGTTCCTCAGCCGTGAGTGACCAGCTCAGAACTACTTCTCCAATTTAATGAAGCCCTCACGGACGTCCTGCTTGGGACTTGGTCCACATCCTGCACCAGTGTTCCTGTGACCAGGACGATTGCCCACTGCCACTGCCCCACCCCAGGGGGCCCCAATTTCCTCTTGCAACACCTTACCCTGGAGAGCTTGATGTTCCAAGCTTCCACCTTCCCTGTAAATCTTTCTGAATTCCCTCCATTTCACCGGTTAGGATATCCAAGGAAAGAGAATATTTTCTTCCACCAGCCAGGCATTGTGGTCTTTGAACACTGTGTGCCTTTTGAACCATTACTCCAGTGCTCTGTGGTATTCGGTTGCCCAGGTGCTGCCCATGGTCCAAAGGAGGCCCAGGCCATACTCTCCCATGCCATGGCTCATGGGAGAGGTGCTGGTAAGTTCACCATTTCATGTGTGCTGGACACAACTGATTCACTAGGCAGAGAGGTTTCCTCATCAGTGACCTTGCGGCTCCACACGTGGCTGAGGACGACTGGTTTTTCTGGGGATGTCCAAGCATTGCTTATTGACATGTCTTTTGATGGCTCCCGTCTCTTTGAAGACGAGGCGGACTCCGTGCAGGAGCGTTTCAAGGATAGTAATGCTATGGCCTTTCCATGTCCTCTCGCCAACCCTGGTCTGCCTTTCACTCCTTTCGTGCCCATGGAAGAGGCTTCTAGCCATGCCTTTACCCATCCAGCCACCACAGCTTTCAAGTTTCTCAGCTTCTGCATGGCCGAGGACGCTGTACCCACAGACCCCGTAGGTCGGGCAGCCAGAGGTCAGGCCAGTCCATGACCCCCAGGCATTCACAGCCTCCAGGCCCCTTTAGTTTGCCCTCCTACCATCATTGGAACCCTGTAGGACGCAGGATATGCCATCACCTGCCCCACTGAAGGTCAATTACATAAGACTGTTAGGTTCTTCAGATTGTCCGAAGAGGCTACTCCCTCTCTTTCGTGACTCCTCCACCACCCATGCTACCCACTTGCGACAGGCTGACGAAGGACCATCTCTCCTTGCTCTGCCAGGAAGTAGCTTTTCTCTTGGCCAAGGCAGCCATAGAGAGGGTGCCGACGCCAGAAGTAGGTCCTGATTGTTATTCACGCTATTTTCTGGTGCCCAAAAAGGACGGAGGCCTTCGTCCTATCCTAGACCACAGAGCCTATCAATTTCTTCCTGAAAAAGGAGAAACTCAAAATGATCACACTTGCTCAAGTTCTGTCTGCCCTAGACCCAGGACACTACATGGTAGCATTGAACTTGCAGAACCCATACTTCCACATTCTTGTCCTTTCTGCCCACTGGCGTTACTTTACGGTGGGCCACAAGCACTTTCAGTTTGCTGTGCTCCTTTTTGGACTTACCAGTGCCCCTCGGGTGTTAACAAGGTATTGGTGATGGTTGCAGCTTACCTGTGGAGATCAGGGGTGTCAGTCTTCCCCTTTCTAATGGATACATCTGCCAGTGGATTCCTCACCTTGTGAATATCCCCTGCACCAGCAACATTCAGAAACTTTTGTAGCTCTCCACGCCGATGAGGACGACGTCACAGAAGCACGGCTTCGCTCGCGGCTCCGCTAACGTCACTGGATCCATAAGAGGACCTCGTCGGCGTGATGACGTCAGTTCCCTTTTTTCCGCGCCGTCGACGCTAACGGTTTTCTGGGGCTCTCCGTAGCTTTGGCTAGTTACTTTATGTTTCTGCTGGTGTTTCTCTTTCTTCTTGCTTCTTGTTCAAAGATGTCGACAAAGAAGTCTGGATTCAAGCTGTGTAGAGAGTGCGATAAGCACATGTCCAGCACGGATCCGCACGAGGACTGTGTCTGGTGCCTGTCGTCGGATCACAACGTCGAGGGATGCTCTTGCTGCCGCAAGATGAGTACTAAGAACTTCAAAGAAAGAGAAGCTAAGTTGTTTATAGCAAGGATGAAAAAAGAGAAGAGAGTTCGAAGACGCTCCAGATCGAGGTCGAAGTCGACGTCGGGACATGCTTCTAAGTCCAAGAAGCATAAAAAGAAGAAGAGGCATGGCTCTCGACGCCGTTCGGCTAAGGAAGCGGCTCCGAGATCGACTTCGCCTACTCGACGCCGTAAGGACTATATTTCTCCCTCTCCTGTCTCAAATCCTGCTTCTGTTAGCCTGACCTCGCCTATGGCTTCACCGGAGCACTCTCCGGCTCCATCACCGACACCGACACATTCTCCGGCTCCGGTTGAAGAAGCTCCGGCTCCTGATGCGTCTTCCACTCCGCTGGCTCCACCGTTGGCGCCGATTGGCCCAAGTCAATCTGAGCCTTATCCCCCCTTTCCAGGCCAGGGACAAGACCCATTGCATTATTTAAATGCAATGTATGGCATCTTCACGAGAGCGATGTACCCCTCTGGAATACCTTTGCGACCTCAAGCCTACGCTCAGGCTCCATTTATGCCTTTTTTCCCACCAACGCCGTCTTGGCATTTCCCGGCGCCGAGGACATCGATGCCGCTTCCATCTTCTCCGGCTTCAGCTTGACCTCGTTCGACTCCGGCTGCTCCTCCGGATCCGTGTTCGACGCCGGCTCCGGCACCGTCTGAGTCGGTTGGGGCGCCGCCGACTCCGGTCCTGAGGATTAGGTCCAGGCGAGAAGCTCAAAGGGTCCTGGAGGAGCAAAAGTACCAGGTTGAAGAGATGGAAGAGGGTGAGCTCATGGAGTCTGATGACTTGTTTGAGGAATAGACGGAGGCTACTGGCCTAGAATTGTCACCACAGTGGGAGATTACTCCTCCAGCTGATACTCCCTCTAAAGATGTGGCTTCCTACCAAACGGTCATTAGGAAAGCAGTGGAGCTTTTGGATTTACAACTGCCAACTGCTGAATTCAAACCTAACATCCTTACTGAGGTTTTACATTCTCCCTCCACCGTGACAGAGCCTTTACTACCATTTAATGAGGCCATCACTGAACTAGTCATGGAGGTATAGCGAAAGCCCTTTTCAGCTCCTGCGGTTTTTAAAACTGTGGCTAGAAGGTACATAGCGGCTCCAGGTGATCCAGACTTTCTTACTTCCCATCCTTCTCCGGAAAGTCTGGTGGTTCAGGCTGCTTGCTCTAAGAGGTCTTCCGGTGCCTTTCCACAGGTTCCTAGTGACAGGGACGCTAAAAAACTCGACCAATTGGCCAAGAAAGTTTTCTCCTCGGCTAGTATGGCCTTAAAGTCAACAAATGCCACCTGTCTCTTGGGCCGTTATATCCACGCTCTCATGGATTCTGCTAAACAACTGGCTCCTAAGTTATTTGAGGAGGACAGGCACAACTTTAATGACGTCAGGTTATCCAGAGTGGCCTGGACACTGCGGACTCTGTCGCCAGAATTATGGGCTCCTCGATCGCCACAAGGAGGAGTGCGTGGCTGAAATCATCTGAGTTCTCCCCTGATGTGTAGGCAACGCTTCTGGACCTGCCTTTTGACGGTTCTGGCCTTTTTGGTAAAAAGGCTGATGCGACATTGGAAAGATTCAAGGAAAGCAAAGCCACGGCCAAATCTCTGGGTCTGCAGACACAGCCTAGGGGTTCTTTTAGGAGATACAGAGGCTTTGGGAGGTCATCCTTTCGGACCTACAGGCTGCCCCAGCAGCAACAACAGCAACAGAACACCCTGTATAAGAGCTACAGGGACAGGATCAGAGGTCGTGCTCGAGGTCGGCAGCTGTCTTCCTCCTCTTCCTCTTCCTCCCTCCCTCCCACCACTGCAAAGCAGCCCTAGATCCACCATTCTGAATCAAGTTGGTCCTGTGGGGGGCCGGCTTACCCATTTTCTGCAAGATTCGGAATCGGTCACTACAGACCTTTGGGTTCTGGATCTTTTAGAAAATGGGTACGCTCTTCCCTTTCGGGAATTCCCTCCGAATTACCCTCCTTGCCAAGGTGCTTGTTCGGAGGACCACCTTCTTCTCCTGCAGGAGGAAGTTCTTACGTTACTACAAAAAGGTGCGATTGAGGTGGTTCCAGAGCAGGAGAGTGGTCAGGGATGCTACTCCCGGTATTTCTTGATTCCGAAGAAGGATGGCAGGCTACGTCCAATCCTGGACCTCAGGATCTTGAACCTTTTTCTGAAGCAGGAGAAGTTCAAGCTGCTCACCCTTGCGCAGGTTCTTCAAGCGCTGCAACAGGAGGACTGGATGGTGTCTATCGACTTGCAGGATGCGTAGTTCCACATCCCCATCCTGAAGTCGCACAGGAAGTATCTCCGTTTTACGGTCGGGTCGCAACATTATCAGTTTGCGGTCCTTCTGTTAGGTCTTACTACTGCACCTCGAGTCTTCACCAAGGTGATGGCAGTGGTGACAGCCCATCTCAGAAGATCGGGGATTCCAGTTTTTCCCTATCTGGACGACTGGCTGATCAAAGTGGAGTCGCCAGAGAAGGTGCTTCATCATCTGCAGATTACAACCCAGCTGTTGTACAAATTGGGTTTCTCGATACACGTGCCCAAATCTCACCTGGTGCCCTCTCTGCGTAACCTGTTCATAGGGGCTGTACTGGACACTACTGTGTGTCGAGCATTCCCTCCTCCTCAAAGGATTCTCGACATACAGGAAATGATTCCCTTGTTTTTTGTCAATGGAGCGGTTGTTCCAGTCCTGAAGGTCCTTCGTCTGCTCGGTCTGTTTGCTTCCTACATTCTGTTGGTCAACCATGCACGCTGGCACATAAGTGCGCACCAGTGGTGCCTCCGCAGGCAGTGGTATCAGCACAACGGAGATCTCAGGGAGTCTGTGAGGATCTCCAGAGAAGCTGTAGCAGATCTGTCTTGGTGGAGCGTGGAAGGCAATCTGTCTCAAGGAAAGCCCTTCCATCTGCCTCCATCGGTGGCCACAGTGATAACGGATGCATCCACTTTAGGGTGGGGCGCGCATCTGGGGGATCTGGAGGTCAAGGGTCTTTGGTCTCCAGAGGAAAGGTTGCTTCATATCAACCTTTTGGAATTGCAGGCGATACGTTTGGCACTCAAGGCCTTCCTCACTTCCCTTCGCGGTCAGTCGGTTCAAGTCCTGACGGACAACACTACCGTGATGTGATATGTCAACAAGCAGGGAGGAGTGGGGTCGCATTGCCTCTGCAGAGAGGCTCTGCATCTCTGGTCCTGGGTTCAGGATCATCAGATTTGTCTGATGGCAAATCATCTGGCCGGTGTTCTGAATGTCCGTGCAGACAGTCTCATTCGGCAGTTCTCGGCCGACCACGAGTGGATGCTCCATCCGGAGGTGGTTCGTCACGTCTTTCGAACGTGGGGAACTCCTCGGGTGGACCTGTTTGCCACTCAAGAGAACGCTCACTGCTCGTCATTCTGCAGCCTCCAGTATCCGATGCAGGGATCTTTGGGGGACGCGTTTCAGTTGAGATGGGACTCTTGTCTCCTTTACGCGTTTACTCCCATACCCTTGATTCCTTGGGTTCTGAGGAGGATTCGCCAAGACCGGGCCCAAGTCATATTGATCGCCCCGGATTGGCCAAGAAGGGTGTGGTATACAGATCTTCTCCACCTCTCCTCGTGCCCTCCGCTCCGTCTCCCTCTCAGGGCAGACCCCCTCTCGCAGTCGGAGGGGCAGGTTCTGCACCCCCACCTCCAGAGCTTACAGCTTCATGCCTGGAGATTGAACGGGGCAACCTGAATTCTTTTTCTCTCCCGCCTGATGAGGTAGATGTAATATTTTCTGCCAGACGTCATTCCACTAAATCTATCTATTCTTATAGGTGGTCTAAATTTGTTCTTTGGTGCGGAGAGAAGTCTATTAACCCTTTGAGGGCTCGTTTATCCAACATCCTTCAGTTTGCTCTTTCTCTTGCTCAGCAAGGCTTTGCTGTAGCTACTGAAAAGGGATATTTATCGGCTTTGTCGGCATTCCTTTGCTTGCCGGATCAGCCGTCCTTGTTTAAATCACCTATTGTATTACGGTTCATTAAGGGCCTGACCAACAAGTTTCCGCCTACTCCTTTTATTGTGGCTCAATGGGACTTAAATCTGGTCTTAACTTACCTGATGGGTTCTTCTTTCGAGCCCCTGCACAAGTGTCCCTTTAGGCTGTTGTCTTTCAAAACAGTTTTTCTCATTGCCATTACCTTGGCAAGGAGGGTAAGTGAGCTTCAAGCTCTGAGTTCGAAACCCCCGTTCTTGACCATTCATGCTGAAAGAATGGTACTCAGGACCAGGGCTGCTCTTCTGCCTAAGGTGGTAACTCCTTTCCATCTGGGGCAGTCCATTACCCTTCCTACCTTCTATCCTCCCCCTCACCCTTCCAAGGAGGAGGAGCGGCTTCACCGCTTGGACCCTAAAAGGGCGGTGAGCTTTTACCTCGATAGGACTAAGGTCTTTCGAGTGGATGACCAGCTCTTCGTGGGCTTTGTTGGCTTCAGGAAAGGCAGAGCGGTGCACAAGTGCACCCTTTCCAGATGGATTATCTTGTGCATCAAGATATGTTACTCTTTGGCCGGTAAGGAACCTCCAGAGGGTATAAGGGCTCATTCTACCAGGGCAAAGTCTACTACATCTGCCTTATCTAGAGGTGTTCCTGTGGAGGACATCTGTAGGGCGGCAACTTGGGCCTCCCTCCACACTTTTGCGAAGCATTACTGCTTGGATTCCGAGGTGAGGTGGGACGGACACTTTGCTCGTGTCATCCTTCAGGAATTTTTGGTATAGAAGGGTGGACACCCTCCTCCGGGAGTGGGACTGCTGTGGGAATCTTTTCACAAGGTGAGGAATCCACTGGCAGATGTATCCATCAGAAGAACAAGTTACTTACCTTTGGTAACGCTTTTTCTGGTGGATACAGTATCTGCCTGTGGATTCCTCACTGACCCACCCGCCTCCCTGTTGTCCACCCTTGTATACCTATAATACTGATGATGTTTCAAGATTTATTTGTTACTGTCAGAGGCACTGTGTTATTTCTTTTGCCTTCCTGTATTATCTTCACACTATGTGTGTTGTTTTGTATATTATGTACTGTGTATACTTTATATATATATTGCTTTCAGTCGGTCCGTGTGCCTCGAAGGCACAGAAAAAAGGGCGGAACTGACGTCATCACGCCGACGAGGTCCTCTTATGAGTCCAGTGACGTCAGCGGAGCCGAGAGCAGAGCCGCGCTTCTGTGACGTCGTCCTCGTCGGCGTGGAGAGCTACAAAAGTGTCCGTATGTTGCTGGCGCAGGGGATATTCACAAGGTGATGAAACCACAGGCAGACACTGTGTCCACCAGAAAAAGCGTTACCAAAGGTAAGTAACTTGTTCATCTGGATGACTGGTTGTTGAAGACAGGCTCACCCCAGGCTGTCGTCTCCCACCTTTAGACTACGTCGGCACTGGGGTTTACTATCAGCGTGCCAAAGTCACACCTGACTACCTCTCAGATGCTCCCTTTCATCGGATCTGTTCTGGGCTCAGTGCAGTTTTGGGCCTATCCTCTTGAACAGCGAGTCCAGGATATTAAAGCTGTGATGCCTGTGTTGTACCCACTATACAGGTTTTGGTGAGACTGAGGCTGCTGGCGCTTATAGCTGACTCTGAGGCTGCTGTGCCTCGTACCCTACTGCATCCTGGTTTTGGCACATGCCTGCTGCCTTATGCAGGCTCTGCAGTGGGACCAGAAGTTCAACATAGTCCAGATCTCAGAGGAAACTATGAAAGAACTTCAGTGGTGGTTAATGAACTATGATTGGGTCAGCGGTAGACCCCTCTCCTTTGCTCAACCAGATCTGACAGTGGTGACAGATGCTTGGGGTATCCATGTGGGAGAAGTGGTGATGAGAGGCCACTGTTCTCCTGTGGAATCCGGACTCTACATCAACCTACTGGAGCTCTGGGCGATCAGGCTGGCATTAATAGTCTTTCTGCCCTCCATCAAGGGAAGGCTCATGTAGATGTTCACAGACAGCACCCCCGCCATGTGGTGCTGCATCAAACAGGGCAGGGTGTGCTCATAAACCCTTTGTCAGGAAGCCCTGCATCTCTGTACATGGCTGGAATATCAGGGCATATTCCTAGTGGTTAGCATCTGGCAGTCTCTCTAATCGCCAGGGCAGATGAACTCATCTGAAAATGCCTAGCAGATCACGACTCGCATCTCCATCCAGAGGTGGTGCAAGGTCTCTTTCAGCAGTGGGGCCAAGAATGCTCAATGTCAGCTATTTTGCACACTGGAGTTTCCAAAGTGGCTCTTGTCAGGGACGCTTTTTATCTCGAGTGGAGCTCAGATCTCCTGTACGTCTTTCCGGCAATACCACTCCTGTCATCCAATCAGGATGCTTGTCCGTGAAGACCTGCTGTCGCAGAGACTGGGCCGGCTCTTATACCTGTGCCTCCATGATCTCCACCTTCATGCTTGGTGATTTAGTGGGGACAGCTAAACATGTTTAACCTTCCTCTAGAGGTGGTTGATGTAATCTTGGCAGCCAAGCGTCCCTTGACAAAAACTGCATGCACCTGTCATTGGTGCAAATTTGTGGTTTGGTGCGGATCATGACAGATTGATCTTATCAAGGCAAATTTAACCAATGTTCTGTCATTTTCTCCCTCGCACAGCAAGACTTTACTTTGGGCACTGTTAAAGAGTAACTTTTGTTTCTTACAATTGCTGGACCAGCCTTCATTATTTAAATCATCTGTTGTGATGCGTTTATTGAATGCACCTCAACATTTGTATCCTACTCCTTTCGTTAAGCCGCAGTGGAATTTTAACTTGGTCCTTGTTGAGTTCAATAACACACCAGACGGCAGTGTCTTCTGAAGATTTATTTCCGTTGCTCCAATCCCAGGCGTGAGCTCACCCTTCAGTCACACCCATCTGCGCCAACGTACCTCCAGCTTTGCCCAAATTCTGACCTCATAACATTCTAGATCTCGAGCTCACTCATGCTTTTACATTCCATGGCATTGACAAAAAGCATAAAGAAACGATGCACAAACACAACACATCCCGTCCCCTTAAATTTCAATTAAAATATATATCTGAAAGAGACGCGTTAGTGATAGATTCCTTACCTTAGAATATCCCCAGGCGTCAGACTGGATCCGGAAAGTTTTGCTAGCAGTACCCCTGCGCGTCAGAAGGTGTCGTTGTGTGCCTTCGCGTCAGTCGCTGCCGTCGTAAGCACCGAGATGATGTCACGGAGACTTCAGTTCTTTCTTTTTCCGCGCCAGCAAGCCAGATCCGGTTAGAGCACGTACCTTAGTCACTTTCTGACGTCGCAATATGTCGGTGGCAGACCCCCATGATGTTTGCCTCAACTGCCTGGAGACTGACCACGACTCCTGGTCCTGTCGGGCCATGGCCCCGAAGGCCTTGAGGTAGCGGCGCCAGAAGCTGCTGGAGGTCCGCCACTCGTCCCAGCGTCGTTCCAGGTACCTTTCCCGGGAACGCTCGCGGGGCCGCAGTTGTCACTCCTCGGGCTCCAAGACTTCGCCCTCTGATTCGGGTAAGCGATGACATCAAAAGAAGTCGAAGAAGCGTGTTCGCTCTCCGAAGTCCCCCCGTCGGTCCTCGGATGCGGACGAGGGGGACAGGGGTTCTGCCCCTGCAGCTCCTTTGGAGCCCGGGAGTCCCGCGGCCTACCCGCCTTACACGGGTCCGTCGGTGACTCCCAAACAGGTGCAAGAATTTCTTGCTACCATGGACCACCTTTTTAGGCCTCGAGCTCCCGCCGGCGCGCCTTCGGACCCCGCGGTCTCGTGTCCAGATCCTGTTGGGCCACCGGCAGATCCAGCTTCGGCGCCACAGGATCCTGCGCCGTTGGCTCTGGCCCCGGCGAAACAAGGTCCAGCGCTGCCGGCTCCGGCCCCGGCGCCACCCTCGGCTCCGCCTCTGGCGCCGCAGTGGGTGCCGTTTGTCCCGCCCTTGCCCCGGTTCCAGGACCATTTTGTTCCTACTTGGGATCTGCATTGGGACGCGGCGCCGGCCAGCGCCTTTCCTGGCGCCGTTTCAGGTGCCGTATGTTCCTTCTCCGGCTCCAGCTCTGCCGCCGCGGTCTGTTCCTCATGCAACAGAGGTGGAGGACGACTGGGACCCTCTTGCCCGTCAGTGTGACTCCGAGCACAACTGGGTGGACGACTTGGAGGACGCCGGCGACCTCGATGTCTCTTCTGACCCGGGGTTTGCCTCTCCCCCGCCTACCATGGAGGAGGGCACCTCCTACACGATGGTGCACTGTCGGGCAGCTGAGGTCCTCAACCTCGATCTTCCTACATTGGCCCTCAAAACTAATCTCCTAACTGAGGTGCTCCAGACGGCGTCCATTTTGTCGGAGCCCCTGCTCCCGTTT
The DNA here is from genome assembly GCF_964204655.1 of Triturus cristatus. Lineage (NCBI taxonomy): Eukaryota > Metazoa > Chordata > Amphibia > Caudata > Salamandridae > Triturus > Triturus cristatus. The sequence continues at coordinate 184,076,105 of NC_140584.1, read as the reverse complement.
AACGACGCCCTCACTGACGTCTTGTTGGACACTTGGTCGTGGCCAGCCACTGGGGCACCTGTGGATAAGAATGTCGCCAGGCGTCATCGCCCGGCTCCTGGTGACCCCGTGTTTCTGACCATTCATCCTACGCCTGAGAGCCTGGTCATCCATGCCTCGACGTTGCAGAGTGCCTTTCCCGCGGCTCCGCCGGATAAGGACTCTAAGAAGCTGGAGTAGTTCGGTAAACGGTTGTTCTCTTCGGCCAGCTTGGGGCTGCGGTCAGTGAACACTGCCTGCTTATTGGGCCGCTATTCCCACGCGGTGTGGGATACAGGTGCACAGGTGTTGCCTCAGTGTCCTGAGGAGATCCACGCTGTGCTGTCCCAAACTGTTGCTGTGGATAAAGATGTGGCTAAGTTCGCCATTCGGTGTGGTTTGGACACTGCGGACTCACTGGGTAGGGCGATTTCTGCGACTGTGACGCTGCGTCACCACGCCTGGTTGCGATCTACTGGCTTCTCGCCCGATGTCCAGAGCTCGCTCATGGACATGCCCTTTGATGACACTCGCCTGTTTGGCGATAAGCACTGGAGCCACTCCTGGTTTTCGTTCCTTTCGTGGCCACGGCAGAGGCGACCAGGCACGTTCCTTCAGCAAGCCTGTGCAGATCCAGCCTTAGCGTGGACGCAGCTTCCGCAGGGGCGGGTCTGGGAATCAGCGTGGCGGTCAGTCCATCCCAACCGCTGCTTCTACCTCCAAACCTTCCTAATCGGAGCTTTGTGGAGCACCCCACGCCGGTGGGTGGCAGAATCCGCCACCACCTCCCCCACTGGCGTGAAATCACATCGGTACAAAAGGGGGTGGTGATGGACGGAGCATCAGAACCAATCAAATACTCACACCCAGTCAACAGATCTGGGTTTGATCCATCACCGTTCTTTAGCCCACTCTGCCACCCCAGTTCAGACATGGCCATATGCAAATCAGTCTGACCCTGTGCCTCATGGGAACAGTCCAGCCCGAACTGCCAAGCCATGCCTTCCCTGGACCGGAAACAAGCTTCCTAGGACCGGTTTCTGGCATTTCAGCCGTCTTCAGCCAGGCTTGCTTGAATCCAGTGGCAAAGTAAGCAAGAGACTCACGTCTGAGCATACCCTGCCAACTTATGGCGAACAAAGAGGTACAAAAGGGGGTGGTGATGGACGCAGCATCAGAACCAATCAAACACTCACACCCAGTCAACAGATCTGGGTTTGATCCATCACCGTTCTTTAACCCACTCTGCCACCCCAGTTCAGACAAGGCCATATGCAAATCAGTCTGACCCTGTGCCTCATGGGAACAGTCCAGCCCGAACTGCCAAGCCATGCCTTCCCTGGACCGGAAACAAGCTTCCTAGGACCGGTTTCTGGCATTTCAGCCGTCTTCAGCCAGGCTTGCTTAAATCCAGTGGCAAAGTGAGCAAGGGACTCACGTCTTATGGCGAACAAAGCGGTACAAAAGGGGGTGGTGATGGACGGAGCATCAGAACCAATCAAAGACTCACACCCAGTCAACAGATCTGGGTTTGATCCATCACCGTTCTTTAACCCACTCTGCCACCCCAGTTCAGACATTTCCATATGCAAATCAGTCTGACCCTGTGCCTCATGGGAACAGTCCAGCCCGAACTGCCAAGCCATGCCTTCCCTGGACCGGAAACAAGCTTCCTAGGACCGGTTTCTGGCATTTCAGCCGTCTTCAGCCAGGCTTGCTTGAATCCAGTAGCAAAGTGAGCAAGGGACTCATGTCTGAGCATACCCTGCCAACTTATGGCGAACAAAGCGGTACAAAAGGGGGTGGTGATGGACGGAGCATCAGAACCAATCAAACACTCACACCCAGTCAACAGATCTGGTTTTGATCCATCACCGTTCTTTAACCCACTCTGCCACCCCAGTTCAGACATGGCCATATGCAAATCAGTCTGACCCTGTGCCTCATGGGAACAGTCCAGCCCGAACTGCCAAGCCATGCCTTCCCTGGACCGGAAACAAGCTTCCTAGGACCGGTTTCTGGCATTTCAGCCGTCTTCAGCCAGGCTTGCTTGATTCCAGTGGCAAAGTGAGCAAGGGACTCACGTCTGAGCATACCCTGCCAACTTATGGCGAACAAAGCGGTACAAAAGGGGGTGGTGATGGACTGAGCATCAGAACCAATCAAACACTCACACCCAGTCAACAGATCTGGGTTTGATCCATCACCGTTCTTTAGCCCACTCTGCTACCCCAGTTCAGACATGGCCATATGCAAATCAGTCTGACCCTGTGCCTCATGGGAACAGTCCGGCCCGAACTGCCAAGCCATGCCTTCCCTGGACCGGAAACAAGCTTCCTAGGACCGGTTTCTGGCATTTCAGCCGTCTTCAGCCAGGCTTGCGTGAATCCAGTGGCAAAGTGAGCAAGGGACTCACGTCTGAGCATAGCCTGCTTACTTATGGCAAACAAAGCGGTACAAAAGGGGGTGGTGATGGACGGAGCATCAGAACCAATCAAACACTCACACCCAGTCAACAGATCTGGGTTTGAAATCACATCAGACAAGTGGGTGTTGCAGATCATCCACAGGGGTTACTCCCTTCCCTTTCAGTCCTCCCCTCCAACCATGCCACCTTGGTGCCACCGCATGTCGGGGATCACTTGGTGCTTCTCCAGCAGGAAGTCACGGCCCTCTTAGCCAAGGGGGCCATCGAGTGCGTTCCTGGGCCGGAAGTGGGGAGTGGTTGTTATTCCCACTACTTTTTGGTCCCCAAGAAGGACAAAGGGGGCCTGCGCCCCATCTTGGACCTCCGGAACGTCAGTCGCTTAACCGGAAGGAGAAGTTCAAAATGTTCATTTCCTGGTTGCCCTCGACCATGGAGACTGGATGGTAGCGTTGGACTTGCATGAGGCATATTTTCATATCCCCGTCCATCCGGCCCACCTGCGTTACCTGCGGTTCACGGTCGGCCACAAGCATTTTCAGTTTGCTGTGCTCCCCTTCGGCCTTACCAGCCTCCCTTCGGGTGTTCACGAAGGTGATGGCAGTGGTCGCAGCTCACCGGCGCAGGTCGGGGGTGTCAGTCTTCCCTTACCTCAACGACTGGTTGTTGAAGGCGGGCTTGCCCCAGGTAGTCGTCAACCACCTTCAGACTACGGCCGACCTCCTGCATGTGCTCTGGTCCTCCATCAACGTGCCGAAGTCGCACCTGAGTCCCTCTCAGAAGCTCCCCTTCATCGGAGCGGTTCTGGATTCGATGCCGTTTCGGGTTTATCCTCCCGAGCAGCGAGTTCGGGATATTCAGGCTATGATTCCGATCTTTCAGTCTCTGTCCCAGGTTTCAGTCAGGATGACCCTCTGGCATCTGGGCCTGATGGCTTCCTGCATCTTGCTGGTGACACATGCCAGATGGCATATGCGGGCTCTGCAGTGTGACCTGAAGATCCAGTGGGCGCAGCATCAGGGCAACCTGTCCGATCATGTCCAGTTCTCGGAGGGCACTGCACGGCAATTGCAGTGGTGGCTCACGAATTGTGATTGGGTCAATGGCAGATCCCTCTCCCTTCCCCAACCGGAGCACACAGTAGTGACTGATGCGTCCCTCCTGGGATGGGGAGGCCACTTGGGAGAGGCGGAGATCAGAGGCCTGTTGGAGCTTCGGGCGATCCGACTTGCACTGAAGGCATTCCTTCCCTCAGTCCAGGGAAGTGGGGTGCAGGTGTTCACGGACAACACCACCGTCATGTGGTATTGCAACAAACAGGGCTGTGTGGGGTCCTGGACCCTATGTCAGGAGGCTCTGCGCCTCTGGACATGGCTGGAACATCACGGCATCACCATGATGGTTCAGCACCTGGCAGGTTCTCTGAATGCCAGGGCGGACGAACTCAGCCGCCGGTGCTTTATGGATCACGAATGGCGTCTTCACTCGGAAGTGGTGCAAGGTCTCTTTCTGCAGTGGGTAGAACCTTGGTTAGATCTATTCGCCACCGAAGAGAACGCACAATGTCGTCAGTTCTGCGCATTGGAATTTCCAAGGCGGCACTCGCTAGGCGACGCTAAGAGAGGCTCCACCGTCTGGACCCAAAACGTGCGCTCTCATTCTACCTGCAGCGCACACGACAGTTCCGGGTGGATGACCAGCTCTTTGTTGGCTACGTGGGCGCAAAAAGAGGTCGGGCAGTGCACAAGCGGACCATCTCTCGGTGGGTCGTTCTCTGCATCAAGGCCTGTTACTCGTTGGCTAAGAAGGAGCCTCCTGTGGGGCTGCGCGCCCATTCTACCAGGGCGACGGCAGCCACTACTGTCTTGGGACACGGCGTCCCCTTGCAGGACATTTGTCAGGCAGCTACGTGGGCTTCGCTGCACACGTTTACCAAGCATTACTGCCTTGACAGTCCGGTCCGGAGAGACGGCTTCTTTGGCTGTTCTGTTCTCCATGACTTTCTGGTGTAATCTCTTCGCAGACCCACCACCGGGGTTGGTATTGCTGGGGTATCTATTCTAAGGTAAGGAATCTATCACTAACGTGTCTCTTTCAGATACAAAAGTTACTACTTGTGTAACAATATATCTGTAAGAGACATTAGTTAGCGATAGATTCCTTACCGCCCCACCCATCCTCCCTTGTTCTGTGAACGGATTTCTAGGGTTAAGGTCATCCCTTTCAGGGCTCTAGTTTCTTGGCACCAGTGGTCAGTTTCTTGCATGGCTCTGCGTTCCTGGCGCGGAAATTCGTGTACAGAACTGACGTCAGTGCGCATGGGTGGTGCCTAAGTAGTCTCCGTGACGTCATCTCGGCGCTTACGACGCCAGCGACAGACGCGGAGCCGCACGATGCCACCTACTGACACCACGCAGGGTACTGCTAGCAAAACTTTCTGGATCCAGTCTGGCGCCTGGGGATATTCTAAGGTAAGGAATCTATCACTAACTAATGTCTCTTACAGATATATCGTTACACAAGTAGTAACTTGTGCATTTCCTGATCCAAGGTGGCTGTCCCAAGCTTAATGTTCGACGTAAGTGCGTCCTACATCATACACGTGTACGGCGGGCAAGTCTTATGAATGCAGCCAGATACCAGAAGTGGGGGTACAGTCTAGCAAACCCGCTGGAGGAGACTGTAACTAATCCTGTACATCTCGTGCTGTATTCTCACTTCAACTAATGCCCAGTAGGTGCACCTGGTTCCTAATGGTTGCACTTACACATAACGATGTATCCAAACTCTAAAACGGCTGAAATCTCAAAGGAAATGAAGACGATTCCGAATTAGCTAAAAATAGCATAAGCGATAGCCGCGCCTCTGATAAAAAGGTCTTACTGTAATATAGAAGTTACAATTATTTCCATAGTTTGGTTTGTTCAGCTGTGGATTTGAGCCACTCGTCGTCAATGAATTGAGTCCAATAACACACCAGACGGCAGTGTTTTTTGAAGATTTATTTCTGTTGCTCAAATCCCTGGCATCAGCTCAGCCTTCAGTCACACCCGTCTGCGCTAACGTACCTACAGCAATTTCCACACCCTGAAATCATAACATTCTAGACCTTGAGCTCACTCATGCTCTTACATTCTATGCCACTAATAAAAATGCATGAAGATATGTGGCACAAATGCACTAGTCCTCACATATTTGATGTGCACTCCCTTTGAGCTACTGCACAACTGTCCTTAGCGCCTTCTCAAACATTGACATGGTGGGTAAAGGAGGTCCAGGCTCTTTGTGATAACCCAACATACATTACCTTCTTCTCAGACAAACTAATTCTTTGGACCCGGGCAGACCTTCCAAAAGTAGTGACACCGTTCCACGGCGGTCAAACAATCACCTTACCCGAATTCTATGCTCCTTGTCACCCCTCTAAGGAGGTTTAGCGACTCCATTACCTAGACCTCAAAAGAGCACTGAGATTTTACATCGATCGTACCAGAAAATACCCAGTAGATGATCAGCTCTTAGTTGGGTTTGCAGGAAAGAAAAAGGGCGAAGACTTGCAGAAACAGACCATCTCTTTCTGGATTGTGCTCTGTATTAAGATCTCCTGCTTATTGGCCAAGAAGCAGCCCCTGGAAGGATTAAAGGCTAATTCCACTGAAGCCAACGCTGCTACCTCTGCGTTAGCACATAGACATTTGTCAGGTGGCTACTTTGATCTAATCCACACATTCACGAATCACTATTGTCTGGACAGGGAGGGACATTTTGCCTGCTCAGTCCTACAGGACTTTTTAGTTTGAGCCAATTCACAGACCCACCTCCAAATAGATCTTACTTTGGTATCTATACAAAAGGTGAGGAATCAGCGGTTTGAAGTGTCTATCAGAATAACAAGTTACTTCCTTCAGTAACGCTGTTTCTGGTAGAGACTCTATCTAACTGCAGATTCCTGACGGACCCTCCCTTCCTGCCCCTTCTGTGAATGTTTGTCTGTTTGTTACAAATTCTAGGAATCTACACACTGGTCGACCCCAATTTGATATTGGGGCTCTGCATCTGGGAGTGCGGACAGCCTCAAAAGCAACTGGAATCAGCTTATGGGAGTGGTGCCTATATAGACTTGGCACGTCATTTTTGGAGCAGAGCAGCCTCACTGCGGAGCCACAAAATACCACCTCCCTAAGGCACTCGGAGATACTGCTTAAAAGTTTCCAGATTTAAATCTGACGCCTGGGGAAGTATTCAAAAGGTGAAGAAATCTGCAATTAGAAAAGAGTCTCTACCAAAGGTAAGTAACTTGTTCACCTTTGGATAGGTTTTTGGTATGTATAATGAATTTTCTTTGACTAGTGCTGTTACATGGATCACTGTTTTCAGGGTTTGAAATTAGTTTTTCCGAAATATCGTATGATAATGTAATTTCTTCCAACGCAGTTTTCTGCCAATATATGGCCCAAAAGAACAATTACAGATAGAATGGGATCGTTTTGTGTAATAAATATATTGACACTTTTAGACATTTGTAACCATCCTGTGGCTGTGCTTGCATTACTGGCTATTTTAACTCCTCAATCAAAATCCCAGATGTTGTCAGATACAAACGTGCAGTGTAGCGCTTAATTTGGACGATCAATATAAAAGCCAGATGCCACTTCAGTCAAATAAGGTGGGAGCTCAGGAGGACTGTTCCTACTGAAGGTGGGGAAACTGACTGAAGATGATTTATTAAGACTGAACTTCTGCTGTCTTCGGTCCTGGGATTTGCCTGATGGAATTAATACACAGTAAATGTCTACTGGCTGAAAACCCAAGAGGGATTACTACACTTGCGTGGTCAGCATTCAGCCTTTGAGCTATCGCAAGTTTATTTCATGCCAGGACAAGCTTTGAATTAAAATCTCTTCCCTTTGACAGAGGCAGTTCTAGTAGTTCAATCTGAGCTTGCAGGCAGCAGTTGCTGAATGTCATGTTAATGCTTTTCAGTAGTATTTGCTGTTCTTAACTCACCTGCAACCTTCATTGTTAAAAATAAATGTGCATTCCTGTGATTGTGCATTTTACCAAACATCTAATTATGCATTTGTATTTCCAGCTTGGTGTGTAGCTGCTGATTCTTGGCTGACAGCTGCAGTTTGAATTTACTAGATAAAATAGAATATTAGTTTGTTAAAAAACATAAATTCACTGAAAAAAACAAAAGTTAAAGAGATCCTATAGTTAGCTGAAAATGTCACTTAAAACATACCATTTTAAACTAAATATAACCACTGAAATTCACCAGTTATAATTCTGTCAGGTAACTAATAACTCGTGCCCTAAAGTAGCTATAAATCGCACCCCCCGCCATGCACAGTTTGTCGTCAGAGATATAATTTCAAATGCTGCAGTGAAGTTTTCAATGATGTCATAGAACATATAATGTGTGATGTAGTATGTGAGGTCATAAGCAGTTCATGGCGTGGGCCGGTGTTATAGTTACTTTAGAGCATGAGTTATTGCTACTTGAGATAACTATAACTGGTGAATTTAAGTGTTTTTCTAGTTTAAAATGGTTCTCTTTTGAGTGACATTTTCACCTAATTATGACATCCCTTTAATCTTTGGTTTTTTATTCAGTGAATATAAAATTTCCTAGCTATCGTGAAGGAAAGTTTCAATTCTATTGGATACGCAGAGGCGAGGATTATGCTTAACTCCTTCATTTATTCACACTCAGCAACATGTGTTTATTCAAAGACTACAAATCACTTGAGTCTTTGCAACACCTCAACAATATAACCATGGAGTAAGTCCTCTATAAGCAACATCAAGGAACATCACTTCCTCGGTCTTCAAACAAAACATCCTGAAGTCTGCTTTCCTTTCAGTAGAAGCCCGGTCTAGTGGCTTAGTCATCTAATACATCCACTGTAGAAGCCTGTGTTCGACCTCATGGTCACAGGTTTAAATCCCGGTAGGTCCACTCAGCCTTTCATCCGTCTGAGGTCTATAAAATGAGTACCATTATGTTATCTTGCTTCTGGTCTGATCCTGAGGAAAAACGAAAATATGATAGCGATAATTTCTCATCATATGGAACATGTTTAAAGTCATCAATAATACTGGTAACTATCTAGATATGCAAGAATTAACTAGATTCATCTGCCCAATTATCGGTAGGTACCGTTCGAGCCAAAATCACATAAACAACATTCATTGAACCTTTGTTGTGATCACCATATCAGAATATACTCATCCAACTTCGAAGACTTCAGAGAATATGAGGAGGGTAATAGATGATAACTAAGTCGCAAGGGATAATCCTCGCCTCTGCGCCCTTAATAGAATTGAAACTTTCCTTCACAATAGCTGGAAACTTTTATATTGTTTGTCAGGACCGGAGGCTCAGATTATGCTAGTTTAAAGCTTGTTGACAACCAATGAAGCCGTGCCAGTGATTGGCATAAAATAAAATGTCTTAAAAGTGGAATCCTTGGACCAATCAACTGCTCTGAGAACCTCTAGATGGCTCCCCAGGGAGAAAGCTTTCGAGGAAGAAATAAATGTGTAATGGCCTCTTTCTCGAGAAGGTCTGTCATCTCTCTGTTTACCACCTGTGACCCTTCTTGTGAGAAGAATAAAGGACAGGGTTAGGGGTGTTGGCGGGGGGCTCTGTAAAATTCTACGTGAAAGCCCTTCACGGTTTGAAGCATCCATGCATCCCCTGTTATGGATGCCCATTTTTGGCTGAACCATTGTAATCTGCTCCCAACCCGTGGTAGGGAAAAAGGGATATTACTTAGCACTGGTGCCACCTTGCGCATTGCTGGCTCTGCAGACGTTTCCTTTGCAGCCATGTCCTCTGCCACGACCTCTCGAGGTGTAGTCCAAATTCCTTGTGGTCTTGCCACTGGATACAGTAGCTTGTTTGAAGTTTATAGGGGTAGGAGTTTTACTTACAGCCAAAGGAGCGCCCCCACTACTTCCGGCCCCTCCCAAAATGTGCTGACTGAAGACCCTCTTGATGGACTTTTGGGCCTTGCCCAGAGATGAGAAGGTATTGGCAAAGCTTGGCAACTCCTTTATAAATGATTCTCCAAAGAGACCCCTATTTGCCACCGGGCCGGCTTCAGTGGTGGCCAATTCACCTAACCTAGGCTCAATCTTGATCAACTAGGAGCGGCAATGCTCAGTCGTCAATGGGAAATTTGCATTACCTAAGAAACAAAGGACCCTCTGAGCCCAACTTGAGTGAAACGAGGGGTTGATCATATGGTCTGACTCCCTGACATCTTTCAGCATATCCAGAATTGTAGTAAGCGGCTCAAAACATTTAAAACCTTATCCTCACAGGAACACCAAGAAGGGTCCAGGCCCTTATTAGAGTCTTTGACAAACTTAGTGATGAATGTCACCATTCCGGCATCAATGTCTGTGGTACTTGCCACCTTATTACCCAAGGAGGGCCTGGGGCATTCCGATCTCAGGCATCCCCAGGCCTCCTGGTCCATGGGTTTTCTGATGTGGTTGGCTACATAGCTCGCTACTTTTGGTGCCGGACCCAGTCTGCGGAGCGCGGATGATAATCTTCCAGGTTCAGCATGCCCGGTATCCCTGCGGAGACTTGGTTGTCTGATTCCTCAATCCTGGGTTTCTTGATGCCACTTTCCGGTCACCAGGGTTTACTCCGGCCTGGTTCATCAACCGAATCACCATCAGGGGTATCAGAGTCATCTCCGGTATTGTCATCTGCTCCTTGACTGGGGCAGGAATCGTCCTCAGGGGATCAGTCCGGCTTGAAATCCTCCTGTCCCTCCTGTGTGTCTAAGCACCTTTTTGGGAAGGCCTGGTGCAGCCTCTCGAAGGTGGCAGATGAGTTAGTAATAACTCTCGCATTCCCATTTGGTCTGGCCTTGTTCTTGCCCTTGAGGCCCCCCGTGCTCCAGAAGGAGAGTCAAGCTTCAGACCTTCCCCAGTTGGGGGTTACACACTGCACCACTCTGTTAATTCGATAATTTGCTGACTATGGGGTTCCTGAGCCAAGGGGACCGCCCGCTCTAGTGATGCATCTGTTGCATCTACTAACTCCTCATTGATAGGGAGCAGCAACTGCTCCTCCTCCACAGACTCCCAGTAGACATCAAACCCACCTGCCATGGCTGATCACGTGAAAGGTAGAGTTCAATTTCTGGAATATAGGGCAAAAGCAATGACAAACACTCCCTAGGCGGCCCGGTTAAATTTGCATCAGCCAAGGCTTATTAGTAATCTAGGCTTTACTCAGCGTCTAAATACATTAGCCTTAGATTGAAGAAATGCTCTGCAGATAAACCGCTTATCTGGAGCTACTAAATTTGAGGGAATGTGAGAAATGCAGTTCTCGGTGCATCCCGTGCTCTCACTGAGTTGACAGCAGATCGGGAAGCTGTCAGGAGCATTGAGACGCACATCGAGGAATGCGAGGGAGGGGCACGTCCCCTACCGAGAGATGCGCGCCCTCCACGACCCCTACTGTGGGGATAATTACACTGCGTGTATTGTTGTTACAAGACGCGCTACACACGTGGCCCGAGGCCGCTGCCCCAAGACGCGCTATAGTAAGTTCTGAGGTGACCACGCCTCGCAGTGAATACTACCCGAGCGTCTCCATCCAGAAAAGGGAGACTCGTCGGATCAGTTAGGAGAGCCCCGTAAAAGCGAGTGGCCGTGCGTCCTGTATGGAGGCCTTGAGAGGCCAAATGCAACTACACTCCCTAGAACCAGTGCAAAATAAGACAGCTACGGAAACACGGCAAGACATTGATAAGGCCTACACTGAAAACCCCAATAAGCAAGGTTAAGGAAAATCACTTATCTGGCTACTGTGCAGCGAAAAGAAAGAGGCAATGCTGTTACTTGATGTTGTTTATATGGGACTTACTCTATGGTTATATTGTTGAGTTGTTGTAAAGACGCAAGGGATTTGTAGTCTTTGAATGAAGGATGCCTAGTGTCTGAAAAGTTTCAGCGCTCCGTCTGTCATCTCCTTGTGTTTGGTTTGTTCACCCTAAGTTGGCAGGGTAGGCTCAGAAGTGGGTCCCTTGCTCACTTTCCCACTGGACTCAAGCTAGCCTGGCTGATGAGAAGTGTTACCCCAAAACCCGTCCTAGGATGCTTGTTTCCTGTCCAGGGAAGACCTGGCTTGGCAGTTCGGGCTGGACTGTTCCCATGAGGCACAGGGTCAAGTCTGCTTTACATATAGTTGGGTCTGAACTGGGGTGGTGAAGTGAACTAAAGAACGATGATGGATTCAACCCAGATCTGTGACTGGGGATGAGTGTCTGAAAAGTTTCAGCGCTCCGTCCATCATCTCCTTGTGTTTGCTAAATTAAAGAGTTAAGCATAATCTGAGCCTCCGGTCCCGACACATAAAACTGATAGAGACATCTAGGCACAGATTCCTTAACTAAGAATACACCCCATGCATCAGACTGGATCCGGAAAACTTTCCGCAGCAGCACCTCTACACGCCGCGGAGCCGCGCCGCACGGCTCCCCCCTGAGGTCGTCCACGGACATGACGTCAGCAGAGCCATATATACCCCTCCCGGCGCGCTGACGTCAGTTTTCTTCTTTCCCATGTCCCAACACGGATCCCGGAAAACCAGCGGTTTCTTGGCCTGTTTTTCGGGCCTTCTCGATGCCTTTGGCACCACGGAACAGTGTGCGATGCCTTTGAGCTTTAAGGCGTGTGAGACCTGCAAGCGGCAAATGTCTGTCACGGATCTGCACCCGATATGTATGTGGTGCCTGGGCATGCACCACGACTCTGAAGAGTGCGACGCCTGTCAGCAGATGAAACCTAAGTCCCTCAGGGAGCGTCGTATGAAGCTGCTGGCTGCCCGGATGTCCGGTCCTGCGCCTTCACGCCACCAATCTCCCTCACGGATTCGTTCCCGCAGACGTCATTCAGAGACAGGTAAGCACAAGCGTAAGTCGCGGAGGTCATCCTTTCCTAAGCGTGACACTGGGGCCCGCTACTCTCGGTCCTTGCCAGAGACAGGCGCCCAGCAGTCGTCTCCCCCATACCCACCCTACCCGGGTGTTGGAGCGACAAGGATCCAAATGGAGGCCTATTCTAAGGCTCTCCTGTCTTTCTTTGAGTTACCCCCTCTCCCTGGTGCGCCTACGGGTCCCACAGATCCACTCATGCCAGTGGATTCGTCCTCTGCGCCGGATGCGTGCATGACTCCGGCTCCGAAGTCGATACGACGTGGACGGGACACGGCCCGGAGGGGCATCTCATTCGTCCGTCCAGCCCGCCCGTCCAGTCAACGCATAGCCCCGTGTGCCTTCCTGCGCTAACGTCCGCTGCGGCACCAAGTTCGCCGCCCTGTCGTTCTCCTTCCTCCCCGCAGGTGGAGGTCGAATCGCCGTCCATCCGCACCCGGATCGAGTCCCCTATAGAGGTTCTCGATGTCGAGGCGACGCCGTCTCGGTGTCGGTTGACGCCGGTGCCGGCGGCTCCTCTATTACAGGGGGATGAGCTCCCTTTGGGCTCGCCATACCCAGGGTCGTTTCAGAGCCCCTTTGTGCAGGTGCCTAGTGTTCCTTGGCCTTTGGATCAACCCCAGGCTGCTCCACCTTTATTCTTTAGTGGACGAGTTAGCCTTCAACCGTCCCTGACCGACGGTTTGTTGTTGCCTCTCAGAATGGGAGGCTAGTGCAGCATTCACGAGGGCTATTCGCAGGGCTGCGGATAATCTCCGCTTGCATTCCCCTGGGGTATCTCTTCCCACTGATCCTTTTCTGGATCTCCTCCACATGGAGCCTGTGGACGTGGAGCCTTTGCTGCCCCTTGGTGGGTCTTTGTTTGATATTATGCTTGGTACCTGGGCACGGCCCTCCTCTGGCGACCCTGTTGATAGAGCCATTGTTCGCCGGCATCGCCCGGCCCCAGACGATCCAGTCTGCTTGTCCCTTCACCCTAGAGCTCAGGGTCTGGTTGTCTAGGCGGCTTTCGCCTTGCAGCCTTCTTTCGCTCTACTGTTGCTCCCTCCCACTAGGGAGTCTTGGTTGCTGGAGACATGTGGGCGCAACATTTTTGCCTCCGCCAGTGCGGGCATTCATGCCTTAAACAAGTCTTGTGTGTTCGCACGTGCTTCCCTTGCCCTTTGGAACTCGGTTGAGCTCCTTCTTCCTTCTCTCCCAGAAGGGCCCCGAGCTGACTTGCATTGTCTTCTTCTTGATGGTCGGGGATTGGCACAATATTCCATTCGATCGATCCTGGACGCTACTAACCAGAGGAGGCCCCCTTTCCGGGGTTAAGACTTACCCTATGTGGGGTATTTAATGGCTGTTGTGTAGCTGCCTTCCTACAAGGAAGGCTTGGTACGCTCCTGTGGAGTATTCCTAACAGATGATCTTTTGTGGATCACCCTGTCTTCTCTTTCTGCTGTATGCGACACACAGGTTGGGGTCGCTCTATTGCACTTTCAATTAAGGTTGTGGTCTACGGTTGGCCGTAGTACTTAGAGGCATCGGTATAGGTTCCTTACAGTGAGGCTTCTGCCTCACCTGCCTTTCACAAGGGCATTTTTCAGCATCGCTGTGCTCCTCTTGTCCATGTTGGCTGCTCTTCTTTTCGCCAGGCACTCTATCTTGGGGCCCTTGTTCTGTTCCATTCAGGCACAGTTCTTCCTAGGCTGACGCCCTGCCATTGTTTGGCGCCTGGGCAGAGCCGCTGCGAGGCATGCTTCTTTAGTGTTTGCGCGTACTGGGAGTGCACCCTGGCATGGTTCGCTATCATAGGGTGTTAGTGTTCTTTCTTCCGCTTCTGCGGTGCTGGTTCTACCCTCCCTTCTTTGGGATGGGTAATAGTTTCTCGTACTTCAGCCTGTCTGGTCTTGTTCTTGAAGGTGGCATCTTCGCCATGTACATCTATGCTGTACATTGCCTTGTGCCCTCAATTTCTGGGCATTTTCCGAACAGGTGTTTTTCCTCTTTCCCTACTGCTTTCCATACAGTTATTTTCCACACTTCTGCTTGGGTCCTGCTGTAACAGTCTCAAGGAGAGTGTTCTCTTCAGGATACTCGCTTCTTGGGTTCCTGGGCCATTAGGTTGGTCCTGACTGTTTCCACTATCGTGTCGGGCTCCATCTCCTCATCTGTCTATCGGGGGACCGTGGCTCCTCCCGGGCAGGTGGCTGATGTCGCTTACGGATTTGGACATTGTCCTGACAATTCTGCTTCCACAAGACTGTTGGTACTTTTCGCGTACCCTAGTCTTGTATTGTGTAACACATCATTTTTAAGCATATGTCTTCTTAATCTATATCTGCTCTGTGCTCTTCACTCAGTGGAGTCGTGCAGGCAACGTTACTTCCTGCGGTGTCCGTGGTCTTTGCCCTGGTTTGCTCATACTACGAGCTCTCGTGTGGGTGTCCAGATTGCCAGATACCCCTTTTTACCAGTTGCCTACCTGCTAATGCATCCTTCACATCTGGGCTGCTCTCGCTGCCCTACAGGGGTTTTTTCCCATACTTCGTGTGGTTCTAGCGTCCACACTGTATGCTTATGTGTATTCATGTGTTCCACATGACTATCAGTCTTAATGTAGTCCTGTTTTGGGTACTTCTGCTTGTTGCCGTCAGCCCTCTCACATGTCTTGTAAAAGAGCAACTGCGTACTAGAGTGTCTTTTTGTGTTGTTGTTGTCCTCATTAGCCTCTTTAATGGAAAGAAAAAACAATGACGTTCTTCCACTTGCACATGTTAATGGACAATCGAAACCTGAGCTCATGTGCTATTTAACAGGTCAGGTAGGCTAGGGAAACAAACGGAGATCATAATTCTGTGTGACCCTCGGGAATGATCTCCATATACCCTATTTTCTTTTTTTCTTTTGTTTTTTTGTCTGTCTCAACCCTCTCACTATCCAGCCGGGAGACTAGACAACAAGAACCTAATCCCAAAACCTGATGAGGCTGAGAAGGCTTAATCATAGGACCATTAAACCACTCCTCTTGGTATTTTAAACATCTCACCATTCGAAAAAAAGGGAGCCAAATGTTGACATTTCTAGAGCTCTTCCTGTCTAAAGTAGCTATATGTTTAATGGAACACAACCAGTTGTCAAGGCTAGGGGGAAGGGCAGCCACCCACAACTTACATATCTCCCTCCGTGCCAATAATGCAGCATAAAAAATAAGCCTTGCCTGATTTTTAGTAGTTATAACTTCTGGTTCCATCTGTCCCAAGATAACTAGCATAACGCTTACCTTAACATTAAGCTCCAACATTTCAGACAGTGCCCTACACACTTCACTCCAGAAAGATTGCATTTCCGGGCATTCAACAAACATGTGGACATCATCCTCTCTCATATTACCACACTTTGGACAGGGGACTTCACCTCCTCTCCCAAACTTTGACAATTTCAGAGGAGACCAATACGCTCTGTGAATAGAAAAGAGATGATTTCTCCTCAGGTATGCAGGCCTAACTGTTTTAAATAGCATAGACATAGAAACTTGCCAGTAATTTTCCAGCGATGGTTACGGCAAGTATTTCCCCCATAATTCTGCAGGCAGCGTAAAATCTCCATCCTCAATATCAACGATTAACCAGTAGATGGTCGCTAACTCCTTCTTATGGCTTGACTCTTGTTTTAGTCGTGTTTCCAAGTCATTCTGTTCACCTATCTTTATTTCTGGGTCTTGGAACCAACTTCGCATTTGAAGGTATTTAAATCTAGATAAACGGAAGTTTGCTTGTTGGCTACATTCTTCCCAAGAAATAGGCTTGCCATCTACTGTTAACTGTTGCCAACGTATAAGGCCACCCTCTAACAGCGATTTAGCGAGAGCATCTTTTGTCCATTCTGGGGAACCGGGTCCATCCCAGATAGGGGCCAAAAAACTGTAGTAGGGAATTTTTAGGATGTTTCTGACCTTGTACCATGTCTCTACAAGCCCACTCTGTATCTTTAGCCTGACCTTTTTGAAAAATGTTGGGTCAGCATATCTTTACCTCATGGTTCCAGACTTGAAATTGTCAACCATAAGCGCCCTGTCATAGTTCGACTAGGTGTGTTAAAAGCAATGTATGGCGTCTTAACGAGAGCGATATACCCCTCTGGAGCACCTTCGGGTCCCATGGGTCCAATGGCTTTTAATCTGGGGGTTCCTCAGGCCTACGCTCAGGCTCCATTTGTGCCTTTTTTCCCAGGGACGCCGTCTTGACATTTCCCGGCTCTGAGGACATCATCGCCGCTTCCATCTTCTCCGGCTCCAGCTCGACCTCGTTCGACTCCGGCTGCTCCTCTGGATCCGTGTCCGGCGCCGTCTGAGTCAGTTGCGGCGCCGCCGACTCCGGTCCTGAGGATTAGGTCCAGGCGAGAAGCTCAAAGGGTCCTGGAGGAGCAAAGGTACCAGGTTGAAGAGATGGAAGAGGATGAGCTTATGGAGTCTGATGACTTGTTTGAGGAATTGAAGGAGGCTAGTGGCCTAGATTAGTCACCAGAGTGGGAGATTACTCCTCCAGCTGATACTCCCTCTAAAGATGTGGCTCCCTACCACACGGTCATTAGGAAAGCAGCGGAGCTTCTGGATTTACAGCTGCCAACTGCTGAATTCAAACCTAACATCTTTACTGAGGTTTTACATTCTCCCTCCACTGTGACAGAGCCTTTACTACCATTTAATGAGGCCATCACTGAACCAGTCATGGATGTATGGCGAAAGCCCTTTTCAGCTCCTGCGGTTTCTAAAACTGTGGCTAGAAGGTACATAGCGGCTCCAGGTGATCCAGACTTTCTTACTTCCCATCCTTCTCCGGAAAGTCTGGTGGTTCAGGCTGCTTGCTCTAAGAGGTCTTCCGGTGCCTTTCCACAGGTTCCTAGTGACAGGGACGCTAAAAAGCTCGACCAATCGGCCAAGAAAGTTTTCTCCTCGGCTAGTATGGCCTTAAAGTCAACAAATGCCACCTGTCTCTTGGGACGTTATATCCACGCTCTCATGGATTCTACTAAACAACTGGCTCCTAAGTTATCTGAGGAGGACAGGCAGAACTTTAATGAAGTGCTGTCAGACACTCAGGCGGCTGCGCGTCAGGTCATCCAGAGTGGCCAGGACACTGCGGACTCTGTCGCCAGAATTATGGGCTCCTCGGTCGCCACAAGGAGGAGTGGGTTGCTGAAATCATCTGAGTTCTCCCCTGATGTGCAGGCAATGCTTCAGGACCTGCCTTTTGACGGTTCTGGGCTTTTTGGTAAAAAGGCTGATGCGGCATTGGAAAGATTCAAGGAAAGCAAAGCCACGGCCAAATCTATGGGTCTGCAGACACAGCCTAGGGGTTCTTTTAGGAGATACAGAGGCTTTGGGAGGTCGTCCTTTCGAACCTACAGGCAGCCCCAGCAGCAGCAACAACAGCAACAGAATACCCTGTATAAGAGCTACAGGGGCAGGATCAGAGGTCGTGCTCGAGGTCGGCAGCTCTCTTCCTCCTCTTCCTCTTCCTCCCACCACTGCAAAGCAGCCCTAGATCCACCATTCTGGATCATGTTGGTACTGTGGGGGGCCGGCTTACCCATATTCTGCAAGATTGACAATCGGTCACTACAGACCTTTGGGTTCTGGATCTTGTAGAAAATGGGTACGCTCTTCCCTTTCAGGAAATCCCTCCGAATTACCCTCCTTGCCAAGGTGCTTGTTCAGAGGACCACCTTCTTCTCCTGCAGGAGGAAGTCCTTACGTTACTACAAAAAGGTGCGATAGAGGTGGTTCCAGAGCAGGAGAGGGGTCAGGGATGCTACTCCCGGTATTTCCTGATTCCGAAGAAGGATGGCAGGCTACGTCCAATCCTGGACCTCAGGATCTTGAACCTTTTTCTGAAGCAGAAGTTCAAGATGCTCACCCTTGCGCAGGTTCTTCAAGCGCTGCAACAGGAGGACTGGATGGTGTCTATCGACTTGCAGGATGCGCAGTTCCACATCCCCATCCTGAAGTCGCACAGGAAGTATCTCCGGTTTACGGTAGGGTCGCAACATTTGCGGTCCTTCCGTTTGGTCTTACTACTGCACCTCAAGTCTTCACCAAGGTGATGGCAGTGGTGGCAGCCCATCTCAGAAGATCGAGGATTCCAGTTTTTCCCTATCTGGACGACTGTCTGATCAAAGCGGAATCGCCAGAGAAGGTGCTTCATCATCTGCAGATTACAACCCAGCTGTTGTACAAATTGGGTTTCTCGATAAACATGCCCAAATCTCACCTGGTGCCCTCTCAGGCCGACCTGTTCATAGGGGCGTTACTGTAGGTCGAGCATTTCCTCCTCCTCAAAGGATTCTTGACATACAGGAAATGATTCCCTTGTTTTTCAATGGAGCGGTCGTTCCAGTCCTGAACTTCCTTCGTCTGCTCGGTCTATTTGCTTCCTGCATTCTGTTGGTCAACCATGCACGTTGTCCGCAATTGATCGCGACGGACACAGGCTGACTTAGACACCCTCCGCCCCCCACTGATACTCTATTCAATAGAACCTTAATCCTTGACTCGCCGATTACTCTCCGTAGACGGCTTCCGAGCTCTCATTCAACCATTTTCCAGGTACCTCTTCAGCTACACTTTACTGATCTGTGCCCGTCCAACCACTTCTTCTCCTCCGTTCCCCTGAAACCTCCTCTCCCTCTTTTCCCACAGTTCCCGCTGCCGCTCTAACAATTTCGCACGGCCGATGCTCACTCTGACACGGCCCTTGAGCTCCACCATCGTGAATAATTCAGATGCGATGTTACCCGATTTCCTGATTACACCGATAGAAATTAGTGCTCGGCTCCTCCACTCACCCAGCACCGCCTTATGTTGCCAACCCAGTCCTGATGATGATCCTAAATTACTGGATCGAAACGCCGTCGGCCTGTCAGCGCAATTGATGGCGCAGCTCTATTATGGTTCTATGAATAACTGACTATTAATCATCATTGTGTAAACTTGTGACCAGAACCTCTGATTTCTCTGTACATTTGTTCACTCCACTTCACTTCGCGCCGTTCCTAGCTGATTTCACATTGTCACTTGCGTCGCCACACCGTTGTGTCACGGACACACCTGAGCACCAAGTACAATTCGGGTTGTTCATGCTAATTTATTTTGCTTACAGTGCTGTTACAACTGTAATATTGTCCTATTTCATTTATGTTCCTTGGCCCTTGCCATTTCTTTTCGTTAAATACATGATGCCATGTGCATATTTTTCAAAGTTTACCGACTGAGAGTCTCTCTTCCTTGATTGTAATGTTCTGTACATGCATTTCTAACTGTCCTTTTTAAATGATACCAGTTGAGAAATTTTGTTGTCCTTGGCACATGAGGGCGCTCCAGTGGTGCCTCCGCAGGCAGTGGTATCAGCACAAGGGAGATCTCAGGGAGTCTGCGAGGATCTCCAGAGAAGCTGCAGCGGAGCTGTCTTGGTGGAGCGTGGAGGGCAATCTGTCTCAAAGAAAGCCCTTCCATCTGCCTCCATTGGTGGCCACAGTGATAATGGATGCATCCACTTTAGGGTGGGGTGCACATCTGGGGGATCTGGAGGTCAAGGGTCTTCGGTCTCCAGAGGAAAGGTTGCTTCACATCAACCTTTTGGAATTGCGGGCGATACGTTTGGCACTCAAGGCCTTCCTCCCTTCCCTTCGCGGTCAGTCAGTTCAAGTCCTGACGGACAACACTACCGCGATGTGGTATGTCAACAAGCAGGGAGGAGTGGGGTCGCATTGCCTCTGCAGAGAGGCTCTGCGTCTCTGGTCCTGGGTTCAGGATCATCAGATTTGTCTGATGACAAATCATCTGGCCGGAGTTCTGAACATGCGTGCAGACAGTCTCAGTCGGCAGTTCTCAGCCGACCACGAGTGGAGGCTCCATCCGGAGGTGGTTCGTCACATCTTTAGAACGTGGGGAACTCCTCGGGTGGACCTGTTTGCCACTCACGAGAACGCTCACTGCCCGTCATTCTGCAGCCTCCAGTATCCGATGCAGGGATCTTTGGGGGACGCGTTTCAGTTGAGATGGGACTCTCGTCTCCTTTACGCATTTCCTCCCATACCCTTGATTCCTCGGGTTCTGAGGAAGATTCGCCAAGACCGGGCCCAAGTGATATTGATCGCCCCGGATTGGCCAAGAAGGGTGTGGTATACAGATCTTCTCCACCTCTCCTCGTGCCCTCCGCTCCGTCTCCCTCTCAGGGCAGACCTCCTCTCGCAGTCGGAGGGGCAGGTTCTCAACCCCCACCACCAGAGCTTACACCTTCATGCCTGGAGATTGAACGGGGTAATCTGAATTCTTTTTCTCTCCCGCCTGATGTGGTAGATGTAATTTGGTCTGCCAGACGTCATTCCACTAAATCCATCTATTCTGATAGGTGGTCTAAATTTGTTTTTTGGTGTGGAGAGAAGTCTATTAACCCTGTGAGGGCTCGTTTATCCAACATCCTTCAGTTTGCTCTTTCTCTTGCTCAGCAAGGCTTTGCTGTAGCTACTGAAAAGGGATATTTATCGGCTTTGTCGGCATTCCTTTGCTTGCCGGATCAGCCGTCCTTGTTTAAATCACCTATTGTATTACGGTTCATTAAGGGCCTGACCAACAAGTTTCCGCCTACTCCTTTTATTGTGGCTCAATGGGACTTAAATCTTGTCTTAACTTACCTGATGGGTTCTCCTTTCGAGCCCTTGCACAAGTGTCCCTTTAGGCTGTTGTCTTTCAAAACAGTTTTTCTCATTGCCATTACCTCTGCAAGGAGGGTACATGACCTTCAAGCTCTGAGTTCGAAACCCCCGTTCTTGACCATTCATGCTGAAAGAATGGTACTCAGGACCAGGGCTGCTTTTCTGTCTAAGGTGGTAACTCCTTTCCATCTGGGGCAGTCGATTACCCTTCCTACCTTCTATCCTCCCCCTCACCCTTCCAAGAAGGAGGAGTGGTTTCACCGCTTGGACCCTAAAAGGGCGGTGAGCTTTTACCTCGATAGGACTAAGGACTTTCGAGTGGATGACCAGCTCTTCGTGGGCTTTGTTGGCTGCAGGAAAGGCAGAGCGGTGCACAAGCGCACCCTTTCCAGATGGATTATCTTGTGCATCAAGATATGTTACTCTTTGGCCGGTAAGGAACCTCCGGAGGGTATAAGGGCTCATTCTACCAGTGCCAAGTCTTCTACATCTGCCTTAACTAGATGTGTTCCTGTGGAGGACATTTGTAGGGCGGTAACTTGGGCCTCCCTCCACACTTTTGCGAAGCATTACTGCTTGGATTCCGAGGAGAGGAGGAACGGACACTTTGCTCGTTCCGTCCTTCAGGACTTTTTGGTATAGAAGGGTGGACACCCTCCTGCGGGAGTGGGACTGCTGTGGGAATCTTTTCACAAGGAGGGAATCCACTGGCAGATGTATCCATCAGAAGAACAAGTTACTTACCTTCGGTATCGCTTTTTCTGGTGGATACAGTATCTGCCTGTGGATTCCTCACTGACCCGCCTCCCCGTTGTCCCCCCTTGTATACCTATAATACTGATGATTTTTCAAGATTTATTTGTTACTGTCAAAGACAGTGTGTTATTTCTTTTGCCTTCCTGTATTATCTTCACACTACGAGTGTTGTTTTGTATATTATGTACTGTGTATACTGTATATATATTGCTGTCAGTCCGTCCGTGTGCGTCAAAGGCACAGAAAAAAGGGTGGAACTGACATCATCACGCCGACGAGGTCCTCTTATGCATCCAGTGATGTCAGCGGAGCCGCAAGCGGAGCAGTGCTTCAGTGAGGTCGTCCTTGTCGGCGTGGAGAGCTACAAATGTTTCCGAATGTTGCTGGCGCAGGGGATATTCACAAGGTGAGGAATCCACATGCAGATACTGTATCCACCAGAAAAAGCGTTACCGAAGGTAAGTAACTTGTTCTTTACTACCCCCCCCACCCTGCCCCTCACCCCCACCGCCCCGCGGCACTCCCTCCACGAGCCGCTACTGGCAGAGGGCAATGTGGGTACTACAGCACTTCCAAGTACCACGCATTAGGGGTTACATTTATTGATTTTAGTGCTAATGTGTGAGACCCACCTCACTAAAATGCATTATTCATGCATTACTAACACTTAGCAGTGCGATGAGGCACTGTATGAAACAGCTCTGTGGGATGTAAATAAACAAAAACAGCCAGCCCACTTTAACTTTCTGTTTGCTGTTCCCCAGTCATTAATGATGTTGCTTTGTGATAAAGAACTTAGTTCCCGCAGAGTGTTCAAAAACAAATTAAGCTGCACTGACTAGCCTGCCAATGTGGTGCCCAGTAGTAAACAGCATAGAGGCACTTAGCCTCTCTGAGAGATGAAGAGCATTTTTAGGTTTCGCCTACACATCGCTTGCGCTGTGTTTGCGAAATCTCTTGTATTCAATATATTTTAAAAGGGGCTCTTATCAGTTCCTGTACCCAAAGTACTGTGTTAATACGCTTTTGCGCCGTAACAAACTTTATTGAGCACCACAAGGTGAGTTCAAATTTGTCATGTCAAGAACAACATGGCATTTTCTGTGTTTTTCTAATCGTAGACACGTATTTCCTTCATGTACTTTAAAGAAACTGCTAGCATATGCCAAACTGGGAGAGGGTATGCTCATGGCTAAGAAAAAATGGGTGCACATACAAGATATAAAATACCATACAGTTCAATGAGTAATATATAACTAAACAACCCCATTAACACAAAGCCCCCCTCCCACCACCCTCCCTCCTGGCCTGTCGTTTCCTATTTAGCATTTGACCTGGTGTGTGTGTGTAGACTACTGGCTGCGGGGTACTACTGGAGTGCAGCGGAAGTGGGAATAGGACCCTTAGCAACCCTTTAAACCGTGGACTGCTCAGCACTGGGTACATTATGGTGTAGGAGTGATATGTGGAGGGTGATGATCTAGTGCTTTAAAAACTTCCAGCATGAGATCCCATTACATAGAAATGGGATGTTTACGCAACCCGCGGGCGTCTTCGCGTCTAATTGCCATGGTTTTGGCACCGCACCAAGGTACCATCTCTTCCTGCCATGCAGGCAAAGTAGGGCATCTAGGGGATTTCCATCTCATGGTGATCGCTCGTTTGGCCAGTATGAGGGCAAGGAAACGTAGTGGAACTTTCAAGGGCCTTGTGCGCTTACGGAGGCCCAGCAAACACTGCAGTATATTGTCCGTGAGTTGTAAATGTGTACTCTCCCCGAGTGCAGTTCGGACCCCGCGGAAATTTTGTTTTACCCTTACTTTCCCTGGGTGCATTAACCCGTATCGCACATTTTTTTTACTTTCAATGGCAGCACTGCTGTCTCCATTTCCGATCCATTTATTTTTTTGTTAGGCTTTTAGCTTCGTTCGGCTTTTAACTTTCACAGTTTGCTCATTTTCGAGTGAAACCGTGTCACACATCACTGCAGTCTCCATTTGTTTTATTCTCCGATATATTTCATACTTATTTTGCCTTTTACTTTTCACAACTTGCTTATTTGCCTTCAAACTGTGTCACACATCACTTCCCTCTCCATTTTTCATTTTACGATACGTTTATTACTTATTTGGACTTTTAACTTTCACACCATGCACACATTTGCCTAAGTACTTTAGGTCTTTGGCTAGCTAATTTTCGAGTGAAAACTTGTCGGACATTACTGTCTACTCCATCTGCCGACTTGGGAGCTAGGGAAACTGGTTCATGTTTTAGCTCCAGCATTACATCCTGTAAATTTAGGTATTTCACTTAATCTCAGCGTACCTACCAAAAAAACTATGCATCTGTGTAACGGAACTTGGGCTCATGTAAAAGCGCTCAAATAAGTAGTTATTACCAGCACTTTTAAACAGCAGGACCGCTGTACAAACAGCGATATAGTAAATATTTTAATTTTAAAACCCCACACAGAATTACCAATAAAATTAAATATGCTGTTATTACGCAACAGAGCCCAACGGTGTTGTACATCAATACTTACATTTCACTAGCTACCCTTGTTATTTATCTTACACTTTTATTACTTAGTCCAGCATTTAGTTAACTTTCACAGAATGCATGCGTTTAAAGTGTACTTTTTTAATTCTACAGCAGTTATTTACATATTAGCTTTTCGGGTGAGCACACATTTATTTTGGATTTTCATTCACTTACTCTGCCAACACGCATTTGTTCTCATGTTGGCATCGTAGTCTTTAAAATTCATCTTTGCGTGCCTTTGGCATCATAGTCTTTAAAATTCGTCTTTGCGTGCCTTTGGCATCATAGTCTTTAAAATGCATCTTTGCGTGCCTTTTACACGTTGAGTTGACAAAGTTATGCTTTATTTATTTTCTGTGCGCATACATACTGGTTTTAAAGGTGAACCTACGGGCAACAGTTAACATTTCGCAGGCTCAACGTCCATGTTTTTTGGTCAAATTATCTAATCTCCCTGTGTCAATAATTAAAAATGTGTTTGTGTAACGAAACTGGGGCTCATGTAAAAGAGCCTTTGTACCTTTGGGTGGAGTTCACGCTATATAAAAAATTGAAATACAAACAAACCAAAAACTTGTGTCATGTGGCCTTTACTGGTGCACCTTTTTGGCAACTGTGCTTCTAATGTCTATGCTTTTATACGCTTGTGGGGCTCTGACTCCCTTCAAATAATATAGAGTTGTTTAAAGCATGCCGGCAAGCTGCATAAATTTGTTAGGAAACACCTGCTTGATTTATTTGCTTTATGTAAGCATACATTTGAAGCGTGCATTATAATGTTATTATTTAGAAGGAACAGAATCACACATACATTAAAGGCAAGCACTTGCATTTACTAAAGGATGCACGGTTGCACATGTGCCCATGGGCAATGTTTCACTCTAGTGTTTTTTTAGACAGCGTAATGAACTTGATGGTATTGGAGCGCTTTATTTGAGCATCAGTTACATTACACAATGACACATTCATTGTTTTGGTAGGCATATGGAGATTAAGGTATTACCCAGAATCACAGGATGTTGAGGTGATGCCAAGACTCGTACCTGGTTCCCCAGCTCCAACATTGGCAGCTCTGGCTGTTACACCATGTCCGAGCCCTCCACGCTTACTCTGAGCCTTGCTTTCTTCAGCTTTCTGACGGAGGACACTTTAAGCTCATCATGCAGAGGATTAGCAAGGATGCATGTACCTGCTGGGGAGGTGTTCATCTCTAAACTTGAGCTGACCACCAGCACTTGTTACACTTATTAGCACTTTCTGGGCATAGGTTGCAGCTCATTAGTACCTGTTCAACGCCCAAGCATAGCAATAAGCAACAGAAAGGGGACCAGTCAACCTTTGCAACGGGTATTCCACTGCGCGTCACTGTGTTATCAGTAACGTATGAACCGTTTGGGCAAGAAACTGTTTTTTTTTAATCTGCAGATTATGCATCTGATAGTGGCTTAAGTGACAAATGCGGCATATCCATAATTGTGTGAAAAATGCCATTACTGCACATATTGCCTTTCTCAATAAACAAGTCATAACACTTTTACGAAGTTTCAGTAACTTATATTCCACAACTGCTCACCTAGCTAAAATGTACAACCAAAAAAATGTATTATTAATCACATGGGCGAAACCTAATGCATTTACCAATGCATGCTGAAGGTCAGGCATCTGCAGCCGCCACAGTCTAAATTATCAGTACTGCAGTCTGATGGTTCCTCAGCCTGCCCCAGAGACGCTATGGCACGGCCTAGCACCAGGCACTGCAGGACAGCACTTGCACAAGTGAGTGAAATCCAGCACTGAAGGCAGTGAGTTTTTCAAGGCGCTTGCCGGTGGGCCATAATGGTGTTAAGGCTACAGGCTTACCTGTTCCTTGGGCTTTGAACGATAGTCATACATGT
Source organism: Triturus cristatus (assembly GCF_964204655.1). Classification (NCBI taxonomy): domain Eukaryota; kingdom Metazoa; phylum Chordata; class Amphibia; order Caudata; family Salamandridae; genus Triturus; species Triturus cristatus. The sequence continues at coordinate 184,049,802 of NC_140584.1, read as the reverse complement.
GCTTATTGTAATTACCATTGCATGTGAAAGTGTGGGAAGGAGCTATACACAGCTGCTGATAAACTGAACTGCTCCAGAGGGATTGAAAATGCTGTGTTTACTGGTGAAGACAGATAGAGGGTGGGCATATACGAGAGACAGCATGGTGTGGGGGCAACACAAGGAAATGCATGCAAAACGACAGAGTGAAAAGACAGCGACGAAAAGTAACGAGATGATGTGTGAGCTACGCTGGTGAAGAATTTCAGAAAGTTGTCAGTAGAAAAAGGGTGCATGTGGTGAACAGAGGGAGAGTGTAGTAGTGCTAAATATGTAGGCCTTAGTAATGTTCTGTTCACAGTCTAACTTTTTCAGATGTGAAACATTTACAATTCTAATAATTCACATCAAAATCGTTCTTAGACATGCACACGCTGAAGCCATAGAAATGTCACACAGAAACATTCTGAAAACTGGGCAGTTATGGTCCTGTAAGGAGCGTAACTACCATTGGTGCAGTGGCACCGGGCCCAGAGACCCGAAGGGCCCTAACAACAGTCAGAGGCGCCATTTTCCGAGCTTGCACCAGGGACCATGGGATACTTGCTACGCTACTGACGTACTGACAAATGCACAGTCCTGATACATGTATGTTTTCTTGACGTGCACACATGCATGAAAGTCCCACCAGTGACCTGAGCCCAGCCGATTCACCCAATGACCGGATAGCGTGCAACAAAATGAATATTTTGACTGATCCTCTGGTGGCGCATTTGTCCCCTCTATTTCTTAATGACCGGAAACTTTAAGTTCCAAGGCCGCAGTGACGCAGCTGATAAATCTACCACTGATAAAAAAAGATTTTCTTCTGCTCATCTACAAACTGGGCCTGTAGTTCTTATGCATCTAACGCTATTGTCTGTTCAGCTCGCTTAGGTGTCCCAGTGGGATGTTATTTGGGACCTCATGTCAAGTATGATTTGTCTGTGCTTACTAATTTTGTGTTCCTAGTTGCAGTCAAACTGTACCGGTTCTATTGTGTTGGCCGTATACCTGCTCACTGTGGAGGTCAAAGTGTAAAAGCATGACAGGAGGGAGACCATTGTGTGCTTCATTGCCTCCTGAGTTTAGATTTGTCTCTGCCATTTGCAAATGCTGCCATAGAGGTTTCTGCAGCATGCTCTAAAACATTTCTCCTCCTCTCAAACCTCGCCCCCTCCTCCCACACTGTTCTGAATGTTGTACAAGGGATCAGTGATTGTTGCAGTGTGCTATCTGGGACATGCCTGTGAAAATGGCTCAGGCGAATGACCGAATAAACTGTACAAATGGGGCATGACAGGAGAAGCGAAGGGACCTACTTTCTTGGGCAATGGTGTTTTAAATTGAATTGCACTGGGATTATTTAAAACACGATTTAATAGCTAGGCCTGGTAGAAGGGACAGAATTCTGCTAATTTAAAACACATCAACTTCAGTCCAACAGAATGAAAACAAAGGGGGTACATTTTATATTAATCCTGGAGGATTTGTTAAATGCTTTGGATAAAAAATAATTTGTTCTCCTGCTAGTAATACTGCTGAGCTTCGAATAAGAGTACACGAGTAACGCAGCGTGAGGGGAGAGGACGCGGATCAACTTTAAGACTCTTAGAAAGGATATCGAAAGACAGGACTTCTTATTCGAAGCTCAGCAGTATTACTAGCACCTCAGGAAAGTGTGGTCTGGAATTATCACCACACTTAATACTTCCTTATAGTGAATATTGAAGCCTTGAAAAAGTCGCATGTACAACCATATGGAAGCGACGAAACACGTGTTGGCTTGGGAACAGTTCATTAACAAAAGCTCGAAGAAAGAATAAAAGGGCAAAGAAATAACTTGGATTCATTGTTTGTTCTAATTATATGTGAATAACATTTGAAACTGTTGTCATTTATATATCACGTGTGCTGGGGATTTGTCATTATGTAGTTTTGTTGCTTAGGCCACAATTGTTAGAGAGGCTGGTGGTTCTCTCAACCTAACAGCACCGTAACTATTGTTTATACTAATTATAATTTTTAGTGGAATTACCCTTTCAGGCTCCCATTACCTTTCAATTATACCAACATTTCTGTACATACCACCCATGTACTTGACTGGAGCATAAAGTATGCCTTGTGCTTGTTTATATTGTTACATTCTTGAAAACCACCAATACCTGTATAAAAATCTGTCTCTAATTTTATTACAGCTTAGTTATGACACAACTAGTCAGCTGTAATAAGAACAACAGTTGTTACATTACTAGTCAGCTGTAATAAGAACATAGTTGTGACATCACTAGTCAGCTGTAAGAAGAACAATAGTTGTTACATCACTAGTCAGCTGTAATAAGAACATAGTTGTGACATCACTAGTCAACTGTAATAAGAACATGAAGCCGCTACGCACCTTTAATAAAGTTTTACTATTAGTGCGATGTCTCAGTGCCAGAGCCATGCTGTACTGTGAAAGGCACGTCACAGCGCAGCACACATACAGCTGCAAATTAAACAGTGAAAGTGAGAACTGCATTAGCAACTCTTACGAACCAGGTTATCGTGAAATGAACAATCGTTAACAAGTACGACAGTGCGTTTATTTTTCCATAACATTACATGAAAGTAGAAATTTTAAACCACAGACTTTTTTGTAAATGACTTACACTTAACTGCTTATAGCATGTCTTTTTTTTTTTTTTAACCAAATACTAACCGCATAATGCTGTATATAATTCATACCGGAAAGTTTCCACATTTCATTGACGTCTTCAACCTTCTGTCTCTTGAGAGCAAGATTGTGAACTTTCAGTGCGAACTGTAATGGTGTGACCACTAATGCAAGGAATACAGTACCTTCTGCCAGACAATAAAAGGCTATCTTTATTATTACATATTGATGACGTGAAAGTAGTTGAAAGACTCGGATTAGCAAAGTATATTGTATGTTTGCTTGTCATAGGTAAACATCTCGCCAGGTCATTATCAAATAAAAAAAATCGTTTTTGACAAGTTTTATCCATGTATGTTATATGCATTTTGTTCTGATTTACTATTCATGCAGTAATAAACGGTATATCGGTTATTACAAGATGTCGCCGTTGTTCAGCTTGGCTTCGTAGCACCGTTTAATAGTGTTGACTCTTCTGGGAAGAAGTGAACCCAGAGAGAGCCGTACGAATGTAACACTAGCGGCTTATTTGACATCAATAGAGCGTCGTTTGACAGTTAACAGTTGGTTGCAAAATAGAGCACATAGAACCAACAAACACGTTAAACAGTAACTTGGATCAAGAGGAAATGAATTGAGATAGAGCAGCTCAAAAAGAGATGGATAACCTGTAAAGTGCAGCCGGCATTTGTAATGCTGCCACCAAAGGAAACATTTATTATGAAATATTCATCTCATTAGAGGGAAGGGAACAGCCAGCAGATAGAACGCCACTAGGAGGTCAACAGGAACCAATCTGGGAAGTTAGAAAACCAAGCTCTGCACAGGGATATGGGAAAGTTGTTGGATGAGTTATTCGATGAGATTAACTAAAAATGAAAAGGCTAAGGCCAGTGAAATGTTCACAAGACAAACAACATTTTGAGTAAAACTGGAAATTCAGCAGAAAAGAACACCGCAGAAAATGAGACTGAAAAAATAACTTGATAGTATAAATAAGCAAATTATTATTGATGCTTTGTTTATGTTTATTTAATACGCAATGAGTTTTAATGATACTCTTTAGCATTGTTGATTGTGGCAAGGAGACATAACTCGAAAACATTTGTGCTGAATAAGCTCAATCTTTATCCACTCCTACGCAAAAGTAGTCCTTTCCAGCCTCATCTCCGAGCTCTTCATTCTACAGAAAAAGCTCTTACTCGCCTCTCCAACGCCATCAGCTCCACCCATGACAGTCGTCATATCTCCATCCCGGACCTGCTCGATTTGTCTGTGCATTTGATAGTTTCGCCCATCCCACCATTCTTAGAATGCATGCCTCTGTTGGGTGCAGTTATAATGTGCTTCAGTGGCTATCATCTTACCTCCACTTTACTCGATCGTATAGTTCTCTTCACCACATCCTCTCAGCCGTGTCCCACTGAATGTCCCTCAAGGCTCAAGTCTACATTCTCCTCCTCTTCTTCTCATTCGCCACTTTCTTGACAGATCTCCAATCTCATATTTCTGATTGACTAATTGCTATGTATCACTGTGTAACACTAGGAGTTCTGATGCTGAACACCTGTAGCAGCTGTCTTGGGCTTGGCTGGCAATACTGTGTTAGAGCCCCACCACTATATAAAATTGCATGCAGCAATATTTAAACGTTTGGTGTCACATCTTACCAAATCTGTCTCACCCTGATAGGTCATTGAATTCGACCCACAAAACTGGTTAGCTGATGGCAGCCATTAAAATTGGCATCCGAGGGGTACAAACAGGAAACATTATAAAGCCTTACTGAGCGAGAAGACGGCAGGGTGGGCTGTCTGCAGATGGTAGAATCTACTTGGGACAGTAATATCAAAAGATGCTTGCATCTTCTATAACATAATTGCAAATGGTAGCAAAAAGTCATGGGTGAACCGCAAACACTATAAAATCTGATAGAGACTTCTGGTCGCAGATTCCTTACCTTAGAATTTCCCCAGGTGTCAGATTGGATTTGGAAGATTTTTTGTGTACAAAACCTTGGCGTGCCAGTAGGTGGCATAGATCGGCACTATGTCCGTTGTCTGCGTCGTCCACGGCGGAAATTGCATTGCGGTACCTATATAGACTCTACCCAGGTGCGCTGACATCAGTTATTTTCTTTCTGCACCAGCTAGCGCTGATCTGGAAAAGAGCTACCCCTCTGTTGTTTTTTGAGAGATTTTTTTCGATGTTTTTGTCGACTATTTTTTAGGGTTACCTACTGGTGTGTCAAGGAATAAGCCCTACAGTGCCTGTCAACGACCATGTCTGCGACGGACCTGCACTTCATTTGTCTGTGATGTCTGGAGCAAAACCACAACACCAAGCCGTGTTCCGATTGCAGGGCCATGGCTCCGAAGGCTTTGAGGGAGCGGTCCTTGAAGCTGCTGGCGGCCCGGCATACAACTCCGAAGAAGTAGAGATCCCGGTCGAGGGGAAAGTCCCGGTATAGTTTGTGGAGCCTTCAGTCCTTCTTGTCCCATTCGAAGTCTTCGGGACGATCAGGTGGGAGGCTCAAAAAGAAGAGCAAGAAGTCAAAGCGCTCTTCAATCTTCGACTTCCCTCGTCTCTCGGCCGGCGAGACGAGGGAGCCTAGGCTTTCTAGGCCTCGCTCCCCAAACGTCTGTCTGGGCTGACTCCTCCCCTCCCTGAATTTCTGAACACCGGAGCAACACCCTCCAAATTGAAAGAGTTTTATGAGGCCATGCGCTTCATATTTGTGTGTCACAACCCTGTCTGATCTGATTCCTTTGTAGCCCTAGGGATCCATTCCTGGATCTGAACCGACGCGGGTCCCACCATCTCGACCTTCCCCCGACGCCGGTCCCGATGCTCTCAGCGGCGCCATCCCTATTGTCACTCATTTTCACCCCTGATTCCGACACAGAGCCGAAGGTGCGTCGTCCCACTCCAATGCCGACAGGAGCCTTGCCTCCTAGATCACAGCCTGAGCCTTCGTTTTATCGGCCAGGCCTCTGGAAGGACTGGGAGCGGTCGCTGGACCCTTTAGAATACCGGCCCTATGAGGAAGAAGAGTGTGGACTTGTGTGAGGGCCTGGATACGTCTCCAGATGCTGGTCTGCTTTCTCTCCCTACCCTGGCTACAGAGGAGTGTGCTTCTTAGTTACTGGTGGTGTGGAGGGCAGCTGAGATTCTTGACCTCCAGCTACCCACGGTGGCAGTCATAACTAATCTCGTGACAGAGGTGCTGCAACCGGGAGTCTCCAATGTCGGAATACGTACTCCCATTAAATGGCACCCTCACTGACATCCTGTTGGGTACCTGGTCCGAACCCAGCACAGTGGCTCCTATGAATAGGACGATTGCCCACCTCTCTCACCCCGCTATTGAGGGCCCAAACAACCTATGCAACACCCTACCCCTTAGAGCTTGGTGATCCAAACCTCCACCTCTCAAGGCGCTTTCCCTACCACACCCCTGGATAGGGAATCCATTTGGGAGGAAGATGTTTAATTGTTTATTTGCTAATAACTTTCTCACTGGTTTATAAATCTGCTCAATATTTCAAAGGTTGTAAGCAATTTATACCCAGAGGAGGGATCTAAGGTTTTAAGAAGATCTGATAAGGGGGCAAAGGTAAGGGGATAGACAGAGTTAAACGAGTGATTCACGGCACAGGTTGTCCAGCCCCCTTGTGGCTCATGTGGAGCAGGACGCCATTCCCACCGGGTGTTGCTTACACCCTCTTTGACTGATGGATGTGCAATAAGGCACAGTACCTGCACCCAATCTGCCGCTGGTTGCCCACCCCTGTTGTCTTCGGCCTTAGCCGTACAGCCTTGTATGCGTTAATAACTTTGGTGCTGGTTAATAAGGCGGACGGTATTTGAAAGGCTGCTGGCAAGGTAAGCCCACTGTTGAAATCTCAGGTTGATCTATTCAGAGTTTCTTTAACAGTAGACAAATTTTCATGTAGGAGATAGATGGGAAATGCTACTTTACTGACCACTCCTGTAATTATTTCCCCCCTTTGACCAGATTTGTTTGAAAATCAAAATATCAAAAGTAAGCTAAACATTGGCAGTTGTTGTGTAGACCTCTATAACTGTGCCAAACGTATAAGCAAATACATTTTTTAAAATCCCACCATCTATCTTTGCCCTTCACCCCCTTTTTGGATTTGCAAGAAACCTACGATTGTTGCAGTGGGGTTAACATGGTCTCAGGCTGCAAATGTTCATGCATATTCATTAAAGAGCCAGTATGTTATTAGCACATGAAATTGTTTTTCCTCACCCCTCCGCTTTTATGGATCTGCGTGAAACTTGCAATACCCACAAAAAGCTAGAAATGCTAAATGTCTGTCAAATGTCTTATGGGTTGATCAAGTAATGACACAATTATTAGCAAATTAACACATTTTGACCTGCTCCCATTAAATATGCCCCCACTTAATTAATCTGCACAAACTTAAAAACGCCAAGAGTAATCAAAGCATTTTAAGTATCTGCCTAATTATGTGCATATTTGTCCAACAGCACTAAAGTTATAGAATCATCAAAAATGCACCTTTTCAACTTTCGAGGTATTTCTAAAATTAAACCTCTTAATGCTCAGACTTAACCACTATTTAAATGCTAATTTCTTGAAAAGTAATGGACGGAGACCAAACCAAGCAATTGCACTTCCTGGAGTTGAGTTCTACTTAATTGCTAAGTCTAGTGTACTTCTGTTCAACCATTTTTCCAGGATCTTAGAGCCGTTAATGTGAGTTAAAATGTGAAATGTCACTTTTGGGGACTACTCTACTTTTTTTGGGTCATTGCTTGATGTTTCTTCCTCCTGCTATGAGGAAACAAGAAGAACGGCACAGCAGGCACACAAGTTTCCCTCCATGTTTACTTTATTTTCCGATCATAGGACGGGAAATGGCCGACGCTTTTCAGCGTTTGCCTTCAACTGGGTCATATATATCTCTCTCCCCAAACGGTAAAAAACCTTGGTGTAAATAATGATCACACTATATCTATGAAAGATCAAGTTAACTCTAGCTGTGTGTTTCCGCCTACCACCTCTAGAAAATGCCTGGTTCAAGCACCCATAGTCAGCTGGCTGGATTATGGGAATGCTTTAATTGTAGCTGCTAGTGCCTCTTTCTTGGCTAAACTACAAGTGGTACAGAACACTGCAGCCCGCCTCATCTGTAATCTCCCACCGCAGTCTTTTCCCTCAGTGCCTATTTTTGAAAAATGACCCTGGCTGTCCACCGGGAAATATACTGTTTTTAAACTCTGCTGCCTGACACATAAGGCCTTTTATGCAGCTCAGCCTTCCCTTCTGCATTCTAAGCGTCGATACTTCCAGCCTCCCAGGCAGCTAAGGTCTCTAACAATGCTCTTCTTCAATCCCCGCATGTCCGTACGGACAGATATGGTGGCAGGTATTTTTCCTACCTAGCCCCTTTCCATTGGAATAAACTCCCTCTCCACATGCGCTCCTGTTCTGACTTCTGCGTCTTTAGGAAGAGGCTGAAAACCTAGCTGTGCTGATTTTGCCCGCCTTTGCCTTGCATCGTAAACGCAGAGATACTCCTCTTGGGAGTGAGTTGTGCACTATACAAAGCACAATATAATTATAAAATCTCTTTCTGCCTTAATTCTCTTATCTGCAAACACCGGGAGCACTTACTACATGAACTTAGTCTGTTTGGAAATGTCATGAACATAGGCACAGCCAAAGCCAACAGGGGTTAATTATTGTGTCTGAAAGTGCTGTTTTATGTATTAGAGAGTTTGAGTGTGTGGTTGTGGGAATGGGTAATACAAGAATTAGTTCACCCTGCTCCCAGTTACCCATTAATACATCTATTCACACTGGCATTCACCCATTCATTCTTTGAGGTGCCAACTCATCAGTCGATATATTCATCAACCCTTTCATTTATCTTTGTATCACCCACTGACCAAATCACATGCATAAAATCACCAAACAATACAATCTCACTGGAAAAGCCAACATCTATTGATTTGTTATTGCTTGTTAAACCGGTATTCTTGCAAAGGAGATCATCTCAATTTGATGATTTCTGCATGCAGTCCTTATGCAGTGCTGATGAACGTTTATTATTTTCTTGTGATGCTATTGTAAGATTATCTTCCCATTCATTTACGAGGTAGAGTCCATGGACCAGAAGTACTTCCAACTGGTCACAAAATGCTGGCCACAAATTGCGACCAGTATTTTTGCAGTGCTTATTGAATTTTACTAATTGACCTATCTACTAATTGGTTTAGTCATAACATTCTGAAGCTGAGTCGGCCGGAATCTGGCCTACCTCATAAATGTTAAGGATTTAGGTCACAAATTGAGATTTTCTCAGATTGGATACCATTACAGGGATGTTGGCCTGCTAGGGTCAGCAGACCACCATGTCTGTGGTCACATTTAATCGAAGTAAACTTGTTTTTTAAATGCAGCCTGGTTTCCTTAAAGGAAACAGGGCTGGGTTTGTGAAAAAAACAGAAAAGGTTTACAGGGTTGTGTTTATGAGAAAAAAGCCGGTTTACTTTTTTGAGAAAAAGAAATTGTGTGTTGCTAGTGGACCTCTGGATGACTGCCTACTCTCCTACAAATGTTTTTTTTAACACTCGCAATGGTGAAGGGGGCTCTTTTGCACATGGGTACCACTTCAGACACAGGGACTGATAATTTTTCATTGTTTTGGAACCAGATTTGGGTAACATAACATACCAATTCGGTATTTGGAAGGGCACCTAAACCATGCCCCTTCCTAGTACCAAATCGGAATCCATTTCCTATCCCATTTTTAGGAGTCTGTAAACGTTTACCAACTTCTAAAATGAGATTAATACATTTTAGAAAGCACTGTAATGAATACAAACACCAAATCGGAGTGTTTGCGACCAGTAGAATTCCCGGTATATCTGGCCCCATGTTCTCTAGAATCAAGCATAAATTCTCAAGTATACTCAACTAACTCTTTTATTTTTCCCCAAATGTTTTTTTCCACCATTTTGATATTTTCTTGTGGGTTAATTTCTCTGTTTTACATTTAGTGTGAACAGAAAATTTGTGCTATTTCTGTACATCTGGCTGTGGTGAATTCATTTCATATTAACTCACTTTGCTCGATTTTAAATGCACAACTTTGTGTGCCATAACACTCAAACCTTTACTGATATCCACGCTACACTGTCTTTGTGGTGCTGAATATATAATTCCTTTAAATAAATTCAATGTTTTTATTAATGATGAAAACAAAATCTCACATATATTATGTCTTCAGAATTGCACCTTTTGTTTCATTTACTCAAGGTTTTGATTTCATTTTATTTTTGTGTGCCAATTTTAGTTTTTCCTCTAGAGACTTCTATTCGCAGATCCCTGCCTTTTTGAGTATTTCCTCAGGTGTCAGACTGGATCCAGAAAATTTGAGCAATACCTCTGTGCAACGCCAGTTGGCACTGTGGAACTCCACACTGATGCTGTTTCGCTCCTGAAATTATGTGTGGCGCCAATATAGGCACCACTTCTGCTTGCTGATGCCAGTTTCTTTCTTTCCTTGCCACCAGACGCGTATCCAGAGCGAACTCTCTTCTCTTTTCAAGATCATTTTCCTCAAAATTATAACCCCAGTATGTAAGGAAAGTGGCACTAAATCTTTTTGGGACTGTCGCAAGCAAATGTCTCTGACAGAGGCCCATCAGGTTTGTTGATGTATCAGAACACCATTTTGGACCATGAGTCAAAGCTCTACACTGCCAAGCACAAGAAGACCCCGAGTTGTGGCCGGTCAAAGTCCGGAGGTCAGTCTCAGTCCCATTTTCAGTCCATAAACCGGTTCCAAGGTCATTCGTCGTCCTGCTTTAAATCCTCGAGTAAGTCCAAGAAAAAACATTTAAAAAATCCAAGTGTGGCTTGGTCCCTTCCTGCCACTTGTGTACACCTGAGAAGATGCAAGAGTGTCCTCATGCTTCTCAATCTCACTCCTGAAGTTGATCAACATCAGAGTCAATCCCACAACTTGTGCTAATTGGGCCATCTACAACACTGAGGCAGATACAGCAGTTCCACAAGGTCATGCTGCTAGTATTTGGACCCCTTCTGACTCCCTCTGACACACCCACGAGGCCCCAGAGAACCAAGAGAACCCTCCATCTGTAATACCTCCAATGGGCTCACCCTCGCTGGCAGTTTGATCCTCTGAACCCATCACCAGGCCTCTACTGGTGGCTTTTCCAACACCACCTCCAGCTCCATATTGGAACATGGATGCCAATGGCAACTCCATCGCTGCTTGAAGATGAGATGCACCTCATTGTGCTCTTCAACTCCAAATCGGTGCCCCCGACCTTGAGCTGCAGCCTTTGCCCATTCCACCTTATGCACTCAACGTCCCCGTTCTGCAGATGAGGTCTCAAACTCTCTGTTCTTTATTTGGAACAGTCTCCTACAATAAATTCCTCAAGGATTCCAGTGACCTCGACACCTCCCCTGACTTTGGCCTAGTCTCTACTCCAGGTCCAGCTACTGAGGAAAGTGTGTCCTTCGCAACGGTTATGCAGACTGCAGCTGAGATTCGTTACCTCCAGCTCCCCATACTGGAGGACAAAACAAATGTCCTGACCAAAGTTCGCCAACTGGGGCAGACCAATACTGAGACCCAGTTGCCCTTTAATGAGGCCCTCACCGATATTCTCTTAGGGGCAAGAGCTAAACCTTTCTCTAGTCGCCCGGTGAATCTCCAGATTGCACAGCACCATTGCCATGCACCCAGTGACTTCACTTTTTTTTTTACTTCATACCCTTCCTCCAAGAGTTTGGTTGGGCAAGCTTCCACCAGCAGACACAACCTTAGTTCCTTCTCTACTACTCCCTGGGGGAGTCTGAGAATAGAGACTTTCGGAGAGAGGGTATTGTTTTCCACAAGTTTGGCTCTTCAGTCGATCAATGCCAGTTGCCTTTTGGGTTCCTGTTCCATCTCTCTGAGACTCTGTAGGTCAAGTCCTTCCAGGTGTTCCTGAGGACCTTCACCCTGTACTGACCAAAGCCATAGAATATTGGTGTGACGCTGCCAAATCTACTATTCATTGTGGCCTCAATATCAGTTTCCGAAGGCCAGGAGATTGTCACTTGCATTGCTATCCTTCAAGACGCCTAGATGAGATGTATTGGTTTCTCCAGTCATGTCTAGCCATAGCCTATGGACATGGCTTTTGATGAGTCTCAACTTTTTGGGGACAAAGTGGACTCCGCTCTGGACTGTTTTAAAGACAGCAGGACTACAGCATGCTCTTTGGGCTTGTCTGCTCCGCCATGCCAGGCGTATCAGCCTTTTTAATCTTTCCATGGCACTGACAGTTGAACCCCTTACAGAAAGCCACTTCAGCCTCAGCAGGGTTCCCAGTCATTTTGAGGCCGAGCCTGTGGAACACACCGGTCCGGGTGTCAGTGACAGCGAGATAGCCAGTCAGTCTATGGCAAAACCTCTGACATCTTTCAGGTTCACTATCAATGTGCTGTAGTCACGCCTGACTCTTTTTCAGACTCTTCCTATCAACTGATCTATTCTGGACGCGGTCCGGTTTCGTTCGTTTCTCCCATAAAGGAGAATCCAGGATATTTGGGCAATGATTCCAAGCTTCCAGCCTCTGTCCTGGATCTCAGTGAGCTAGAGTCTGCTGCTGCTGGGACTGATGTCCTCCTGCATTCTCTGGTGAAGTACGCCAGGTGGCATATTGGGGCTCTGCAATGAAGTCTCAGTGAATGCAACTTTAAGGGGACCTCTCCGATCATGTCCAGGTCACGGAGGAGACAGCAAAAGACCTATAGTGATGGTTGCTCAAATGCAATGGGTCAGCAGCAGCCTCTCACCTGCTCCTCCCAGAACTAACTCCGGAAACAAATGCATCGCTTCTGGGCTGGAGCGGCCACTTGGAAGAGGTGGAGATCAGTAGAGGCCCGGCTTCACATCCACCTCCTGAGGATAAAAGCCATCAGCTTGGTGTTGAAAGCCTTCCTGTCATCTGTCAGGGGGAAAACTGGTGGAGGTGCTCACAGACAATACCACCGCCATGTAGTAATGCAACAAACAGGGCAGGATGGAGTCATGGACCTTGTGCCAGGAGGTGCTGCCCCTGGAAATGGCTGGACCATCACTGAATCTTCCTGGTGGGGAGCCACCTGGTACGATCTTTGAAGGCCAGGGCGATCAAACTCAGCTGTCAAGGAGTAGCGGATCACGAGTGACAGTTAAACCCAGTGGTGGTCAAAGTCTTTTCTGCGCATGGGGAGAACCATGGCTCAATCTCTTTGCCACTGTTGAAAATGTGCAGTGTAATCAGTTCTGCGTGTTAAAGTTCCGAAGGCGTCTTTCTCTCTGAGTCACGTTTTGCCTACAGTGGAACTCAGGACTCCTTTATGCCTTTCTTCCGATACCTCTCCTTCCCCAAGTTTTAAAGAAGTCCCAAGTCATCTGAGTGGCCCGGGATTGGACATGGAAAGCAGGGCATCCAGAGCTCCTGGGCATGAGAGTCTGTCCTCCGATCAGACTGCTCCACCTGGAGCATATGTTGTCAAAGCAATGGGGCATGGTCTTACACCCGGACCTGTGCAATCTCAACCTTTGTGCTTGGAGATTGAGCAGTGACAGCTGAACACTAATGGCTTTCCCCCGTAGGTGGTTGATGTCATCTTGATAAAAACTGTATACACCTGTTGTTGGGCCAAATTTGTGGTTTGGTGAGGTACACAGCAGACAGACCCGCTCTAAGCCGAGTTATCTGATGTTTTGTTGTTTGTTCTCTCTCTTGTCCCGGCAAGGCTTTGCTTTGGGCACAGTTAAAGGGTACTTTTTGTCTCTTGTGGACCTTCTTACGGTTCTTGGCCGTCATTATTTACATTACCTGTTGTGATGTGTTTTTGATAATGGGCTCTAGTATTTGTTCTTCCTTCTCTTTTTGTTTAGCCTCAGTGGAATCTTAATCTGACCCTCTCAAATTTGATCTGCACTCGCTTTGAGCTGCTGCACACCTGTCGTTTGCTGCTTTTTACCCTCACGACAGTGTTACCGAGCTCCAAAGTCTTTGTTCAACCCACTGTATGCCACCTTCTTCGCAGACAAGCTAGTTCTGTGGACTTGGGCATCCTTACTTTCAAAAGTAGTGACGCTGTTCCACATTTGTCAAACTATCACCTAACCAGGCTCCGTCTCACCCCTTTAAGGAGAAGAATAGGCTTCATCGCCTTTATTCATAAATAGTGCTAAGTTTTTATTTTGATCGTACCAGAGCACCGAGTGGCCGAACAGCTCTATATGGTGTTTGCGGCAACAAAGAAGGCTAAGTTGTGGGGACAAGGAAAATTTCTCGCTGGAAAGGGTTATGGGCTCATTTCACCACAACCAAAGCTGATACCACATGATTTGGCATGCGGAATTGTTGTCTTGGAGATTTGTCAGGTGGCTACATAGGCGTCTCTCTATATATTCACAAAGCACTACTCTCTGGATGGCTAGGTTCAACAAGAGCATCATTTCACCCTCTCAGACCTACAGGAGTTTTTTGTTTTGGACAATTCAAAGACCCACCTCCTAATACGTATTGCTTTCATATTGTTTCACAAGGTGTGAATCTATGGTTGTGAAGTCTCTATCGGAAGAACAAGTTACTTTCCTTTTGTAATGCTGTTTCTGGTAGAGACTCTGTGTAATTGCAGATTCCTCCCTGACCCTCTCCCCTTCTCTCTGTCCATTATAAAGATCTCAAGCCTAGTAATCTGCACACTGGTTGAAGCCATTTTACTGCTCCTCGGGCTCTGCGTCTGGGATGCGGACAACCTCGTAACCAACTGACGTCAACACTTGAGAGTGGCGCCTGTATTTGCTCCGCCCTGATTTCCGCAGCAGGACTGAGTCAGTGCAGAGCTGCACAGTGCCACTTTACGTCGTGCAGAGGTACTGCTCTAAAGTTTCTGGATCCATTCTGATGCCTGGGGAACTGTAAAAAAAGGTTAGGAATCTGCAGCTAGATACAGTCTCAAGCAGAAAGAGCATTACTGAAGGTATTGTCTCCTTTCCCTCCAACCCTTCCATCTGGGTTGGGTGAGCGCCTAGATACTCCTTGGAGTGATAGGAGCGCTATATAAGTGTACCTTACATTACATTACATGTTACGTATTCTTTTTGCTGGTATTGAAAAGGTGATCTCAATGCAAAGCGTGCTCTAGCCACCACTCCTAATGTAATAAAATTGTTTGGGGACAATACTTGTAATATGTGTTCCTTATTTATAATACACTTGGAACGCCATTAAAGTGGTGCATTTAATAATGTCTATAACTCGAAACTTTGACTAATACGTTTGTGTTTATCAGTAGAAGGCACATTTGCTTTTCATGGACAGCGAACTATTTTCATAATTTATTTCTCTTATTGGCAGGGAATTGGGGAAATATTTTTAATCTCTTTGATTTAGCTCAGACATTTTTCTTCATTGTCTACACTCTACAATGTTTAATTTCAGTCAATTAATCAATTGTCTATCTTTTAGTTTCAGCAACACACAAAGAAACAAAACAGTTCTTTACTCTGTACAATACATTGGATGATAAGAAGATTTACTTGGAAAAAGAGGTAAATAATATTGTTACTGATATTTGCAGTTTTTAATAGAACCTTTCTGTGATGCGCACGCCACTTTGAAGATCAGTGTCATATTGACATTTTGGACCACTGCTACCTTATGGACGGCACCAAAAACATGCCAGAGGCTGTAATGCAGCCGCCCATATAGTTTCGAGTTAGACATGTTTGAGTCCTCTACATAGCTCGCACCTTCATTCCATCTGTTTACATATACCAAGATAGACAAAACACAGTGCCTTTCTTCATATTTTCTGTAGACTTTGAGGTTTGAGACTTTTGCAATGTGTGCTTTTGTTTTGTCAAATGCCTTTACTCTCTCTTGTAGTGCCCATGCACGGTATGGAATGTATTCAGTAAGTCACATTTATATGTCGGACACATATGTAATCTGCCTTGTTAGCCTCAGTTTCTGCATTGCTCGCCAAGACAATCTTACAGTAAGGTTTTTCATAGCCTCTAGCACAGGCCATTCTAGTGATATAAGGGGTTTGCTAGGCAGCTGACAAACAACAGTGTAACGATCCACAAGTCTTGAGCAGTCTCCTGTCCCTTCTTAAATGCGCTGTTATTGTGAAACAAAAGAAATACATTGATAAAGCTTCAGGCAGAAGAAAAAGAACTAAAACAAGCACACTAGAAGCCTTCTAGTTAGAAAGTAGCATTGTTATATGCCATATCATTGCTGTCTCTGACACTCATATTGATCAGTTAATAGTTCTTTAAGTGACACCATTTTTTGCTGAAAGTATTGTAGTCCTGGCTGACATCATTTAAGATGGATTTGATATTTGGTTAGAATATTTGGTACACATATATCGTTGCTTTAATCCCATACCAAAACATATTTATTCCACTGACTTGATGTGCAGCCATTGCACTTTCAAGCAGATCATAGTGGACTGCTCCACGGATGATTAATGTTTCCTGACCATAGTGGTGCGCTAGAGACATGACTTTGAAACAGTTTGGTACAATTTCTTGCTTGTACTTCTTGGGCAAATAACAGGAATTCTGTCCTGCTGTGGTTGAGCTTCAGGTAAGTGCTGGACATTCACGTCTGCCTGAGGATCAGGTAGCGTTTGAGGGCTTGGATGCCTGCAGCAGAGAAGGCGTATTGGGTAATTGTGATGCTGTTATCTATGAGTAAAGCCTTAGGGGCTCCATGTAGAGGATGAAGATGACGGGAGACTGTATGGAACCCTGTGGGACTCCGCAGGTGATAGCGATCTTTTCTGACCTGAAGATGCCCTTTTGAACAAACTGGTGTACATTGCCAGTGAATCCCACTGGAGGCTCCAGGGTGTGGATCTTGGTGAGATGGGTGACAATGTCAAAGGCTGCTGAAAGGTTCGCCAATATCAGGAGGTTCGAGTCATCTTCATCGTTGGACAGAAGCTTGTCCGCGATGTGAAAGGTAGCGGTCTCCATGCTGTATCATGATCTGAAGCATTAATGTGATCTTGGAGGTGGGCATAGACTGCTGTTTCAATGTTCTCTCCAATGATGTGTAGGCATGATGATACAGTAGTTGCGAGGTCATCGGGGTCTAGTATAGTTATCGTGTGTTTACAATTCTCTAAAGAGGTAACATGCAACAGGAAAGAGTCCTGTATCACAAGGAAAAAGGACAAAAAGTAGGACTGTATGCTTGTAGTTGGAAACCATAGTCTGTACTAACACTGTCATCCAACATGTTGATGCTGTGCTTTCACTTGATAGAGAGCACCTAGGTAGATAGATTTACATCTGTTTATTGAACTTATACTGGTTAGTGCCTTCACACTGCTATTACCGTTCTAGAATGAATCTGTTTATGTGAGTCAATGCCCATAGACTGTGAGAAATAATGTGTGTGTCAGAAATTCAAAACTCACTGAAAATGCCAACAGAGGAAAGCAATCTTTCTAAAATGACAGATCATCTTCAGTCCCCTGAGAACAAGCCAGGATATAAAGTTGAATCAAAATACTTCCTCCTCCTGATAGGCTGCCAGGACACCTTTCTGAATAAAGTGGTATTGCAACTATTGCCTAAAATGTGCAATGCACTGTATCATTGTGCACTATCCCTTTTTAATCACTCTGTTTAAGAACATATTTTCTTTTTCTGTTTTTTATAAATCCGAATTAAACCTGTTTTATTTATTTTCAAATCAAGCTATTTCAATAGCTCTTTTCATTTTATATTGTAAAGGAAGAAAACATCCCTGCCTCTCAGCCTTTTAGTGTTCTTTTGGTTTCCTGATGGTGGCAACTGGGTTCCCAGTAATTCCAGAGATAACTGCATCATGGTACCAATGTTATGGTGGTTTATATAAACTTTAGAAATAAAATGCAATGCTAACAAAGCACACCCTAAATGCATGCACTCCTTTAGCTGACACTATAGTGCTAATAACAGGGTTGCACATGGAATTCCAATACATTCAGGACATTGAGCAAACTGTGTATGCAGAGGACTACGCTTTATAAATTGAAATACTGTGCTTGAAGCAGGAAAGTAAGTGGGAGTAGTGAGCACTTAGGTGTGAAGAGCTGATGGGTGGAGTTTTTTGACCTGTCGTCTCTCAAGCTCTTTGCTTTGCTCACATTGGTATGAAGGCAGACATTGAGCTAGGGTGTTGTGAATTCGGTGCACATGTACTCAAGTGTTCAAGTTGTAAGTATGCTTTTTAGGATTATTAATGAAATAATATCCTTGGCCGTCACATACACACTATTTTAAAATTGTCAAAATATTTTCAAGGCCACCAGCTATTTATATAGATGTTTGTTTCAGCAACCTGAGCTGACTAATGCATTGTTTGGTTCCACCCTTTGAAAGGTCCAGCTCATTTGGCAAGCTGGGAACTCTTTGAAATATTTCATGAGTGTCACTTCAGAAAGGTCTCTCTAAAACCATATGGTATTTGGCCAGGATAATGCACCTGTTTTGCCAGTTTTAAAAAATAGTTTCTTGGAGTGGGCTTGACTTTGGAGCCTTGGTTTCACATTAGGAAGTTGGACTGGCTCTTTTACACCGTGTAGTTTGAGATATGGATTTATACACCCCAGTTTTAAAGTTTACTAGCCATCACAGGACACCAGAAGCGCTTGGAAGCCGCTTATTGGATAGCACTGAAGATTCCCGCTATTCTCCAACTGTTTTAAAAAAATTCACTTTTCATGCATACTTTAAAGGCATTCATTGTTTGTTAGATCCTCTTTTGAGTCTTATTCTAACCATAGAAATACAGGCACGAAGGTCTGCGGTCATAGAGAAAGAAGAGATATATTCACTTGTTTCCTGCAGAGAACAACCTGGATTAACACTCCTGTTATAAATTAAATATATTGAACAATCCTCGGGCACTAGTTCAACGGCTACATCTGGTTTGGCCAAGCATCCCACCAGATTTTGTTAGTGTTATCCATGTCATTCATTGTTGTGCCTTGGTTTTGTCAGAACCTCTCATCGGAACACTCCTGGACCTGTGGAAGATTCAGAAGGACTGCCCTGCTGCCAGAGGAAGAGTGACTGCTCTGCTGAATGAAGAAGGAAGACTGGACCTGCTTACCTTGAATCTAGGCTCTTGAGTGACTCCAATGGTCAGTTGGCTGACCTGCTTGAGCCACAGGAATACAACAAGCTACCCGAGGCCTCTCTGCAACTGCCCAGCTGCCAGCACCAACTAGACCTGTTTGAGCACTGCTGCTGGCCTCTGCTGGAGTGAGTCCTGAGCCCCAAGAGGTACCCCCAAGGTCCTGCATCGTTGGCTAACATTAGAGTGTACCCTTCCTGAAGAAAATATTAAGATATAGAAGTTTGGGCTCCTTGCAACCGCCATCTGACCGCTTTATTGCCAAGAATCTACTGCCCACGATGACCATAAATGTGAAGCTCTAGTGGGACCTTCTTTTTGCATCGACAGCGACTGTCTTCAATGACCACCAATGCAAAGCTCCGGTAAGGCCTTCTCCTGATGTAGAATCTGGAGTGAGTCCCACTCTTTCTGTCTTGGTGGGGCCGGCTCAATTCTATAAAAATGATGTTATCCCCTCTTCTTCTTTATACCATTTCCATGCTTCCAGTACACATTCCAGTTTCCTTCTTTAAACGGATTGATTCCTTGTTGCTGAAATTCTTATGGAATGGCAAACGGTCTCGGATAGCTTTAGCTTCATTGCGCAAGGATAAGGCTCAGTCTGGTGTGCGTTTTCCGGATTTCAGAGAATATCATCGAGCTTTCTCTTTGAAACAATCGACCCATTGGTTCTCTTCTGATCTTCCGCACTATCCGCCCGTCTGGTTAAGTATGGAATCTTCCTTTCTATCCCCCTTTACCTTTCGCGAGTTTTTATCCTTCACGTCTTCTTTAGTTCGCTTTCGTACGCCTGTTATTTCTCATTCCTGTGCTCTCCTTCTCCCTTACATAATATCATCTTACCCCTCCTTCCTTTCCATTCACGAACAACCAATATGGCACAACTCTCTTTTCAAAATTCGTAACCGCACCATCTTTTGGAAGACATGACATTCTCGAGGATTGTGCTGGATCTCTCAATTAATCTCCCAAGACACCCCTCTCTCATTCCAGGAACTTCAATCTTCTTTCTCACTGCCCTCCTCTGCTCGATCGCAATACAATGCCCTTCTCCCAGTCCTGATCTTATATCTTCGCTCTTTGGCGCCATCTACCGATATTCCTCTGGACCGCAAAGCTACTTCTTCTTTATTATTGGAGACGTCTCCCTCAGCCTCTGCTATTTATAACTCTTTCCGGTACTCCACTGACAGACTAAAATCTAAAATCGAGAATGCATGGGAATTGGATCTCTCTCAGGATTGGCCAATACCTTTGTGGGACAAAATATGGGGTAAGCTTCATAAAGCCTCTAGAGCTGCTAATACTACCCAAACCTTATACTTCATTTATAACAGAACCTTTTGTACTCCACATGCTTTATCCCGTTTTTCACCTGACACATCCCCTATTTGTTGGTCCTGTTCCTGTCCCGTTGCAGATCTCAAACACATGTTGTTTGAATGCCCTCCTATCTCCAAGTTCTGGCACCTAGTTTGGACGCAAATACAAAAGATATTCCAACTTCAAATTCCCTTTTCGCCTTCGCAAGTTTTTCTAGGTTCCCTATCACCGACACTCCCGCAATCTCCTTCCCATTATCTATTACTTGACCTTCTAGTTGCTGTGGCTTTCCATACCATTACTTCTAATTGGAAACAGGCTGCAAATGTCTCCTACCAATCTTGGTGGAATGCAGTTTGCTTCCATCATCGCTTAGATACTAATTACGTATCTCCCGTTTCCCTAGCAATTAAACGCGACCTGATTTGGGTCCCTTTGGTATCCTATCTCTCCTCCTTTGCTCCAGCGCACGCCTCTCCAGACCCTAACACAGTTGAGGTGCGTAAGCCACCATGATTTTCTTGTTTCTTTAATGCCTTTTTTGTTATGATTTTACGTTCTACTATACTATATGATATTTTTTATTCCTATATGTAGGCTCTGTTATGTAAGCTTCATGCTGTTATATTTGCTTTTACTGAGAGTTTCCATTGAATTGCTTATTTTTTGTCTATGTTTATCATGATGACTATACCCCGTTCCCCTCCCTTCTCCTTCTCTTCTTTATTTCTTCAATAAACTCAAACTTAAAAAAAGAATCTGGAGTGCGTATTATGGTGATTGGCCCTTTCCCCCCGCAAAAAGCGCAATATTATCACTGGAACTGGTGGATCACAACTATAATGATAGCAAGGAAACTGAGATCCGGGCATTTCATTATGGGGAAGGCCTGCACCAAAACCAAGCCCAATCCATTGCAAAATAAAGCCCCTCCCATTCATATGCTGAAAGGCAAGAACCAAATTTTCCTCAATGGGGTAAAGATAAAATGATTCAAGAGGAGTTGAAGGATAGTAGGAAATCCATCCTGGGGCAGAGTGAGGCTATTCCTCCCGAACAGCATGGATGGCTTGTCTGGAAAGGAGTGACGAGGACACATTAAGATATTTTATGAGAAAAGAAATCCTTGTAGACAAAAAGGAAAAGTCATCGATTTACAGACATTTCTCCCATGCAGTGTAGCAGCTTGGACTAGATTAAAACCTGGACCCTTCATTGCCCGGGCCACAACTAAAGGCTAGCCTAAAACAGGCCTCATGGGCCTTAAGCTTTCACCTTGATAGTGAAGTGTGTGTTAACAAGAAGGCATATCAAAATATAAAAGATTCAATTTTCATAAATAGAGTGCTACCCTATATAAAATGAAATCTGTTCAATGGAGTGAGACAATTTTGGATTCTGTTGCGCTTGGGTATGCTTCCTCTGAATCCTCCCACAGCTAAATGGTACCTCCACTGAATGTAACTTTTGTCATTATGGGACTCGAGACTTGAATCACGTTTTATTTATCTGCCCGGCTCTCTTATTGTACCGTCAAAAATGTTTGAGACCTATGTTCTTGCAGTCGTCTATACAAACCACCTTGGATGTTTTGCAGACACTTTATGACCCCTCTCCCCCACCCCCCAATGAAATGTATTGCTATAGAATTTGTAACTTTTTCAAGTGTTTTTTAAATTTGCATTGATTTTATCGCATATTTGGATTTCTGTCTTCATCTTGCATCGGCCATAATGAATTTGAAGGTTTTAGAGAATTTGTACTTGCCACTTTTTATATATGTATGTCCTCTTTTTATATGGATCTCTTTGGAGTTCCGTATCATGAATTAAATAAACTTGGAAACTCACACTTATTGTTGGCGACTAAGCGCTTTGGGGGTCTCAAATTTTTCTAAAGGAAGCTATTCCATTGATAAAATTGTGGTGGATATTGGGAAGGAAAATAATATTTAAAAATGACCCAAAGGAAAGAGAACGTTTTTCTGACAATAGTGTGTTACGTCAGGCTACCTGGGCAGAGAATTCACAGAATTACACTTAAGGCTCCCTGTTTTCCGTTTTTACAGATAAATACAGACGGAAAACCATTTATTTCCTTGTTTGTATTTATTTTTAAATGTGGATAAAAATGGAAATTGGGTTGCTTTTTGACTGATTCTAAATACTCTCTCCCATGACTGCCATTGGCCATAGCTGTGTGGATTGCTAGGTAAAGGGGTTAAAAAAGAATGAAGTTTAGTAAAAAGGCTTAAACAGCAGTAGATATGCACATGGTTGATAAGGAAATTTGCATAGTCTCATATAAGGGCATTGATTTGTGTCTGCGGGTCTTCATATCACTGAAATCTGGAAGGCATTCAAGCAGGAGTGCTTATTTGTTGGTTAAATAAATGTGGAAATATACCATAAATTTGACCACAGGTATAACACAGGACGTGTTCAAGCATCTTTTTTAACATTAGATGCAGTTCGGGTGTTTAAGCAGACTCCCTTGGTACAAAAAATACCAAAAAGGGTGCTAAGGATTAACAATTTAATCCAATTGAATTTAAGAATTGATTCCAGATCTTGAAAGCCTGATTAGTTGGGGGGGTGATTTTAAAAGGTCATTGCATGTCAATAACAAAGTAATCTGAAAGAAACAGTTAGTTATAGATTCCTTACCTTAGAATTACCCCTTGGTATCAGACTGGATCCAGAAAGTTTTTCGTCAGCAGTACCCCTGCGCGTCGGTCGACTCCACGTCTGTCATTGGCGTCGTGGCTGTCGGGATGACGTCATGGTAGCTACATAGACGCCACCCTTGCGCACTGACGTCAGTTCTTTCTTTTTCCGCGCCAGCAAGCGCAGATGCGGAGAGGGCGGTACCCCCAGTCACTTTTTGACTGACTTTTTTGTGACTTTTGTCGACTTCGGTTTTGAGTCTAAATTGACTCCTGGTGCACGAGGGATGCTCAGCTTCAAGGCATGCGGTTCCTGTACCCGACTGATGTTGGTGACAGATCCGCACCGCGTGTGCCTCTAATGCCTGGAGCACAACCATGACCCCAAGTTGTGCTCCGACTGCCAAACCATGGCCCGGAAGTCTTTGCGGGAGCAGTCCCGAAAGGTCCTCGAGGCCCGGCAGTTGGCTCCCCGTCGCTCAATGTCCTGGTTGCTTTGGAGGTCGAGGGACCGATCGCGGAGTCATCATCACTCCTCTTCTAAGTCTTCGCACTTGGGGTCAGGTAAGTCGAAGCACAAGAAGAAGTCAAAGAAGTATCATCGCTCTTTGACTTCCTCTCATCAGTCAGCTGACACGATGAAGGGTGTGGGTGGTGGCCCTCACACGGCTTCGCGTGCGGGTGCCTTCAGGGTCTACTACAGCCTTCCCTCCCTTTCCGGGACCGGGAGCGACCCCTGCCCAGCTACGGCAATTTTACGAAGCGATGCAAGCCATCTTTGGGCCGCCCGACTCCGCCTGCGCACCATTGGGCCCGCGAACTCGGCTGGGGGCCCAAAGCCTTCCACGCCGGCGGCTTCGGCACCGCAGGGCCCCCTTGGATCCAGGCCTGGATCCGGATCGGCACTGGTCGACCTCGTTACACCTCCACTGGCACCGATTCTACAGGCACCACGTCCGACAGCTGGCGTCGACCCCGGCTTCCGCCCCGATGTGGATACGGAGCCGGACCGGCGTCACCCGACGCCGGATCCGGCGCCGATGGGCACTTTTGTCCCTGTGTTCCACCCTGGCCATTTTCAGCCAGATTGGCAGCCAGAGGAGGGTGAGGAAGACTGGGAGGGGTCTAGTGACCCTTAAACAGACAAGTTAGATTACGATCCAGACTGGAAAGAGGGACTGGGGGATGCAATTGGTCTGGAAACCTCCCCAGACCTAGGCATGTTGTCTTCTCCTACCGTGGCTACGGAGGAGGGAGTGTCATACACAGTGGTGTTGGGTAGGGTGGCCGAGGCTCTCCACCTTGAGCTACCTACGGTGGCAGTCAAGACTAACCTCCTGGCAGAGGTCCTTCAACCAGCAACAGAGGTCCTTCAACCGGCAGGCAGCTTTTCAGAGCCCCTGCTGCTGTTTAATAAAGCCCTCACAGACATCCTTTTGGGCACTTGGTCCAGGCCCAACACAGGGGCTCCTGTGGACAGGATGATTGCCCGACGCCACCGCCCGGCCCCAAATGACCCAGCATTCATCTCCCAACCCTTGAGAGCTAGGTGGTTCAAGCCTCCAATTCATAAGGCGCCTTCCCTACCACACCACCGGATAGGGAATCCAAAAAGCTGGACCATCTTGCAAAGAAAATGTTTTCTTCCGCCAGCTTGGTACTGCGGTCGGTAAACACTACATGTCTGTTAGGCCGTTACACCCCCTCTGTGTGGGATACAGTGGCGCAGGTGCTGCCCCAGTGCCCGGAGGAGGCCCGGGCCGTACTCTCCCGTGCAGTTGCTGAGGGGAGAGACGCAGCGAAGTTTACCATCTGCTGTGGGCTAGATACCGCCGACGTACTTGGCAGGATGATTTCCAAGTCAGTAGCCCTTCGACGCTACGCCTGGTAGCGTTCGACAGTTTTTTCCGGGGATGTCCAATTCACCCTTATGGACATGCCCTTGGATGTCTGTCGTCTTTTCAGCGTACCATGGGTACCCCCGCAGTGCAGCTCCCCCCCCCACAGAGGGGGTCCGCAACGGGCCCCCAAAGCCAGTCTCCGCCTGTCTTTTTGTGGCGGGATATCCGACGCAAAAAGACAGGCGGGAGGGCTCATCATAATCACTACTGCGGTGCCGCAATGATACCCTGGTTGCGGGTTCTGCATGGCGGGCGGAAAAGGACCGCCTTGCGGGACCATGGCGGACGGAAAGAAATCCGTCCACCGCGGAACCAATGTGATTCTCACCACCATCCTAATTGGCGGTGGGTTAATCTCATTCTGATGGCGGGAGGATCGCCATGGGGTAATTCTAAGGTAAGGAATCTATAACTAACCTATGTTTCTTACAGATATATCATTACCGAAGGTAAGTAACTTGTTCTTCAAACCTTAAACAAGGACTGGACAAAGAAGCCAAGCAGCCATTGAAGTTGATTAAATATTAATTTGCTAAAACATTAGAAACTTCCTCTGAACATATTTACAAAGTCTATTTATCCCCATCTCCCATAACTCATCATTATCATTAAGATACTTTATTTGGCTCTACTGAGCCATAAATGTCACAGCAAGAAGACAGATACCATATAAGACACCATAAAATAAGAATAAAAATGTGTTACATTCACTAAAAACAAGTATTATGAACATCTGTGTGATGAGGAAAACATTCAATAATTAGATCGTACCTTTACAGCACTTAAGACGTATTTTAAAGCAGCATAAATAACAGCTTCATTTCCCAAACAGTGCGAATAAGCAAAGGCCGCTACATGAGATCTAGTTTCTAGCACTCGTCATATTGGACAAAGGAACCGCCTTCTTTGTGCAGTATAAAATGTGCAAAAGAGCGGAGTGCTTTGTTATGCTGGGGCGTCACAATGAGAGGGGGGGAGAAGAAAACCATGTGACTTTTGCTGGGAAGGCTGGAAAGAAGTGTATAGTTTGGAGACGAAACCTTTTCAAGAGGAACTTCTGTCTCATTTGCATTACCTGTAAATAAAGTGCTGGGCTTACAGGCAAACCCCTGAGAGTGTTCTCTAGTCCGACACCTCTAGTCTCTGTCCATGACCTTTGGGCTTTTTGATTAAAACGCGCTTTAGTTTAGCATAGGGGGATGGTCGCTAAGCTGTCCGGATCAGAATAAAATGTTGGTGCACCAAGCCGTTCAAATCTCAATTTGATGTATTTAAGCCGAGGGATGTCTAGACAATTGTCCAGATTCAGACAATCCCAGAACTCATTAATGTAGGTAAACACTACATCTTAAGGATGGCGAATTAAAGGTACATCATATATCTCTGTAGTTAAATGCCTATTGGCACATTCAAAACTACCTCATTTGGTCAGTTAGGCATAAGGAGGGAACATTTACAAGGTAACACTTAAACAAAATGTTCAGTCAAAAAAATCAGATAACTATCTATGCACTATCAATGCACTGAGAGCAATTCTTTGTAGTTGAATATGGTGTGAAATATTTTATGATACCCATATTTCAAAACAAATCAAAATTCACAATACTTTAATGTGTTTTACTAGATTATTAAATGATTGGAATGGTTTCACAATCCATGTTAGCTGGGGGATATATTAGTTAGTGTTCCAAATAAGAAAAAAAATGCATTTTGTTTGCTGGATCTTGGAAATTGATTAATTTGGCACCAATGAGGTTTCTTTCATATGATAACAGTTTTCTTTTGGCCACAATGCAAACCATATGTGTTTATTATTCATTACTGATAAGTTGTTTGTGATCTGCGGCGTCCCCAAGAGGAAGTAGTTGATTCAAATTCGTGGGAAAAAATAGTATATTATGACTATGAATCAGCAAAGACTTGGATGACTGCCACGGGCCGCAGTCGAATATTTCCCTCGGGCTTCGACCCTCTGCAAGCCACCGAAAAAGCCAATATGTTCTGCAGCATTATTCAAAGGAAGGTGTGAATGCTAAATACGCATTATTAAAGCGTCAGGCTCCAGTGCTTGCTTGATCCCTCTGGCATCGCCTTTGCAAAGTTCCTAATTAGCTCAAGTTAAGACTAGGTCAGACTTGTATTAGTTTATCTCTGGCAGGGAAAGAAAATATTTTCTCTCAGTCACAGAAATAGTTTTTTTTTTTTTGAAGCGTCGGATTCCAAAATTAGAACGTCAAACATCCAGTCATTATTTTGGATAGTGTAATTCTCTTTTTATTAGTTTGGTTTTGCTTTAGAGGTTTCTTTTCCTTTGTTGTGTTTTTTTAGCTAGTGAAGATTGCTCAACTCCGTACGATTTGAGATTAATGTTACTTCCAATATTGTTTTTGCAATCCTATTTCGCAGTCCTATACACTATTAATTTTGTAGCCTTAGTACAGAAAAAAATACAATTTCCATTTTAAACTCGTGTGAATTGTTGGAGAAGATGTAGCAAAGCTGCTTTTCAGCCTATGTGAGTCATTTGTGCCTGTCCGTGAACTCATTCTCTTCAGATACCTGCTTTGCCCACGTGCTTCTGAGTGTTAGGAAGATTTTGAAAACCTGACTTTTAATGCAGATTTCAAAGCTGATGCACGAGGCCACTCAGGTGACGCGTGGCACGTGATTAATTCCCTTGTCATCACACTTCCTTTGAACGCTATTACCTGTGATGGTCGTGGCCTTCTTAAATATTCATCATCATAATGCAGAAGCTTGCATCTATAGAATGTTTTTCAGTTAGTGATTATCTAGATGTTCTGTAAATGGAAAATGTCGGGGATCCTGCCCTGTGTAAAAGGTGTGCAGGTCTTCCTGTTGCGCCTCCTCTCACAATAATCTTTAACGACAGAACCAGAAATCAGCCAAGTACTCTGCAAGGTACACTTGCCTCTTCTTTGGGTATCTTGGCTAAAATCGAGGCATAATCGTGCAGGATGGGATAAGCGAGGCAAGAAAACATACAAAAGTGGTCTCCCAGAGTCTCTATAATGAACTTCATTTTAAACAACTAGGAAACAAGGCCTTAATATAGCAGCCTAAATCAGTTGTATAAATCTTCTGGGAGGATACATTTTTAACACTTAATAGAACTATACAGAGTAAAAATACCTCCGACTCTTAAATATGGTCTTGAGTATACACCCCAAAGCAGTGGTCCTTTTTAAACCAATACGAAGGTAAGATTATTCCAAATCTTTTTTATTTTATTTATTATTTCTCTCTTTATTCAGTGGAGGCTGCCACCTATAAGGAGTGGTAGGGCGAGCAAATGGGAGGTGGGTGCCTGTGCATTTGGGCACATCACATCAACTAAATTGCAGACATGCATTACATTATCACAACTTTAAAACTGTCGGCAAATAAAGACATTCAAAACATTAACATAAAAAAAAAGTACCTTGCGGCACTTCCACCTTTCCGTCCAGTGTCCTTCAGTCCTCCAGCGCAGGCCCAAGGCATCTCCCCTAACCAATCGTAAGGTGGCTGGCCAAAGGGTCGGGCACTTTTCAAACCTAAGTGCCCTGCCCAAAACTTTTTCTGCTGCTACCAGTTAGCAGCTGCCCGCCCCCGTCCTGACGCTCGGCCCAGGACGGGGTTATTAAAAAATAAAATGGTATTACATTGACTGTATTAAAATGTTATTTTTCATTTCTGGGGCATGGGTGGGGCTTTTCAATTAGTGGAGTGCCTCTCCTCTGCCTTAATGAAGGAGCATCCCTTGTCTTTATTGTCAATAATCACAATAATGCAACAGTGTTACATAAACAGCAGACAGGGCTATATTCAGTAACAGAACACCTGTCTAGTAGGGGCACAGTCACACGTCAGCCCCACTCATCCCCCAAACCCAGGTTGTCAAGAGTCCTCATTACCATGTATTAGTTATCGCGGAACAGAATGCCAACAGGACTGTTATACGTTCCTGCCCTGCCCTGGATCTGTATCGGAATCAGTCTCTATGACCTGGGCCAACAACTCCTGCAACATCCCCACTCAGTCAAAACAGTCCTCCTCCATCTTATCATCCGTCCTGACCTCCTGCATCAGGCATTCTTCTGACAGTGTCCATTCTCTTATGTCTCTACACCTTTCCTCATAAGTTGGACCCTGAGGAGATATCTAACTAATAGAAATTCTCCTACTAGCCAACACAAGCCCCAGAAATGTAAATTTATATTACGCATTTCTCTCATTCGGGCTCGGTATCAAGTGAAACAAAGTGTTGCACTGTGCACTCAATATGTCTCAGTCACCACTGAGCTAGTGTGTAACCAAGCTCATGTAGGCCATCAGATCCGTACACCCCATTCCATGTGTAGGATGTCTGCTTCAGCCGCTGCACACCTGGGGCCGGCACCCCACCTGGTTTTATATATTCCACGCAGCCTTTTTGGTGAGAGATAAGCTTGGTGCAAGATAGAAAAGTGTGTCAATTTGAATCTTGCTCTACTGGAAAGTTCTAGCACCAGTGTGCAAGCCTTCATCCATTCCCCGTCACTCAGGGGCTCTCCCAGGTCTCCATTCCAACTTCGCCTAGCCACATTCGGGGCTGCAGTCCTATCCCTCCGCAACGCTCTGCATAAGCGGGAGACTAGCCCTCGGAGATCTTGTAGCACCTACAACGTGAGTGTAGGCTGTGGGGTCTGTTTTAGCCAGTCCAGATGTTACTGACCATTTTAGTGAGCTTGGCAAAGTGTACAAACTAACTAGGTTTCACCCCATATACCTCTTGTGTCTCCGCAAACGTGATCCACTCCTCCCCCGAGTACAAATCCCTCAGTGTTTCACAACCACCCTTAATCCACTCCCGCATGGACATGACCTCTTTAATCTGTAAAAATGGTTTCAACTACCACAGCAGCAGTCACGTAGAGAACAGCGGCCAGCACAATACTCGACGTAATTAGATTCCCATGTGCAAGCGGTCTGCTGTACTATGTGCGGGCAATGGTTATGTAACGTAGCCCCCTCCATAAGACAGAGAGACAGGTTATCCGCTCTCACCCTATGTGCCAGCAGCCTCTTCTCCCCATTAGGGCCCTCAGTACACCATTGTGCAGCATGCTGCAATTGTGACACCATGTAATATAATTCCATGTCTGAGAATCCCAGCCCCTCTCCTCTCGCTTAAGTACCTGGAGTGCCACGCGACTGCGCTTACTGGCCCAGACTAGGGCCATCAATAGGTTATCCAGTTTTAAAATTTTTCGAATGGGCTCTGCGGCACTTGTTCTGCAGTTCATGCGGGAAGCGGGGCAGGAACACCATTTTGGCAATCGTAAGCCTACCTGCAACTGATAGCAGTAATTTGTTCCAAAAAGTCACAGAGGTTCCAGGCCCTGCAGGACTCTTCCCATACTGTATCCATTCTGATTCTCAATCTTATTCACCACTTGGATACCCAGGTAGCCGAAGCTTTCTGTTTCCCATCGCAAACCCAGGTCTGAGAGGAGGTTGTTAGTGTCTGAAACCCATCCCTTGATAGGGAAGATCAGGGACTTGGCCACATTCAGACTAAGGCCTGACAGCTTCTCAAATGTGTACAGTGTATCCAGTAGGAGTGGCACTGCGCACCTCAGGCTCCATAGGTACACCAGGGCATCATCTTCGCATTCAAACACTTTATGCTCAGTGCCCCCCACCTGTATCCTGCAGAACGCCCTGCAGGTATACTGCCAATGGCTTTATGACCAGTGCATACTGGCGGGGGGACAGGGGGCATCCGTGCAGTCCCCCTCGGTATCGCAAACTGTGGGAGACAAGCTGTTCAGAGGGCACACTGGGCGACAGCTCAGAGTATAGTAGGGTGATCCATTTTAATACTTGGCCCCCAAAGCCAACGGGAGACAACACCGCCCCAGGTATTCCCGCCCAACTGTGTCAACTGTTTTCTCTTTGTCAAGTGCTGCTACTATCATTTCCGCCTATGAGTCTTGAATGGCATGTGTGAGCCTGTCTAAATTTATAAGGGTATTTCTCTGTGGGATAAACCTGCATTGATCTTCATATACAATCTGACTAATCTTGGAGAAGACTTTCACATCTACATTGATCATGGACAGTGGACGGTAAGAGCCTAGTTTCTCTGGGTCACAATCTGTATTAGGCAGCGTAATTACAAGAACTTCACTCATGGTCTGAGGGAGTAAGCTCCTCTCACCTGCTTTATTGTGGACCTCAAGCAGTCACTCTGCCAGCACAACCGAATTTGTGACATAGAATACCTT
The DNA here is from genome assembly GCF_964204655.1 of Triturus cristatus. Classification (NCBI taxonomy): domain Eukaryota; kingdom Metazoa; phylum Chordata; class Amphibia; order Caudata; family Salamandridae; genus Triturus; species Triturus cristatus. The sequence goes on along the minus strand of NC_140584.1, from coordinate 184,018,740 downwards.
AAGGAACCCATCTGGGCCGGGGCTTTATATCTTGGCATATCCTTAATCACTTTATGGACATACTTTTTGGTTAGGGCCAGATCCAATGTCTCCTGCTGTGAGGGCTCCAGTTTTGGCTGGTCTAAGCCCGCCAGGAACTCCTGAACCGCTTGTGTTTGACAATTTCCCCACTGCTGATATAACTGCAGCTCCATATTAATCACGGCTTGGGTTGTGACAAATCTGCCATCCCCCAGCTGCAATGGCAGAATCAAGGAACTCTCTCTCTCTCTGCGGAGCAGTCAAGCCTGAGGCATAGCCTTTATCACTTCCTTCTGTCTTCTATCACTCTCTTTATGCACGAGTTGCCTTGATCTCCTCTGCGCAAATTTGTCTTACCTTTCCCAAGTCTCCCCCACTACCTGCTTGGCCTCTACCACTTACCCTGCAATAATGGCTCCTCCTGATCCCCCCATTGGGCCTTGCCCAGCGCTCCATTTTCATCTTTAAGTTTCCTTTCTAGCTGTTGTTTTATGCCATACACCCAATAGAGACGCTCCCCTCACAACACCGCTTTAAGGGCGTCCCAATCGTTAGCCCTGGCACTAGTGGACACCAGTTGCTCTGCAGGAAGCGTTCCAGAGCTTCACGGATATCTGCTCTGAATTTGCTATCGGTCAGTGCCTCCGGGCGCAGACGACACATGGGCATAGGCGGGGCGTCACCCTCCCGAATAATCCTCTATCTTCGCAGTTAGGAGTTTATATATTTATTAAGCTAATATTGCGTCCGTCCAGCACCCCAAGAGGAACAGGTATAAACCCTCAATATCTGCACATACCTCCACATTCTAAAAGACACCACAGGAGCTATCCATATGGCAACTCCCCTCGAATAGGAGGAGTAGGTGAAGGCGTACAACTGCCCCCTCCACTTCCTTTAAAGCTTATCTGCCTCTGTGAGATGTGTCTCCTGAAGAAGTGCAATTCCTACTCAATGATGTCTAAGGTAGGTATGGACCCTGTATCACTTCATGTAGACCCGCAGGCCTCTAACATACCAAGTAAGAATTTTTACCTCACCTGCCATAGGCATTTGTTGTACCCGATTTCCTTCTTGTGGGGAATCTCATCACCCCATTGTCCAGCAAGCCTCTGTAACCATTGCGGGGTTCCCCATCCAATCTTACGCCTCCCCTCCCCCTCCCAAAGCATCAGTGTATGCGTGTTGTTCCTGTATACACGCTCTGCCCAGTAACCAGTTGTAAACAAAATCTACTATAGCACCAAGAATATCCCCACCGGCTCCCCCCGGGTAAACATCGGAGTGGTCCCCCACAGATGTTTTCCCATTCGCGATGCCATTGAGTATTTTTCCCCTACTCCTTCTGTGTAGCATCTACCGCCCTGTGTAAGTCAGCACTCAAATAGCACTAAACAAACAGTATAACACACCAGGGACCCTACAAGGGTACAGTACAATCTTTAGCCAAAGCTAACAAGGATCCTGCACCCCCAGATCCCCCGAAATCCCTATGCTGTCCCCAATAAAGGGTTGCTAGGGGTAACCTGTAAGGGAAAAGAAAAACAAGTCAGCAGCAATAATAAAAATAAAATCAAATGGTGAGAAGGCGCTGTGCAGCTTAGCATTCCTGACTCCTCATGCAGAAATCACAAATAAAAGCATCGGACCCTGCAGCAAGTAGGAGTTCAATCTCATACAAACACCTGCCGAAGAAGCTGGAGGTGGGGAGCAAATTTAGTACATTATAAAGTCTTAATCGAGTGAGGCTCTGAGCCCAAGGGCCTCTGTCACGGTCTGTGATGCACAAGGATGTCAGCGGCAGGAGTTTGCTACTGCCACTACTGTCTAAAACATCCGCTCTGGAGTCTGCCACCCCAACGGCCAACATTCCATCTCCCTGCACCTCCACTCATGGGAGCTCTGAAGCAGTCTTCATGCCCCATCGTCTCCTTTCAGCAGAGCTTCGGGCCTGACCTGTTTACTCATCCGTTGGCCATCAGGCCTCTCAGGCACCTCATCTCTGTCCCGCTGGTGCACCTAATCAAGCCAAGTTCACACATCATCTGGACTAGAGAAAATTCTGGACTGGCCCTTGTGCACAACTCAGAGTTTGGTGGGAAAAAGCAGCATGTATTTGATGCCCAGGGAATGGAACTGCTATTTGACGTCCATGAACGAGCGTCTCAAGGCCTGCACACCCTGTGTTTATAGTCCGGGACTATCCCGATCTGAAGCAGGATCCCCACGTGTCCGGGCCCATTGCAGGATACTGTTCTGGTCCCTGTAGTTGAGCATCTTTGCTATGGTGGTCCGCAGCGGGGCCCTCGGCCTAAGTCAGGGCACCAACATCCTGTGTGCCCTTAGTATCACAAAAAAGGCTGATAATCAAGAGGGCTCAACCACTGACTCTGTCCATTCCTCCACGAATGTCTCTGGAGAGCCACCTTTCTTTGGGAAACCCAATAAATCGCAAGTTGCAATGTCGAGCCATACCCTCTGAGTCCTCCAACCATCCAGGATCTTCATATTGTCTGCTAAAGCTCTGACCGTGGCTTGAGGTTCCTTCACCTCCGTGGATAGGACTTGGACTTTTGTCTCCGTTTCATGGGACCTCTTTGTGACTTTGGGCACATTCACATGCAGGAGGTTGACCTTTATGGAGATGGAGTCAATCTTTCCCTCTAGTACTAGTTTGGAGGGCGCTATGACTGCCTATATTTGGGTGCCCATCATGTCACCCACAGTCCCTGGATTTTATCACTCCTAGGGCGGCAGTGCGCAGGTCTGGGGGGGTTCAGTGTTTTGGTCCATTCTAGTTTGTTGTGACCTGTGGGCCCTGTACTGGCCCACGGCAACTGCCTAGGCCTATGGCCACAAGAACTCTCTTTGGGGTCTAGATCAGCACCAAGGGAGATCACTCCGAATCACAGGGGCTCCTGAGCTGATGAGCAAAAAAGTCCCTGTTCAGCCAACATCTTACAGGATGATCAAAGCCTGAATCCGCCACTCCGACGGCCATCTGGAATTCAAAGTGCTTAAAATCCCTGGATCGAAAGCCCATCCACTTATGTCACTCTTGTGCCCAGGTCCACTTGCCAAAGCAGCCCCCGCACAATCGGATAGCAGGCTAGGACATCAGTTGACTGGGGGGGCCCTAGCAGACCATCCAATTAGGCGGGCACCAGTAACATCACAGATGGGTGTGTTGGGGGAGGAGAGTCGTACCAGTCACCACAGGGCTCCCACAGCTCACGTCCTCCACTTTTGCACCATCAACAAACAGCACCTCAGGTCCACCAGCAATATATTCTGTCTGTTAAGGGTACAAGAGCAGAACCTCCATCCCGAGGCAACACCTTGCTGCAAGCGGCACTGGGAAGTCTGGGCCTCCGCCGCTCACCAGCAGTCCATCTTCCCCTTTGCCAATCTTGCCAACTCCAACATAAACCAGCTCCTCAGGATCCAAGGCCTCCGTCGCTGTTTATCTCCCCCACCTCTGCCCAGCACCAGCAAAGTATCAGCATGCCGTGGGTGCGGCTGGGTTTCTCCTCTCATCGTGGTCGCTCCTCAGTCCCCCTCCACTCCTCAGCCCCCCAGGGGCTCTCCTGTCCTCCGATGTGGACAGCGTCACTTAGGCCAGCATGGCCCCTGCAAGCAAACCACAGGCAGCAGCCCTTCTATGCAAGCTCACCACTCACCTTTAGCAGTCCAGGGTCCAGAGCGCCGTGCACTCCAGTCTGGAAGGCTGCAGGCACCCCTGCCAGTTCCGCCTTCAGGAGCTATTGGCCTCAGCGCACAGAAGAACACTTGCGCCGCCATCCCTGCACAGGCATCTTGCGGCCGGTCCCTGCACGTTGAACTGGCTTCCTACCACCACCACCGCCACGGGCCGCTTGACCCCACCAGTGTGAGCAGGGGTCCCCACCTCAGCGGGACCTAGGCTCATGCCTTCTCTGTGGCTACAGGGGCTCCGAATTTCAGTGGATCCCACAGGGGACCGGAGGCGCGTCGGCTCTGTACGCGTTGGCTTCCATCTTGCCTGGCCACACCCCTGATTATTCAAAACCTTGCTTCGATAAGCCAAGGACTCCCTGTGCTCCTTGGCAGGACTAAAACTTGGTCTTACTAGCTCGTTTGCCATGGCAATGGCAAAGATTGTTCTATGGGCCTATAATTTATTTCATGCAAAAGAAGGTACTCTCAGATATATTCATTCAGGAATACCTAGAAGTTCACAAAAAAGCATATACTTATATGGAAAACCTAAAATAGGTCTTAAATAAACAGGAATGTAAGATGGAATATGTACATTTATAATATATATCGTAGATCCCTACACAAATTAAACTTTTCTTAAAAACCTGGATTCCAAGACTAAGTCACCAAAGTGACATTAATCACTGCACGAATTTCAGATGAAAATCAGCCTAAAAAATATTTATTATTCACATTAGATCATAGATTTAGGCGTCTAATATGACTACTTATTGCTGAGAGTGCTACCATTTAATATCTATAAAAGCCACTGGAATGGCCTAATGGCCTGTGCGATTTGTTTTATGAAGGGAGCTAAAATCTGCATTTTATATTTGCCCAGCAGTTTCTGAAGCATTTTCTCCACTTTATATTTTAGATTCAATTTAACAAGAGCTAATGAAATCATGAACCTTATAATGTTTCCATCGAATGAATATGTATGTTACAATGTATTTACATTTTAAGAACTTCTTTTTTAAACTTGTTTTAATGTCCATGATAAGTGCAATAACGATGTTATGGCATGTCTGTGGCAATATTGTTTTATGTTGCTGATCTCAGTGGGGGTCTAATTCAAGAAAACTTTCATTCAAGAAAGCGTACACATTTCAAATGAGTTAGGGGATTAAAAAGAGAATTCTAAAAACAGTAGGAATGTATTGTCCAGATACCAATAAAATGTTTAAGGGACCATAATGATTAAATGTATCTCAACTAAAGTGCAAATCGACCTACTGTCCAATTAAGTTTAGATCTGCTGAACCATTATTAAACATTTGCGCCCTCTCCTGAGATAGTTGTTCTCCACGTTGCCTACTCTACATTTCCATCTCTGAGCAGAAACAAATAATGAGGCACTACTGCATTTTATCGCTGTTACAAACCATATGGACAATACGGGTATTAGTGTCAGCGTCGTTCTCCCTAATCTCAGCCACCAGATAGAGAGAAATATGCAAACTGACCCCATTTATGGTATGTCTCTGTCATGCACTTTAACTAAACTTAAAATGCAGGCAAAGAACAATCGTTAATGTCAATATTGTAGTCATTCTGATTGAATCAGTTAATCTCAGCATTCCACATAGGGTCACAATGTGTAATCTACTGGCTAGTTAAAGCTTTTGATAGAAATTATTTAATAAAATGACTACAAAGTGAGAAATACGGACCAGGCCTGGGCTATTCTATTACTTGACTTACAATGAACTGGCGTACGTCATCAAGAAGACATGGGATCAAGACCAGACTGAACTATGTGCCTCTGAAATATTCAGCAATTTACTGGGAAATGCCAGGGGCAAGAAGGCGATGACTCTGTTATATATCACACTCCTGGAGTCCCGTCTTACTGAGTACCCAGGTTTGCGGGGTAAACGGGATGCCATCGTACGGCAGGAACTGACTGACAGGCAATGGGAAAGGAATTAGCGGCAGGGAAAAATAGTGTCCAAGAACTCGAGAATTAAGTATACCCAGTTTAGTAGGGCATGGCCTGAGCATCCATGCAATAGGACGCAAAACTCTGAGGACTTTAAAAATCCTGATTGTATGGCGATGACCGACCACGCAGGTGACAGAAACCCCACTCAAAGCCGGAGAGGGAGTCGCGGGGGCTCTTTGCTCTGTCCTGAAGCCATCGAAGGCAGAGAGACGCCCTGACACTGCGATTGTCCTGGTGGACAAGATGGTGCCTGCCCGAGATGCCCCAGCGACCTCGGAACACAGAATGGTTGGGTGAAGGGCGTGTCGCTCCAGCTGTGACAGGAACAAGGCCTGCCGGACCAGAGGACTTGCCCGTCATCCTTCCTCCCACCCACCTCTCATCTGAGCCTTGTCAGCGTTGTGCAGAGCAGAAGAGCAGATCAGACGCGGGGAGGCTCGTGACTGCGGCCCATGGTTGATAGATGGACATGAGGTACACTCATACCATGACTACATGAACCTGATACAGACTCAACAAGACACCTTTATAGTACTCACTTTTCTACCCAGCTCAATTGAGAATGGAGCACACGGGGAGAGTTCAGTTTTTCCTCACCGCACAGGAATCCTGGTCGTGGCTTGGACACAAATGCCTGTGGTCTGGCATCCCACGTGGGGGGATGAGGAGGAGGGCTAGACACGTGTGTCTACAAAAAGGAAGAGGGAAAAGGAGGTAACGAAGCACACCGTCCCTTCTCCCAAAGGCTCAGATGAAGGTGGTGCAGTAGCAAACCATCAAGGACCTACAGCAGCACACAGCAGTTCTCAACAATAACAAGTTGAGGCCCCTCACCTCAGAGGGGGGGAAACAGTAGACTGGCACACACAGAAATGGAACATGACTCTAAGACCAACTACTGCAGGTGGCTTCCATGTTGGCCGACTACCTGGGATGAAGCAGAGCATAATCAAAGGCAGGGTCTTATAGGAACGACAAATGCCTAGGGCAAGAGGGGCCCGGGGGAATTGGTGGGTACACGGCTCGAATACAAGAAACTCCCCACTGTGGAACACTGTTGGGTGAACTGCTTTACACGAGAGCTGGACAGCTGAGCCCCAGCGAAAACTGCATAAGTTAGTTGTAAATGTTTAGGTTTGGGATCCACACATACCGTGAATTGGGGGGCTAGTTAGTTCTGGAATCACTGCACAGTGAGGTAGGGTGGGGGTTAGTACAAGGGAAGTTATCAACATCAAATGTACCTGTAAGCACAGGAGTCAGTCACGTGCCACACATGGGAGGCCAGGTCAGGACACAAAGGGATCATTGGTTTCCACCATGAGACACACACACACTCTGACGCTATTATCATGGAATGTTAATGGCTTGGGGGATAGAGTTAAGAGAAGTCTGGTGCAGACAGCCTTCAATAGAATTAAACCGGATGTTTTATACCTACAAGAGACACACCTGGCCGGCATGCAACACTGTAGTATTGGGCATGGGAGGTATAGGCTTATAGGGTACGCACAGTACACCTCGGAATCCCAAGGCATAATGATTCTGATAAGGAAAACACTCTCATTCCACACCAGACGTACTTGGGCAGATACACAGGGCCGATATACTGCAATCCAGGGCGAATACGAAGGTGAAGAAATCCAACTTGCTAATGTCAATGCCCCTCCGGGCCTTCAAATGGACACTCTGCGGTAAGTGAGTAACACACGGTTGGAGGCTGGGTCGGAGCTTATATTGTTGGGTGGAGACTTTAACCTGGTATTAGACACACTTGGATAGAATGAGTACTATGGTGGCAGGGGAAGGAACTAGAGGGAAACTGGAGGGCTTCACGCAAGCCAAGGGCTTACGTGATTGATGTGTGAAGGGCTCTACAACCCTCAGAGAGAGGTTACTCTTTCTGTTCCGGGGCACATCATATGCACTCACAAATTGACTACCTCTTCACAACAGGAGCACACACCCGGTTTTGGGAAGTGACATGTCTGGCTTGGGACCTTAGTGACCACTCTCATCTGTTGGTAACCTTCGCAATCGCTTGGGTGAAGGAAGAGAGAGAACATGGCAGTCAAAGAGGTGAAGACAGACTCCGGAGATGTAGTGCATGGTAGTGACAAAATTGCAGACGGGTTTGCCAGTTATTTTGAGTCGTTTTATGCATCCCACGTATGTGCCCCTCACCCGGTGGTGCTAGACTTAATCCACGATTGCCCTATTAGAAGGCTAGGAGCGGGCAGGGAGGCTGACCTGGAAAAGGACGTCGCGGTCGATGAGTTTGCCAAAGAGATGAGTCAAATGCAATCCGAAAAGGCCCTGGGACCGAATGGCTTCCCAATTGAGCTATTTAAGAAGCTAAGGAGAAGAACAGTAGCTCCGCTCCATGCGGCATATGAGAAGGCATTTCATAACGGGGAACTTCCGGATGATATGTGTGCTGCAACAGTAAACCCGCGGACAGGCTTGACTCATATAGGCCTATATCACTGCTAAACGCAGATTTGAAGCTACCAGCAAAACTCTTAGCGAATAGATTGGGGGAGCAATGCAGGAGCTGGTTCACCCGACCAAAACGGATTTATACCAGGCCGCTCCACTAAATTGAATTTAAGGAGATTACATAGTAACCTGGCGGTAGCCGATGTCACACGGATAGGCAAGTGATTGCTTCCATTTACTCAAACAAGGAATTTGATTCAGTCAAATGGACATACCTTTTTGGGGTTATGGCTAAAATGGGATTCGGCCCCAAATTTGTCAGATAGGTTAAACTCCTATATGACCGTCCTAAGGCACATGTGAGGGTGAATAGCCACACGTAGAGGGAATTTAACATTCACAGGGATATGAGGCACACATGCCCGCTCTAGCCAATGCTATTTGCAGAGTGAGTATGAGTGGGTGCACTGGTGTGGGGATGGCCTGGAGGAGGGGGTGAAGATGAAATTATCTCACTTTACGCCAATGATATTTTATGCTATCTGACAAATGCCAAACAATCCCTAGACAGGCTAGAAGAGATATTCCGCATCTTTGGGGAGCACTCAGGTTTTGCCATAAACTGGTACAAATAACTGTTGTTCCCGTTTGGTGGAGAGGGGGCAGACACGGCTGGGTGGGCATACTTTCCCTATCATTTAGGGTGGAGACATCACAATTTAAATACCTGGGACTCTGGATAACCCACACTCCAGATGCATTCAATGAGGCCAACCTCGAACCCCAAATCATAAGATTAGAACAGACGTGAAGCATTGGCAGTCACTACCAATTTCACTGTTGGGTAAAGCGGCAATGCTCAAAATGATGGCTCACCTGAGGTTTTTATATATTCTTCAAAAGAGCCCATACAAGATCCAGTGGTGATTCCTTGCCAGGCTAGACACACTGGTCCGGACTGTGCTTTGGGCAGGAGGACAACCCCAGATAGCCCTAAGAGTTCTCCAACGGTAAAAATACGTGAGAGGTATTGCCCTGCCAAACATATGTAAATATAATAAGGCCACACAAGTAAGAGTTGTAAATGAATGGGCTTACACAGACTGGGGGACCCGGCGTATCAACGAGACAGGATGGAAATAGGAGGGAAAAGTTACTTATACCCACTGTGCGGATGTAAAATGTCACCTACAATTTGTCCAACGACGCAGACAGTAGTGCATATATGGAAAACCGTAATCAAATAAATGGGCTGGCAGCACCCACTGACTCCCAAAACACCACTATGGGAGAGCTCCAGGCTTCGGCCAGGGTCGGTGCTGCAGGGGTTTCAGGGTTGGGATGCAATTGGTTTATCTCTACTTGACAGATGTCTGGGACGCCAATGTAGTGGTCTTCTTCTCTCATTTAAGAAAAGAATACCAGATGTCAGACATTCAGTGGCTAAATTATGCTAGTCTACTCTACGCCCTTGAAAAGTGTGTTGATAGAAGAAGAAACACAAGAAGTCACCCCTCTGGAACTTAGACTCCTAGATGGGCTAGTTGACAGGAAGTTGATTTCACTAACATACGGTACTCTAATGAGAAAGACGCAAGATGACCCTGCAAGGTAAATGGGAACAGGACCTGGGGACAATAGAGGAAGATGAATGACTGGAGGCGGTGAAATTCCCTGCACAGGTGGCAATATAGGCCAGTTTTGGACTGATTCAGTTAAAGATTCAACACAGGGTGTAGTACACATGCACCCAATGCATAAGATAGGCAGAGCAGATACTGCGGACTGCCTTTGGGGTTGTGGTTTGGAGAGCACCTTCGTACACACATTCTGGAGCTGCCCCCGCATTCAAACATACTGAGAGGAAATAGGGACATCACTGGAGGCAGCAACAGGGTTACCATTGGTACTAACGCCAAAGCAGGCTCTCCTTGGGGTGGGGGAGTGAACTGACCACTCCAGATATCAAAAGCAACTGATTTGGATATCTGGTCGCAAAAACAGACATTGCGCAGAAGTGGCGTTAAGTGGCTCCCCCGATGCATAGTAATTGGGAACACGGAATGGAATTTTGTAAAGTGGTGGAAAAGGAAATTTATAAAACACGTGGGTACATGAAAAAGTTCGAGGAAATATGGGGAGGATGGGAGGAGAACGAGGGATGAACGTAGTGGGAATGATCGCAGATAAGGAAGGGGCGGCGCTGGTCACCCTGCCATCAGGGAGGGAGAAAATGGGTAAAATGTTGATGGACATTTGTGAACTGAATAACGACTGTGGAGCAGAGGACGATCCAGCAGGGCCTGTCTTTTACCATTGTGAACTGGTGCTTGTAGCTGTTATGACAATGTATGTTTATTATTTTGTTGTCATAAAACAAATAAAAATATATTTTTTAAAGTATATCCAGTTCAACTACCTTCACCATACATACCTTACTCCTGTGCGGTTGAACCGTATGTTCTCAGGCGTAGAGCCTAAATGCCTTAGATGCCATTCATAGACAGGGGATATTTCCAACACATAGTTGGTGTTGTCCCGTCATAGCAAGGTATTGAGAAGACATAGTGGTGACTATGACTGAAATCATGAACAAACCCCTTGTGCAGACTCCGGGGCTATGTCTCCTAGGGCAGATACTCCATACAAAAAAGACTAAGTATGCTGCAAATTTATAGCCCTAGCATATGCTTTGGCTAAACGGAGTGTAGCCATGGCCTGGAAGTCACCAGAGTCCCACAGCGGCAAAGGTGGCTCAACAATCTCCTTAAATGGGGAATGGTAGAGATTGATGCCGGGGCTGGGATTGGTGGGCGGCTGTGCCCGGAATCGCTAGGAAAGGGTGATTCTCGAGTAGGGGACAGTGACTAAAACCCGACTTTATAGTTTAGTTCCCTATGATTAAGGAGAGTTGTAATGGTTCTCTGCTATTGTTATGTTTCCGGTAAGGGCCTATGACCCATCCTGTATCTCCCAGCTACGGATGATCACATGAATCCAGCCTATGTATCTACATGTGTAATCTTGAGGACAGAGGGATGTCGCATACCTCAGTCATTACTAACATGTGAAAGAAATTGCTGTTCTGCTGTGCATATTCTTGAGTTGTAAGTTGTTATGCTGAGCGTATTTAAAAATTAATAAAGACATAGGTGAAAAAATGGGACTACAATCTGGCCTTAACCAGCATGGTTGTCAGCAGTCAGTAGAACTTGACCAGACAGAAGAAGCAACATCAACGATGTACCCAAAGCACGTTTTATTAGCAACACTGCTGAGGAACGCCAGTTGTGTAGCAGGAACTGGTTGCATGACATGCAAAAATCAAAATGGATGCTCTGTAATGCCCCAAATGAGGTTTAAGCACTATCTAGCACATACTTTAATTCAGAAGGCTTCTTTGCTTAATTTTGGGTATTCTATAATGATTGCTAGTGCTGGTGAAGGCCTTGTAATTCAAATTGTAATCGTTTAGTTCTTCTTTTGATCTAGTTAACATTACAAAGTGAGTGCAATGAGTTTAAAAATTAATGGGTTATTTGCATCTGGTGTACGCAGTAAAGTCTTGCTTCAATCTGGTGTATTTAGAAGATGACTACGTGAAAATGGTTTTATGCTGAGCTTCTTCTACCAAAAGCAGTGCTGCCATTAACGACTTGTTTATATATGTCGGCTCACACACTTCCCTGCTGTGATGAAAACATTCTCTGTTATCTGTTTGAATGTCCCTATTCACATTCCACCTGTTCATTTAAGCCTTTATTTAGAGTCGTGTGATTGGCGTACTCCGTCAAAACATGGCAAATATCCCATTTGCTAGGTTACTAGTGCCATTGGTCATAATTCACATGTAATATAGCGGACAGAACATCCGCCATGTTTGTGAAGGTGTATTCTATCTGTCAAACTCTAAAAAGATCCCTTAATTCTGCTGACAGATTTGTTACTTGCTAATGCTTATACTACTTTGGCAACTCACTTAGAATTACTTTGTCAGCATAGGAGTCTTAACATTTGTGGAAGTATACCCGCATTCCAACAGTCAAAATCCATGATAAAGTGACTTGAAGTTTCAATCTGGCTGTTTAGATGTCTCTTCCAGCCATTGTTCTCATTCATATTTTATTGTACATTTTATTTCCACCCAGGAAGGTAAAAATTAACACACTCAGTTGCCCAAAGTAATCATCCCACAACATTTTTCAGCAAGAATAATTTAACTAATATTATTTTAAGACCATTAATCTTTCGTCAAACAGTCTGATACTGTTGAGACCATTTTCAAATAATAATCTAATGTCTTCTACTGCAGGCTCGATATTTGATTTCTCAGCTATACATGTATTCAAGCAGCAATAGAGGGAATTTACATAAAAGAGTATCTCTGTAGACATTTGTCCCTGGTAATATGGATCAAGAGCTATCCGTTTGGATTCACTGCAGTTTTAATGAATTGCTGTCAGGTGGTTTCTTGCTTGCTTCTGTTTATGGTGTGTTTTTGTTCTGATGGATACATCAACTGCAGTTTCTTCACTTTAGAATACTTTTCCGGTGCCAGACTTGCTCTGGAAAACCTTTCTCCAGCAGTGCTCCACCGCATTGCTAGGTAGTGGAGTGAGGCTCCACGTTGACTTCGTACCACCCCAGAAATGAGTGACTGAAGCCACATATAAGTACCACGCCTGCTCACTTAAGTTAGTTAATTTCTTGTCACTCCGTCTGACACGGCTCCAAAGCTCTGCTCCCCATTTCATTAACCTAACAACAATTCATAAAACAAAATGCAGTGTGCTGTGAAACAATATCCTCTCCTAAGACTAAAGTTATCAAACCATGCCATGACAATAGGAAACAGCTATCAGTCACGGATCTGTACGAGGTGTGTCTGTGGGGCTTGGTGCTCGGAACACAACAAAGTGGTGTAACAAGTGTGCTCTCATGCACCCTAAGATGATCAAGAACGGAATAGTGAAGCTATACATTGTTGAACACAAAAAGAAGTCATGGGGCTTGCGTAGGTCCTGCTCCAAGTCTAGTGCACTAACGTGATCCATCTCCTGATGCTACTCCTCCAAGAGGTCGTCATTGCAGCCAAAGTCAGTAAGCCAAAATCCAAGTCCCAGAGCAAGAAAGCAAAGGAAGCCTTGACTCCATTCCACCATTCTCTAACCAACAAAAAGGTAAGGGTGTCACAATGGCCTTCAGATCTCGGGTTATAGAGTCAATCCTATCCCTGAATTTCCTGGGCATTCGGCAAATTGCCACCTTTAAGGAAGCCATGCTCCTTAAAGGTGCCTTTGGGCCCTTTCTGATGCCTTTGGGCCCCAAGGATCAGAATGGGTCTCCAATTGGGTTAATGCCAGTGGATCCATCCTCAGCGCTGTCTCTTTGCACCAGTTTTAGGCCATTTCCTGACTCTGTTACAGACTACACCAAGGGTCCATGACCTGCGCTAGCCCCTCCCTCATCCACGCGGATACCAAAGCCGCCAGAGGAATATCTGATGTGGTTTCTGATGCCTGACTCTGTACCAACTTCAGCCTGATCTTGTGCTATAAAATTACTAAAGAGCAAATGGTTGCCATAATGCCTGATTATGATCCGAATGCATCTGCCTGGGCAGATGCTCCACTATCTTTTTGGCTCTGATTCGGACCAAAGCTTACCACCACCCAGAGATGATGATGGGTGGAATGAAGATGATCTACCCCCTTATTACCATTTTTACATTGACATACAAGAGGCCAGTGGGCTTCATACTTCCTCTGATACTGGGCTAAATTTGCCACTTGTACCAGCAACAGAGGAAAGAACATCCTTTTCAGAAGTAGGCAGGTGAGCAGCTGAGTTTTTTGACCTACAGCTGCCCTGTATTGAGATTGAGACTAATATCCTTACAGAAATATTAGTCTGGGCAAGCCTTCTCTGAGCCCTTGTACATTTCAATGAGGCCCTCATAGTTAACTTAATCTGCATCTGGTCAAAGATCTTTTCTTGTCCACCAGTGAGTAGCCAGGTGGCCAGACGTCACAGACCAGTGCCTGCAGATCCTGATTTTCTCACCAGATAACCTACTCCAGAGAGTCTGGTTGTTCAGATTTAAATTAATAAGATGAATCCCAGTTCATTATCCACGACTGCACCGTATAGGGAGTCGAAGAGGACTGAGACATTTGGTAAACAAATGTTCTTTTGATGGATACTTCTAACTGCAGATTAATCACCTTTAAAATATCCCCAGTGCCAGACTAAATCTGCAAGATTTATATAGCATTGCTCCGGCATGCTAGTAGCTCCAGCATGCCAGTAAATAGTGTCTTTCAGCTCCGCATTGACTTCATACCACCCCTCAAGTGACAATGGACCAACGTATAAAAGCTAACCTCTGTGACATACTCCCCATGAGGCGTGCCCCTGATGTTTGGGGCACGTCTTCGAGGCCTGTGAGTATTTGGCTCTTACGAAGCCAAAAGTAATATGAGAACTTGAAGCAAGGATAGACGCCGCCAAATACAGAATTGAATCATGGAAGTCCTGCTTGAAATCAAGGGTGCATACCTGTTCTCGTTCTCAGGGCCATTCCTGCAACAGGTCCTTTTCATGGTCCAAGTCTTTCAATAAGTTAAAGCAGAAGCACAAGAAGGCCAAGCGGGATTCGTCGATGTCCAGTCACTTTCAGCCAGAGAAGTTGTGAGGACTTCAGGGTGCCTCTTGGTCTTGCCCCCACAAGGGAACCGATTCTCCAACTGATCCTCATGCATCCTGAATGTCTGGGGCCATTGGCAACATCACAAAAGATCGATGCCTTTCGAGAGGCCATATTGCTGAACTTTGGTGCTCTTCCAGCGCCCAGTGTCTTGCCTTCGCACCTCAAAGATCCTCAGAGGCCTCCAGACAGGTTACTGTTGGTGGGTCTGCCCCTTGGTGCCATATGTGCCTCCTGAACCCATCTCAGGTTTTTCTCTGACATCTGAGCTGGCTTCCAGTCTGACACCATCATCCACTCCGGTCCCTTTAATATCTGAGCTGGAGGATGAGCCTGTCCCAATAATCCTATTTGACTGCAAACCGATTTTGTCTCTGCCCCGATTAAGGTCATTGCCCGCAGCCATACTATTACATCCAGTTATCTATTTAGGTTGACTCCAACAGAACCATGACCCTACATTGGAGCCACACATCAGTGTTCCAACAAATTCTCGATTCCTTTTCTAATCGGACTAAAGAGTAAACCAGCTTTCAGAGATGACAGTGGAGATGCTGGGAGTTATTTAGACCCACACTATGATGATGATTAAAATCTATACATTGACTTGCAGGATGCTAGTGGGTTGGATAAGGACACTGGGTCATGTTTTCCCACATGCCATCAACAGAAGAGAGTGCATCCTTTACTGTATGGAAGAGACAGGCAGCGAAGGTAATAGACTTAAAGCTGCCAACTATGGAAGTTAAAAGTAATGTGATAACAGAAGTTTTGCAACCTGAACAGACTTCCTTTGGGTCTTTACTACTATTCACAGAAGCTCTGACTGTCACCTTAGTCGGTTCCTGATCTAGCTTTGTTCTTGTCAACCAGTGAGCAGGCAGGTTGCCAGGCAACCATGATTTCTTGACACAGCACACAATACCAGAAAGTCTGGAGGTACAGGCTTCCATCAGCAGGTTGAACTCTAATTCATTTCTGGCAGAGTTGAACAGAATCAAAGCATTCAGGAAACAGATGTTTTCCTTGGTCAGTCTAGTTCTCTGGTTTGTGGGTGCTTTCATCATATTTTAAAACTCTGCCTTCAGAACACATTCTTGAGGAAGAACAAATTCAAGATGCTCACATTGGCCCAAAGTTTGTCTGCCCTGTATCCAGGCAAGTGGATTGTGGCTTTAGACCTGGTGGATGGCTTCTTTCATGTACCCGTCCTGCATTCACTACCTGTGGTTCAAGGTGAGCCAGGAGCATTTTCAATTTGATGTGCTCCCCTTTGGCCTTACTAGTACCCCTCGGACATCAAGAATGTGATGTCAGTGGTCATAACACATCTTCAGAGCCTAGGAATTCCAGTTTCCCCTACCTAGATTACTGGCTGTTGAAGGTGATCTCACCACAGCCAGTCTTTGACCACCTCCAGGCAACGGTGAACCTCCTGACATCATTGAGGTTCACAATCAAAGTGCCAAAGTCACACCTGACTCCTTTTCCGGGGTTCCCTTTCAGTGGAGCTCTCCTGTTTATGGTGCATGTTTGGGCCTTTCCTCCATCTGATCCAGCGGGTTACCAACCTCAGATACTCAACTACCATATACTCATCTGGGCCCATAAACTCACACACAGTCACATGGGCTAGTAAATCCCACTGGGGTCAATTTTTGTGATTACTCTAGATTAGTTACCTGCTATTTAACTAATCTTTCCCTGATCAATAAGTTCTTTCCTCTGGTCAATGGACCTTTTAGTTTGAACTAGTTAATAGTGAAATTACATAAATCTAATTTCTTTCTGGTTTGAAATAATCACAGACTCGGGAAAGTTTTAAATGTTTATCTGGTTAATTTCACAAGAGAAAATTTATATACAGTAAGAACTCAGTTTCTCCAAGGAAGAAAGACAATTTAAACAATTAGGTCAATCATCTATTTAAACAATATTACCAACAATGACAGTACCTGGAGAGGAGAGAAGAAAGAGAGCAGTACTATGACATACTACACAGAAATATAGTTACCTAGTATGGTGTGGAAACCAACCCCTTGGCCAAGGAGCTGGGAAGGTCCCCTGGGACAGATCAGGTGACAAAGCTTCAGGACAGGTTACAGGACAGGATAGACGACCTCTTCTGGATCCAACTCCTGCGTCGTATTCCTCTCTGACACTATCTTCCTCCTCGATTCTTCCGCGATCTTCTTCTAATTCTTTGCCTAATTTCCCTCCTCGATTCTTCCGCAATCTTCTTCTAATTCTGATTAAGTTTAGGATCTAAGTTCTGCAATTCGATTCTTCTTCAGCATTTGTTCAGCTCTCGGACAGCATCCTGGTCACTCAGCAGCTCAGCAACACGAGCCAACTGCATTAACTAACTAACTAAACTACTTCAATTATACTTACCTAATGGCATGCACCACCCCTTAATGTTTCGACTTTATGAAACTCCTAATTCTGATTGGACAGGCAAGGGATCATCACACCATGCTAAGTTTAATAATTTTCTTTAGTTCTTTGTTTAATATTCCTGCCCATGAATTTATTTTCCCAAGCTTTATTTCCCACCTGTATTCACATTTTTATCAACAACAATGTATACATTTAGCGTTCACTTCCATTCAGCACTGTGGATGTCCATCAGGTTCCCAGGACATGTTACATGTTGGATTTGGACGGGTTTCAATGACAGCATCATGGCTTCTGACTTTTTGTTTCTGCGCCTGCGTGAGGCGTCACATGATTTATTGGCTTTAGCATCGCACGGAGGCCCAAATGAGAACTAATAGAGAGGTCAAAAAGAAACATTAAAATCAAAGTAAAATGATTTCACTGTATACCACCTATTTCTACTCTAATCCCATTTACTTATAATAGCTCTCCCCGCATTTGCATTTAGTAAATAGCATGTTTTAGTTTCAGCAAGGCAGATGCTTAGCATGTGAGCTTCCAAGCGGCCATTTTAGATGCAATTGCGCAGCTGCAGAAAATTCCCTCCAAGCAACAGATCGTCATGTAGATGTAGTTGACACATGCGCAGTATAGTTTCCGGCGTTAGCAGCCATCTTAAGTTTCACTCTAATTACTTGTTAATATAACACATATGCAAGCGTTGTTCTGGCTAGAATATGGAATGTGATGCATATTAGTTTACACAAAACATAATTAATACAGTGTTACAAGTTATATGAGAGGATCGCATCCGAGCAAGTCTCTTTCACATGAGTCCCTGCTCCATCACATCACAATGAGTTCAGGGCATTCAGGATATAATCCTGATGTTTCAGCCCCAGTCCTGGGTCTCAGTGAGGGTGGTTCTGTGGCTTCTTGGCCTCCTACATCCTGCTTATGGGCTGCACCAGGTGGCATATGTGAGCTCTGCAATGGAATCTAAAGTCTCAGTAGGCACAGCAGGTGAGCCTGTTTGATTCTATCCAGGTTTCGGAGGAGATTGCAGAAAACCTTCTGTGGTGAATGCTCGACTGCCTTCAAACATCTTCAAGTGGAGGATCAGATTTTCATTGGGTTCTCTGGGACAAAGAAAGGGCAAGGCAGTTTAGAAAAGGACTTTGTCAAGATGACTCGTCCTCTACATGAAGATCTTCTACACATTGTCCAAGAGACAGCCTCCAGAAGGACTGATGGCTCATTCAACAAGGGCTAATGCTGCTACCTCTGCTTTAGCACACAAAGTGTCTGTTCTTGTTGTCTGTTAGGCTGCAGTGTGGTCATCAGAGCACATGTTCAGGAAGCACTAATAACTTAACTGTCAGGTCCGATGGGAAGGACACTTTGGACGCTCCGTCCTTCAGGACTTTTCAATCTGATCCCTTCCACACAGCTACCACCTTTGGAGGGGTGCAGCGTTGGTATCTATTCTAAAGGTGAGTAATCTACAGTTCAAAGTATCCTTTAGGAGATCAAGTTGCTCACCTTTGGTAATGCTCTTTCTGTTTAGGTTCTCTATGTTGCCACAGATTCATCACCACCATCCCTCCTCGCCTATCTGTGGAATGGTCTCTTTTTCTGTCTACAAAGGTCTAAATTAAAGATCTGCACACTTGTACCTCTGATTATTTTTGGGCTCCACGTCCAAGGGCGTGGAAAAGGGTCAACAGAGAAACTGATGTTGAGGCATATGCAGCTTCATCACAGCAGAACGAAATCAACACTGAGCTTCATGGTGCCACCTACCAGTGCATACGAGCAGTGATTTTCTAAATCTCCTGGATCCAGCCGGACACCTAGGGATATTCTAAAGGTAAGGAACCTGCAGTTAGGCACAGTATCCGCCAGAAAGAGCATTACCAAAGGTAAGTAACTTGTTTTCCTCTGCTAACCTTTACTGAGATCGGTGAATGTCATTTACTTATTGGGGAAATATACACATGCCCTGTGGGACATAGCCAGTGAAGTATTGCCGGTGGTCCCAGAAGACCAGGGGCCTCAGTGATTCAAACAATTCAGGATGGTCAAGATGCAGCCAAATACGTGATTTGTGCTGACCTTCATATTACTGATTTTCTTGAAATGGTGGTTGGTTGCCATCAATGTAGTCATCTGCTGCCAGGAACGAATGCAGGATTTTCTGGAAAAATATAAGTCTCTCTCAAGTATATGCCTTACAGTGGTTCAAACCTGTTCAGCAAGAATGCTGATCTGTCTTGGGATGTTTAAAGGAAAGTAATGCCACATCTTGCTCCCTGTGTCTTTTGATCCCTGCCAAACTGTTTCCTTACCAGTTTAGGAAGTTCCAAGTCTATTCTAGGGACCTAGAGCATATGCAATGGCATGCCTCCCTAGCCACTGCTGCAGTCACCCCAGTCCTTTCAAGACCAGGAACGTGGATCTGGCAGGCAACATGCAGAACAACAAGGGCACCAGCTCTCCTAGTCACTTTCCCCTGTGGCAACATCAACCAGGCTACTTCATCTTGCTATTAGTTATTCACAACCACACTGAGGGAGGCAGGATCCAGCACTTTCTCTCAGGGTGGTGATCCATTGCATGCTTCAAATCATTCACCATAGCTATGCCCTGCCCTTTCTTTCTGCTGTGGCAAATCGCCTCCCCCATCCCCCCACATCAGATTGAACCTCAGAGAAGCACCTGTCCATTCCGTTGCAAGAGGTGTGAGTTTTACTTTTCAAAGAGAGATTTTCAGATTCGTAAATGTAAGAGGGTTGCTATTCTCTCTATCTCCTGGTGCTGAAGAAGGATCGTATACCTAGATCGTCTGAATGCCTTCCAGCAGAAGGGCAAATTGAAAATTCTCTTGTTGGTCCATATCCTGTCTGCCCTGGACGTGAGTTTCTGGATGGTGTTTAGACCTGCAGGATGCATATTTTCATATACCGTCCTGCCGTCCCACAGAGATTGTCCTCGATTTATGGTAGGCCTGGAGCATTATTAGTTTACTGCTCCTTTTTGGCATCATCAGTGCCATTCGGGTTTTCAGGAAAGCTATGGCGGTGGTCGTTGCTAACACTTGGAGGTTGTGGATGCCAGTTTTCTCCTACCTCGATGACTGGCTGATTAAGGCGGTTATGCCACAGTTAGTTGTAGACTACCTCCATACAACAGTAAACCTCCTGACTTTGTAAGTGTTCACTATCAACAAGCTGCAGTGGCACCTGAGTCCTTTGCAGTGTTTTCTTCTCATTAGAGTGGTGCTGGATATGAAACAGTTCAGGACCTTCCCTCCATTTCAATGAGAATAAGACATTTTGGCTATGATATCGATATTCAGCAACAGTCCTGGATCTCAGTGAGGGCCGCCATTCAAATGTCAAAGGAGAGTGCTCATGCTGTGCAGTTGTTGCTACTTGACTGCAATGGGACCAGCAGCAGGCTCCCTCCTTCCCCACCCAGATTTGACGTTAGTGACTGGTGCATCACTGCAGGGTTTGGGAGGCCATCTGTAGGAGGGGGAGATCAAAGGTCTGTGATGGAATCCTGACTCCATATCATGCTGGATTAATGAGCCATTTGTCTTGCTTAAAACGCCTTCCTACCAACCATCAAATGGAGACTCATGCTGGTTCTCACCAACAACACCACCTCCATGTTGAATTGCAACAAACGGGGAGGATTAGGGTACTGGTCCCTGTTCCAGGACCTGTGTGTCCCTGAAATTGGTTGGAGTGTCAGGACATCTTCCTGATCGCGAACCACCTGTTCTGGTCCTTGAATGCCTGAGCGAACTAGTTCAGTGGACTGCGAATGGCAGACCAAAAATGGCAACTGTATCCCGAGGTGGCTGAGGGCATCATCCGGCAGTGAGGACAGTCCTGCGTAGATCTTTTTGCCAGCATCGTGAAAGAGCATGGCAAAAGTTTTGCGCAATAGAGTTTCCGGAAGAACACTCGCTAGAAGGTGAGTGAGTCCACAGACCTCGGTCTTAGGCTCTCACTCTCCCCGGCAGCTCCGCTGTGCCCTGCGTCGCCTCTGAAGCCTGCCCCTCTGTTGCAGGGTTCGAGTCTACCTTGATTCCGGTTCTTGCTGGTTGCACATTGTGTGCTTTAATTGTGTGCTTAATTTAATTCTGATTGTGCCTGCTGCTGTGTGTTTTTATTTTATTTCTCATTGTCCAGTTGTCCCCCTTCTGTTTTTTTCCCACCGGTCCCGCCGCGCTGACCCGTGACTCCTCCTCCTACCGCCCCCTCCCGCTTCCCAGCTGCACGTCCCTCCCCTCCCCTTCATAATGGCGGCCGCTGCGCAGTCGCGCAGCGGGCGCGGCTTATGCAGGCCCGTCTGCGTCTTTCCCCGACCGTGACCAGTGCCAGGACCCCTGATCTGCCCAGACTCCTCCGCTACGACTCAACCACCCTCCACGCACTCAATCCCAGAAGATACGCCGACTGCGCAAGATCCTCGCCGAACACCACCCACGGGCAGTTCTCGTGCATACCCTGCCGCAGATCCTTTACCATCAACAAAGCTCCCATGACCGCCGAAGGCACGCCCGATGCATGCACCACTGAAACCTTGACTTGCATCCTTCTCAGCGTGCGCTCCCTGCACCAACACGCCGTAGAGATCTGGGACCTGATCGACACCCTCTCGCCCAACGTCTCATTCTTCACGGAAACCTGGACCAACGCCACCTCCGGCCCCGACATCGCCACTGCCATCCCCGACGGCTACAAGATCCGGAGGATAGACCAGCCGCACTTCCCAGGAGGACTTGCTATTGCACACAAGACCCTCCTCCGACTCTCCACATCCAGCACAAGTGACCCCCACTCCAACACAGAACACCTCCACTTCCAGATCCAGACTAGCCCTAGGACCACGCTACGCAGCACCCTCATCTACAGACCGCCAGGACCGCGCACTCACCACGCAACCACCATAGACGAGCTCGCCACACCCCACGCCATCACCTCCACGGACTACATTCTACCTGGGGACCTGAATTACCACCTCGAAAACGGTAACGACCCAGACTCCACCACTCTCCTTGACAAGCTTGCCAACCTAGGACTAAAACAGCTCGTCAACATGCCCACCCACAGAGCGGGTCACACCCTCTACCTCATCTTTGCGGGAGGAACTAACATCCGCTTCAGCCACACCACCCAGACCCTCTGGACTGACCACCACTGCGTCCACTTCACCTTCAACTCCACCACTGCACCCAAACCTGCCCCGCGCCCACCCAACAGAACTGGAGCAAGGTCACAGAGGAGCACCTCAGCACCACTCTCCGTCAAACTCCCCCCCCCCGCCCCCCCCCCCATCACCACGAACGACACCAACTCCGCAGCCAGGGAATTTCACCGATGGGTCTCCTGCTGCGCCGACGAGCTCGCACCCCTCCGCCCCCGCCAAACAACACCCTCTGAAAGCCACCTGGTTCATCACGGAACAACCACAAGAGCGCCCTGAAGGAATACCACCAGCGCATAAGAGACACCAAACGGACCTTCATAAGAGATAAAGTCCAGACCAACGTGACCAACGCCAAGGAACTGTTCAACGTCATACAGCAGTTCGCCAAACCCACCTGCGAAGCCACGGACGTAACACCTTCCCAGGATTTCTGCGACAAGCTCAGCTCCTACTTCCATCTGAAGATCAAGGCCCTCTATGACAACTTCAGCGAACCAACGACGAACACCACCCCCCTACCCACCGCTGCCGATCAGCCTAACATCACGTCCTGGGATCCCTCTACCATCGAACTCATCACCGCGACCATGAAGAGAACCCACTCAGGAGCTCCAACGGACCCCTGCCCACCGCACATATTCAACAGGGCCGCCGCCGTCATCGCACCCGAACTAGGGCGCACCATCAACGCCTCCCTCAGATCAGGCATCTGCCCAGACGACTGGAAACGGGTGGAGGTAAAACCCCTCCTCAAGAAATCAACAGCCGACCCTAAGGGTCCAAAGTCACAGAGAGACTTGTAAACACCCAGCTGACCGCCTTCATAGAAGAAAACTCCATCCTAGACGCCTCCCAGTCTGGATTCCGCAGCAACCACAGCACAGAGACTGCCCTCCTCGCCGCCACCGACGACATCTATATGCTACTGGATCAGGGACACACTGTGGCCCTCATCCTTCTAGACCTCTCCGCAGCCTTCGACACGTCTCACATCACACGCTCGCAGTCAGACTTCACGACGTGGGAATACAAGGAGCCGCCCTCAACTGGATCCAATCCTTCCTCTCCAACAGAACCCAGAGGATCCGACTCCCTCCCTTCCTCTCTAAACCCACAGAAATCAGCTGCGGAGCCCCCAGGGATCATCACTCAGCCCCACGCTCTTCAACATCTACATGGCCCCCCTCGCTGCCATAGTCAGACAGCATGGGCTCAGCATCGTATCTTACGTGGACGACACTCAGCTCATCCTCTCGCTCACGAAGAATCCCGAAGACACCAGGCTCTGCTTCCAGGAAGGAATGAAGAACGTGGCACCCTGGATGAAAGACAGCTGCCTGAAGCTAAACTCAGAGAAAACTGAGGTCCTCATCTTCGGACCCTGCACCTCCGCCTGGGACAACCCCTGGTGGCCCTCCGCCCTCGGGAGTCCACCCACCCCTACAGACCACGCTCGGAACCTCGGCATCATCCTTGACTTTTCCCTCTCCATGAACCACCAGATCAACGCCGTCGCCTCCACCAGCTTCAACTGCCTTCGCATCCTCCGTAAGACCTTCAAATGGATCCCCCCGGCCTGCAGAAGGACCGTCACCCAAGAACTCATAACCAGTAGACTGGACTACAGAAACGCCCTCTACGCCGGAATCAACAAAACTTTTCTACACAAACTCCAAACCATCCAGAACACCGCAGCCACACTCGTCCTCGAAACACCGCGCCATGAGCGCATGACCCAACACCTACGAGGCCTCCACTGGCGAAAAGAGGATCACCTTCAAAGTCCTCACCCACGCCTACAAATCCTTCAACAACGTGGGACCCAAATACCTCAATGAGAGATTATCCTTCCACGTACCCGAGACGAACCTCCGCTCTGCCGACCTCACCCTGGCAGAGGTCCCCTGCATCCGCAGAAACAGAACCGGCGAGAGAGCTTTCTCCTACATCGCAGCGAAAACCTGGAAAGAGCTCCCGGTGAGCATCAGATGCTCCCCGACTCACACGTTCAGGAGAGACCTCAAGACCTGGCACTTAGACTGACCCGGAGCCGCTGCCCCTTCCCCCCCTGCGCCTTGAGACCCTTGCGGGTAAATAGTGCGCTATATAAACCACTGATTGATTGATTGATTGAAGATGTTTCCAGCTGCAATGGAACTCCGGACTCCTGTACATCATCTCGTCTCTGCCTTTCCTCGCCTGAGTTCTGAAAAAGGTCAGAAAAAAACAGGCCCACAGGAGAGTGTGGGACCCAGACATTCTGGGCATTAGAGTTCCCCTCCGATCAGGCTGCCACTTCAGGAGGAACTCCTGTCCCAGCACAGGGCTGGGTCCTCCACCCAAATCTACGCACTCTACCCTCTGTGCTTGGAGCTTGAGCAGCGGCAGTTGATTATGTTTGATCTGCCAACAGAAGTGGTGGATGTCCCCCTCAGCGCCAGACACCCTTCCATGAAGTACATTTATACCAGGCCATTGGACAAGTTTGTGGCTATGTGTGGTAACGGCAAGATTGACCCTTTACATTGCAATCTGTTGGATGTTCTTTTGTTTGTTTTGTCCTTAGCCACCAAGGCCCTGCAGTGGGTACTATTAAAGGTTATTTGTAGGCCCTTTCTGCTTTTTACATTTGCACAGCCAAGCACCCTTACCTAAATCACCTGTTGTTTACCCCTCGAAAGAGGGGAAGAGACTTCATCGGCTGGACTCGAAAACTGCTTTGAACTTTTATATTGATCGAACCAAAGACTACCATGTAGATGATGACGTTTCTGTGGCATTCTCCTGTGCGGACAAAAAGAAAGGCTTTGCAGAAGATAATCTTGTTGAGGTGGATAGTCTGCATTTGGATCTGCTGTGCATTGGGCAAGAAGCAGTCACCAGAAGGTCTGAGAGCCCATTACACCAAGGCTTAAGACTGCGACCAAAGTATTGGCATACGGACTGCCTGTCATTGACATCTGTCAGGCTGTGACATGGGCGTCAAGGCATCCATTCGCAGAGCACTACTGCCTTGACGGCCAGGTCCGGTGGGAAGGCCCTTTTGCTCACTCATTCCTGCCAAACCTTTTTGTCTGAGTCCACTCCACAGACCCTCCACCTGGGGAGATACTGCTTTTGAATCTATTCTAAGGCGAGGAATCGGTGGTTAAAAGTATTCATCAGAACAACAAGTTATTTACCTTTGGTAACTCTCTTTTTGGTGATATTCTATACAATTGCATATTCCTCCATGAACTCCCACCCACCCACTTCATTCTCTAGAGTGGCCTCTTTTCAACATCTTAAAAAGAACCCAAGTTAAGAATGTTCCCACTAGTCCTACCAATGTGTATGCTTCACATCTAAGAACACAGAGAAAGGCAAGAAACTGACGTCCCCATGCTGGGTGGTGCTTATTTACTCTGTCATTTCCTGGGATGTACGGAATCAACGTGGATGTCTGGAGTCAATGTGTGGTCGCATGGTGCTACCTAGTAGTGCGTTGGAACATTGCTGGAGAAAACCTTTCCGTATCCAATCTGGGTGTATTCTAAGGTGAGGAATCTGAATTTAGATAGAAACTCATCTGGAAAGAGTGTTGCCAAAGGTAAGTAACTTGTTCCTTTCTATTTTCACACTGCTATCTTACTGAGGCAAATGTTATGATGTTTCTAGTTGCTGACGCCATATACAAGCAACACAATGAAGATTTTACATTAGACCTGTATCCTTATATATTTGAATACTGCTGCCTTCCCAGTGAATCTTCGTATTTTTCTACTGCATTCTTTATTAGTTTGAGTTAGCAGTGGGTCAAAAATAAATTCTCTCCTTGAGGTAGGAACTAAGCATACATTTGGTCAACGACTGTCCACAGAGTTCTTAGCAAACATTGAAAGTGAAGGTAACAAATAAGATCACTATTTTATAAGTGAAATGCAGGTGCCATGCTGCCTTTTTGTGTTAGTCACAATGTTGTTACCTTGTGTAATCAACATGGTAACAGAGATCAGGCATATATTTCTGCTGGTTATACAACTATCACTCCCTATCTCTAACTACTCTACGTTTTCTCCTGTCCTGCTTTCATTTCCAAATCCAATTTTGTCTCTCTTCGTCTTCGAACTATGAACGTGCTACCCTGATGTGAAAAACCCATGCTTTATGGTGGTAATAAGGTGCTAATAAGTTTGATAAGTCACTGCTGCTTGTTTAGCAAATATTGTGCTTTTTGTGACGAACATTAATGATTCATCGCACTATGGCAACATTGGTGAAGTATTACCTTTCACTGCCCAGCAACGGATATTACATATTTATAATCTAACTGAATTAATTTCAGTTACCATGACCGCTAGTTTACAATTTCATGTGTTTACAATTTCATGTGTTATCTTTTCTGTCACTGAAAATTATTCATTCCATATATAACTGAAAAAGATATCACTGTGGTAATTAATTTCTAAGAGAAGTGGAAATGTTCCTGTAAGAATGCCGAATGAGGTGTGTAGGATAGCATTTATTTCTACAAAACAAACCCAAGACACCTCTATGGCTTGTCAGCTGATTTCCTTCAGATCCAATCCAACTGCTATTCACCACCACCTCAACTCTATTCCAGCCCCTTCAATCTAAGTACGAAAATGCTAAAGGAAAGTAGTTAACATGACTACTTACAAGAATGAAATATATAACATTAGGAATACAGTTTTTAATTACAATATATATCCTTCCCTAGTCGATGAGTGTGCTAGGTCTTGTGATGCTCTTTATGACACAGTGATGTGCATCTTATTCTGTTGCCCATCCTTGACAGAATGATTCAAACTTCTAGGCAATCTGTCTGTGCTCTAGGTTTGCCCATATTCTAACACAACCAACTTGCATTTCACCTGAAAACGTTTCAGAGGTGTAATAAATTAAGTGTCTCTTTCTTTATGCTGCCCTTTCTCTTTACTTGTATCCATTTACCAACGTTCAAATTCTGTTTTTTTTATCCCATGCCACACATCACATCTTTTTTTAGTCAGTTTGGTGAAATATTATTTTGCTCATCACTTAATTTCATTGAACACATACATACCTGCCACTTAAGCTACTGGGGGTAATTTTTGTTCCTGGTTTTCACCCTTGTATATGAGACAATGAAGATAACTCAGAGACACTGTTGGCAAAAAGAAAGAAGGACTTCAAAATGTCTTGAAGTGCCCTTTCAATATGTCTACTATTTACACTAGCCATGTGAATGCATTCCTTAATCATACAGTATATTTTCTTCCTTAATGCATTTGTTCTGGTGCAATAAAGTGTTGCTCTTATCTGGCTCAACATTCATCTTTTTCATTAACTCTTTCATGCTTTCTGAGGTAAATTGTACCCCATTGCCTGTAACCAAAGTTTCTAGGATTCCCTCACAGAGGAACGTATCCCTCAAGAAAATGATCAGTATATTTGTTGGTTAGAGTATTTACCACTCATGTCAGAACCTAGTGAGGGTGGTACTCCATAAGGTCTAGGTAGGACCTCTCTTGCATACAGAATCAATAATGATCCTCTTATATCCACTGTCAATTACTTTAATGTTTTTATTGGAAACTCATTCGTAGATAATGGAACTTTCTGGCTTGCAGTACAACTAAAACCGTTTCTTACTCTTTTTCCAACTAAGGATCCATACCAGGAAAACAGTCCTGGGCTCCAATACTTTTCATGATACTCCTCCATAAATGCCCTTTTTAGGCCAGATCCATAATTCTTTACCGCAACCTTCTGGGAGAAACCAACTTGTTGCTTCCTAAGACTTCTTCGTCTACCACACTTAATTTATTTCTGACTTTCAAAACCATTTAATTCCCTTTGGTAGTACATTACGCATTTGTGGCCAACTGTGCATGGCACTTTCTTGGACCTCTTTCAAAACAAATGCTTCGCTTACATTCATTCTTGTTGAGTCCTGATATCTTAAAAGATAAACCAGCTCTTCATGTTGATCTTCTTCCTATTCTGTTTTACACAACAGCATTCAGGAGAGGCAGTCTGTAGCCTGACAAATATTACCTGCTAAAATGTGACCCTTCTAATCCCAACGGCTATCTTAAAATTCCAGCAGTTGTACGTTTTCCCCTTTAAGTGTAAATATAAAAGTGAGAGGCTTGTGATCTGTATGTGTGAAAGGTATAACGCACAGAAGTACCTAATGGCCCAATGGCAGGCTGGGGCTTTGTGTTCTACAGCCAAGTAATTGAACTCTGAGCCCTTTAGAGTTCAGGAGCAAAAGCCTCATAGGCATTCTTTTCTTTTGACTACCTTTGTCAAAGTAACCTCTAAGGCTTCCGTCCGTCGCAGTAGTTTTTCAACTATCATCAACATTTCCCAATGAATAATACTCGGTTAGACCGAGTAATGATTTGAGTTTTTCCTTATTGATTGGGGCAGGTTCCTCAATCACAACGTCAACAAGGTTAACTTTGGTTTTAATACCATCTTTAGATAATGTGTGTTCTAAATACTCAACCAACCCAAACCCAGTGTGATCCTTCTCCTTCATAATTTTCAACCTCCTTCTTCGAATCTTGGCAATACATTTTTCAAAGTGGCATTGTGGATTTGTTCCAACATTTTATAAATTAGAAAGTCATCTTGGAAACAAAGGACATTGATCTGATAGAGACTTCTAGCTGCAGATTCCTTACCTTTGAGTTATAAGGTAAGGAATCTGCAGCTAGATATTGTCTCTACCAGATAATGAGTTACCGAAGATAAGTAACTTGCTCTTTTGACCTTGTAAGACATACTGCGATATTCCCTATAGTTTAGCTGCGGCGGAAGCCAGACTGAACGGCATTCTACAAAATGTGATAAAGGAGGTGAGTGATCTTGGCTCTGGCTGTAGCTCAACTTGATGGTAGGCTGCGTAGAAATCAATGACAGGAAAGCAGGAACCCTCTCCCAGCAGGGTGAACTTCTCATTGATTCTTTTGGATGTCTATCAGACCTTTCACCAATAAAATTGCAACATGAATTACAAACAGCATATCCAATAAAACAAGATTCCCGGTTACTCAATGGGGACCAATTAACAGATCCCCTGCTTAGTGTGGATCCAGAAAAATGCTGCTTCCAGATACACTAGGACGTATGCTCATAACAGGAGGTCATTCTTCTTGGATCTTAGTTAAAATGTTGTTGTCAGGTATTTCCTTGACCTGACTGCACTAGATGCCTTCGTATAGCCAGTTACCTAATTGAACCTTCGCTTGTGATTTTCTCCTCTTAATTGCAAGTATCCTAGATTGGTATCACATTTTATGTTCGTAGCAATCGTTTCAACTTTCGGATTTAGAAATTAATCACAGTGCACAGGAGCTTGTTTTAAATTTGTAAGCTGTAATGCGTAAGAAAAGTGTACAAGACCAATGGAGATGATACTATTTTGTATTTTGCTTAATGTTTAATATAGTTTACGTTCTTTTGAAGTAATTAGAGTGGCACTTCTGAGTGGTTTCCCATAGATCTGAATGAAACACGTAGTGATAGATTCCTTACCTTAGAATTACCCCCAGGCGCCATACTAGATCCAGAAAGTTTTCATCAGCAGTACCCCTTCGCGTTGGTAGGCGTCGTCATGCGGCTCCGCGTTCGGCGGCATCGTCTGCGCCAAGATGACATCGCTGGAGCTACTTAGACGCGCCCACACGCACTAACGTCAGTTCTTTCTTTTTCCACACCAGCAAGTGCAGATCGGGAAGAGCAAGTAGCCCCAGTCATTTTTTTACTGAGTTTTTTTGAGGCCTTTTGTCTCAATTTCTTCGAGTCAATCAACTCCTAGTGTCGTAGGGATGCCCGGCTTCAAGAACTATGGGGACTGTCACCGCATGATGTCGGTGACGGACACACACCGCGTGTGACTCTACTGCCTGGGGCGCGACCACGACTCCAAGTCGTGCCCTGACTGCCGGGCCATGGCTCTGAAAACTTTGAGGGAGCGACCCCGAAAGTTGCTGGAAGTCCGGAAGTCTGGATCTAAGTCTTCGCACTCGGGGTCAGGTAAGTCGAAGCATTCCAAAAAGAAGTCGAAGAAGCGTTGTCGCTCCTTGACTTCCCCTCGCCCGTCGCACGACATGGCTGAAGGTGGTGCCACCCCCACGGCTCCGGCGGAGCCTGCAAACTCGTCGCCGGCCTACCCACCATTTCCGGGTCCGTCGGCGACGCCTACTCAGGTGCAAGAGTTTTTTGCTGCCATGGCCTGACTCTTTGGGCCCTCTGGCCCCTCCGGTGTGCCTACGGGCCCTGTGGGCCTGACTGGAGGTCCTGTCCTTCCATGGCTGGCGGCCCCGTCGTCGCCGACGGCTCCGGCCCCAGTGCCGCAGGACCTCCTGGGATCCAGGATCGGACCCTGGTCGACGCCGGTTGACCTCGTCACACCTCCACCGCCGTCGACCCCACTGGCACCACCTCCAACGTCGCCCGCTCCTCGGGATGACGTCGTCCCTGGTTTCAGCCCGGACGCGGCGCCGATCCCGACGCTGATGGGGGCCTTTTTCCCCTATGTTAATGAAACTTGTAGAGCGCGAACTGATACCCGAAGGTGTCCTGACGCTGTGTGAAGACCTACTGTGGGCTGGGAGGGGAAAGGAGATGTACACCGGGTCAGTCCGTCCTCCTTATTTTCAGCCTGTTTCGCAGACTTTGGAGGAAGGGGAGAACTGGGAGGGGTCTGAGGACCCTCTCACACAACATTGTGATTATGATCCGGACTGGGCAGAGGAGTTGGGGGAGGCCAGTGGTCTTGACACCTCACCTGACCTTGGCATGCTGTCTCCACCTACCATGGCTACGGAGGAGTGAGCCAGTTACGCAGTGGTAGTACGTAGTGCAGCCAAAGCCCTCCACCTCGAACTCCCTGCGGTGGGCGTCAGCACTAACCTCCTGACAGAAGTGCTTCAGCCAGCTGCAACCTCTTCGGAGCCCTTGCTGCCTTTTAAGTCATTCTTGTGGCTCCGGACTGGGCTCGAAAACTATGGTATCCCGAGCTACTCAGCATGGCTATCGATCGCCCGATCCGACTGCCTCTTCGGGAGGATCTTCTGTTGCAGCAACAGGGGACGGTCCTCCACCCGAACCTGTCCAGTCTCCACTTCTTTGCGTGGAGATTGAGCGGCGGCAGTTGACGTCTTTTGACCTGTCTCCCGAAGTTTGTAATGTAATCTTGGCAGCCAGGCGTCCCTCTACTAAGACGGTATATGCCTGCCGGTGGAATAAGTTTGTGGCATGGTGCACAGCAAAGGCTGTGAATCCCCTTTCTGCTCCTCTCTCAGAGGTCCTTTTATTCCTCCTTTCTTTGGCCCAGCAGGCCTCTGCTCTGGGCACTATCAAGGGCTATCTCTCGGCCATTTCAGCCTTTTTACGGCTTCCAGATCAGCCTTCCCTTTTCAAGTCCCCGGTTGTAAATAAATTCTTAAAAGGCATTACTCAGCTTTTCCCTCCTGTGGGACTTGAACCTGGTTCTGACCTATCTGATGTGTGCTCCCTTTAAACCATTTCACAACTGTCCTCTTCGTCTTTTCACTTTAAAGACAGCTTTCTTGGTGGCCATCACCTCTGCCAGAAGAGTGAGTGAGCTCCAGGCTCTTTCTTCTAAATCTCCTCTTCTCTCTGTCCATCCAGACAAAGTGGTTCTAAGGACTCGTCCATCTTTTCTGCCAAAGGTTGTCACCGCATTTCTTATGGGGCGGACCATCACTTTGCCCACCTTCTTTCCGCCTCCGCATCCCTCAAAAGAGGAAGAGAGGCTCCACTGTCGGGACCCAAAACGTACGCTCTCATTCTACCTGAACCGCACACAACAGTTCTGGGTGGATGACCAGCTCTTTGTTGGCTAAGTGGGCGCCAAGAAAGGTTGGGCCGTGCACAAGGGGACCATCTCTCGATGGGTCGTTCCGTGCATAAAGACTTGTTATTCTTTGGCTAAAAAGGAGCCTCCGGTGGGGCTGCGCGCTCATTCTCTCAGGGCGACGGCAGCCACTACTGCTTTGGGACGGGGAGTTCCCTTGCATGATATCTGTCTGGCAGCTATGTGGGCCTCGCTGCATACGTTTACCAAGCACTACTGCCTGGACAGCCAAGTCCGGAGAGACGGCTTCTTTGGCCGTTCTGTTCTCCAGGACTTTCTGGTGTGATCTTGGTTCGCCGACCCACCACCGGGGTTGGTATTGCTGGGGTATCTATTCTAAGGTAAAGAATCTATCACTACGTGTTTCTTTCAGATGCACAAGTTACTTACCTTCGGTAACGATATATCTGTAAGAATCATTAGTAGTGATAGATTCCTTACTGCCCCACCCATCCTCCCCGTTCTGCGAACTGATTTCTAGGGTTAAGGTCATCCTTTTCAGGGCCCTAGTTTCATGGCACCAGTGGTCAGTTTCTTGCATGGCTCTGCGTTCCTGCCACGGAAAGTCGTGTACAGAACTGACGTCAGCGCGCGTGGGTGCTTCTAAGTAGCTCCAGTGACGTCATCTCAGCGCCGACGACGCAAGCGACGCACGCGGAGCTGCACGACGACGCCTACCGATGCGCAGGGGTACTGCTGATAAAAACTTTCTGGATCCAGTCTGACGCCTGGGGGTAATTCTAAGGTAAGGAATCTATCTCTACTAATGTTTCTTACAGATATATTGTTACCGAAGGTAAGTAACTTGTGCATTAGTTATGGAGTTCTCACTGCCCACCCATTCTCCCCATTCTGCGAACTGACTTCTAGGGTAAGGGACTCCCTTTCAGGGCCCTAGTTTTTGTGCACCAGTGGTCAGTGTCTTGCATGGCTCTGCGCTTCTGGCTTGGAATGTCATGTAAAGAACTGACGTAAGCGTGCAGGAGCGGCGTCTAAGTATATACCGCGACGTCATTCCAGCGACCACTACGCCAACGACGAACGCAAAGTCAACCAAATTTGTAGTCCCCCCCCCCCCCTCCCACATAGAATTGTGAATCTCCATATTCTAAAATCCGTGATCAGCCTCCAGTTGCACCGGAGTTGCATTAGGTGACGCCCCTCCAACTTTGTGTCAGAGTCAGGGATCACAATGGGGACAAAGACGCTGGAGGGAGCAGAGAGCGTCGACATTGGGACCTGCGTCAGGGAAGGTCATGGTGGTATGACTGGTGTCGGTCTGGATCCCTATGTGGATCAAAGGGGCCTGACTGGTGCTGGTGGCAGACCCTCTGGTAGGGATCCAGTAGGGGACCCTCCCGCGCCTGCAGGGCCGGTAGGCACGCCAGTGAGAACGGACTGCCCAAATATGAGGTGTATGGTCTCATAAAATTCACGGAATTTGGCTGTGGTTGCTTCGGCTCCAGGAATCTCAGGGAGGCGTTGAGCCTGCCCATGCGTAGGCTCAACTGTGGAGCCAGGCCTTGAATGACAATGCTCCCTCATCTGGTTGGAAGACTTCGATGGACTGGGTGGAATCGAAGCCCTCATTAACTTCTTGCTCTTTTTGTGGGTCTTACCCAAACACACAAACAACTTAAACGAAGATTATTGGCTCCGGCGAACGATCCTGGGACCTTCCTCTTTATTGGGAATGAGACCATCCCGGCACCGCATGTCGAGCAGCAAGGACCTTAGGTACTTAGCTCCCTCAAGGCCTTGGGATGTATGGCGCAGCAGTCGACGCTGGTATTTGTTTAGGTAGTGCACAAGGCATCAGAAGCAAATAAGATTGGGGTCCGTCACAGGGCTTGAAGCCAGCCTTCCTAGTGGACATCCCTGTGGATACCAGTGGACTGGACACCTCCCCAGATACTGGTGTGGTCTCTCCTCCTACGAGGCTGCGGAGGAGGGAGCTTCTTGTTCTATGGTAGTTAGAAGGGCGGCCGAGGTCCTTGACCTTAGCCTGCTCTGAGTGGCAGTTAAGACTAACATATTGACAGACTTGCTTCGGCCTAGAGTGACCCCCTCAGAACAGCTTCTCCCATTTAATGAAGCCCTTTTGGATGTCCTGCTAGGGACCTGATCCAAGCCGAGGATAGGGGCGCCTGTGAACAGCACAATTGCCTGCCGTCATTGCCCTACCCTGGGGGACCACAATTTCCTAACGAAAACACCCCCATTGGAGAGCTTGGTCGTTCAAGCCTCCACCACCCCTGAAAACCCTGGCGAATTCTCTACAACTGTAAAAAATCAAGGGGAGAGCTAGGGAATAAGTACTAGGGGTACGTCCCGTTCCCCTAATGAATACTAAACTCAAACAATGTGGACAAACCCACTATGTGTATGCAGTTAGATCACTGTATGTAGTGTGAACATGGACCCATTAGGTGTTCTTAAAAGACCCCTCACACACCAACCTGGTCGGGGTCATGCTTCATCATTGGGGTCCCAACCGGGCAGCCGAGTGCCTCCCGGTTGTGCTACGACGCCTGATTACAGCGGAGCAGGTGTTGTGCATATATGTGATGTGAAGTGATTTTGTACAGTTAAAAATATCTCTGAGAATCCTTGCCGCTAACTTTAATAATGGCGGCTCAGGATATGGTTAAAAAACAATATGTGTAGTGCAACTAATCTGGAATTATTACCGTAAGTTGACTATGTGTGGCGGTCTACATGTTTCAGCCCGTTTCAAAAGTGAAAGGGCTTTCTTCAGGACCAGGTGAGTGAATGGTGAGTGGCAAAGGTGAAAGGTGCCACGTGAAACCTGTTGTGACACCTACACATGCGCTAAGGTGTGTGGTTTAAGTGTCGGCGTACTCACTGACACTTGAAAAATACCTGTAGGGAAAGAAGGAGACATAACAAGACATATATTTTTTATCGCAACATAAAATGCAATCTTAGTGGCAAAAATGAAGTGCTGTAGTCATGTGTCTCTATGACTACTACAGTGATCGGCGTGTTGCCCATGCTTGTGGCGGCATGCAGGAGGTTCTATGCATGCTGTGTCAGTTATGAATAGAGCAAGGGCGATTGGATGGTGAGCACGCGTTTAGTTGGTAGATCTAGGCGCCGCTCAATGGATGTAACAGTGGCGCTGTCTACCCCCCGGGGGAACCCGCTGGGAATAGCGTAGACACCCTGTGCAGTCTAAGGGCTGTATTCATGGAAGCCCGGTATCGTAAGTGTGGGCCACTAGCGCTCTGACAAGTGGTCCTGGGCGCACTGTGCACAGTGAGCAGGAGTACGTACATGGGGTGATGTGACTTGGTGCTCCTGCGAACATTATGAGCAGATAATGAGGAACTTTTAAAAACTTTAAAAACTGTAAAGACAGTGATAAACATGCACAAAAGTTTCTTATAGTTACAATGTTTGGGGATATTAGGCAGAATATCGGGGCTCGGGGGAGGGTTGATCATCAAAGAATCCGATCTGGAAGTCAAAATAATTGTTGCAGTAAGCACAATGTTGGTTTGCGGGCTCTATCAGGGGGTCCCCATTGGAGCACGCATAGCACGCATAGCCCCATTGGAGCACGCATTAGCCTTACTTGGTCTTGGAGGTCCCTCCGCTGCAAACCTGACTCACTCCCTCGTAGTCCCAGCTGGTGCTGGGTGTCCTGGGTATGGCGGCTTATGTAGGTAATAATTTCAGATTAGTTGCACTACACATATTGTTTTTTAACCATATCCTGAGCCGCCATTATTAAAGTTAGAGGCCAGGATTCTCTACAACCCCACCGGACAGAGAATCCAAGAGGCTGGACATCTTAGGCAGCAAAATGTTTCTTCCACGAGCCTGGCATTGCGGTCCGTGAACAAGATGTGCCTTTTCGGCTGTTATTCCCGTGCACTTTGGAATTCGGTTGACTTGGTGCTGTCCATGGTCTCAGAGGACGCCACGGCCATACTCTCCCAAGCTATGACAGACAGTATAGATGCAGCCCATTCCACGATCTGATGTGGGCTGGACCTGACTGACTTGCTAGGCAGAACGGTTTCTTTGTTAGTGGCCTTAGGGCGCCACACTTGGCATGAGACTGAATGGTTTTCAGGGGATATCCAAGCCACGCTTATCGACATGCTCTTTGATGGCTCCCGTCTCTTCGGAGACAAGGCGGACTCATCGCTGGAGTGCTTCAAGGATAGCAGAGCTACGGCCAGGTCCTTTGGCCTTTCCATGGCCTCCGACAACCCCAGTCCTCCATTCACTTCTTTAGTGTCCGCGGAAGGGGCTTCCAGCCTTGTCCTTACCCACCCAGCCACCACGGCACGCAAGCTCCCCAGACTCTGCGTAGCCAACGACACTGGATCCACAGACCCTGTAGGTCAGGCAGCTAGAGGTTGGGCCAGTCCACTATCAAGCCTTACCTCGGTAGCCTCAGCCTCCAAACCTCTTTAGTATGCCCTCAATCCATCTTTGGCAACCAGTGGGAGGCAGGATATGCCATCAACGGCACCACTGGAGATTGACAACATCTGACTGCTGGGTTCTCCAGTTTGTTCAAAGGGTGTACTCACTCCCCTTCGTGACTACCTCTCCAGCCATGCCACCTGATGGAGGACCATCTCTCCTTACTCCGCCAGAAAGTGACAGCTCTCTTGGCTAAGGAAGCAATAGAGAGGGTGCTGACACCAGAAATATTGTCTGGTTATTATTCCTGCTACTTTCTGGTGCCCAAAAATGACGACGGTTTTCGTCCTATTCTAGACCTGCGCCCCACAGGAGGAGATCAGTAAGCAATTTATATGAGAGCAGCTGGGCACCCAAAAACATAAATCAGCTGATAAGTTTTCACCAGCCTGGGCTCGCTTTGAGTGTTTACCTCCCTAGAGCATGAGGCTGTTGGACCACAAGGGATCTCTCCTCCCAGGGTTAGCAGAAGGACTAACCCTGAGACCCATAAATCACAGTTTGTCGGTCTCTAGGGTTTAGGACCTCTTAAACTGTTGCCAAAATGGAAAGAAGCACACATGAACTTCAAGGGACTCATTCTTACCAGGGAACTCATTCTCACAGCAGTAGTGCTACTCTTTTGTATTTGAGGCTGCATAATAAGGTGGTGGATAGGCCGGTGTTTGAATTGCAGATCACTAAGATAACTGCAGCTTAATTGATTTTTATCGTTGAAAATTCACTCAGCTTGGCTGTCATTGCCTGGTAAAACCTGGAGGTGAAGGTCAGAAAAATATGACCCACGATCCAAGGGAAAAACTCCCTTGGTGTCCGGGCCATCAGTTTTATAACGGTGACAAACTCCCACTTTGTTACAGTTTGATGGATGGCCATTACAACTGGTAGCAGCTGCCCAACCTACTTTTTGTACCTTGACAGGACCCACTATGGCAAGGAACAGAGATCACTGCTGGGCCAGGGGGACTTTAAATTTGGTGGAAGGTAGTCCGTCAGGGTGGTGGACATTTCCCTACCTGTTCGAGTACCGTCTGCCAAACTATAGAGCAGGACCGTCGTCTGGACTCAAAAAGCAACCCAGACCTATTAGCTTTGCCAATGTTTGTTTAGCTTGTTGATTCCATTAGACTAGGGCAACCGACCAACCTGCCCTGTCCGAACTGCTTGGTAACATACACCCTGCACAAGAAACCCTCAGATGCTTTGTGGCCTTTTGGATCCTATTTGATCAGTTGGTGTTTCAGTCGTAAGTGCATCGATGCCGAGACCCTCTTTCCAGCAATTGTTCTCCAAATTTGTCATTCTCACTCTTTTTGAAATGCCTTTCAATCCCTATTTTGCTCTGTAAGCTTGTAATTAATGAAGAGGAAGTGTACAGATGGTGACATTTCTGGTGAATACAATGTGCTCTCTCTGTTTATACCTTCACCAGTCTAGGATATTCATAATTTCCGAGCCTGGTACATTTTATCAAGAATCTCCTGGAAAACAACGTGCTCATTTTCTGTTTCTTGGGTCTTGCCGTTTAGATGAGAATTTTTATTAGAAGTGGATGTTAAAAGAGATTAAAATGTGTAAGTTGATGTGTGAAGAAAGCAATAGGATTATGAGGGTAATATTTTCCTGTAACCTCTCAAGTAATTATATCTATACATAGTTTGCCAACTCCAGTTTTTCTGTAATCTAGTGGAGTAATTCTTGCATTGCCAGTGCATTTACAGTGCATGTGATACCCTGTTTTTTCTTTAACAGGTTAACTTGCTGAATTCAATTCACGACAATTTTCAGCAGTAAGTAATTGCATTCTTTTTTAAAAGTGGTAGTTGCATATTATTATGTGCCATATTTAAAATATGTTTTCATGAAGAAATCATGTCAGTTTTGGACTAGTATTTAGCAGTAGACCCAAATCAAGTCCAATGTAATTTTGCACAATGGCAATATGGTGCTTTATTAAAAAAAAATTCTTAAATAATTGGTCCTCAAGCATTGATTATTTTTAGTATTCTATGTGGTAGGTTTCTGTATGATGTTTATCATGGTTAAAAGATTCTTGCGAGAAGACATCTTTTCAAAAATGAAAAAAAGGAGGGGAGTTCAAGCAGAATCTTTGGTTCCCAATCCAGGTCACTGTCTGATTATGTTTTTTGTTATAGAAAAAACCCTTAGGAAATAAAACGTTTACCTGTCAGCAGTGGTTACTGTCAAATTAAAGAGGTGGGGAAGTGTGGGAGAGAACAACAAAAAAATTAAAAGTGTACATACCTGCTGGCCGCCGCCTCGGTGCTCTGCTCCTCTCCCAGCAGTACATGGGCTACTGCACAGGGTCCCAAACTCTAGTCAACTCCCCCAGGCCAATCAGGACTCTGCTCTCATGCTGGTAATACTATTACCCAGCATGAGAGAAGCGCTGGGATTGGTTGGAGCGGATTGGTTTGGCGCTCACTCTAGTCCTGGAAGCCTGTGTTTGTTCTCCACCCGACTGTGCAACACAGCTTGGGTTGGAGAGATCTAAGTGCGCATGTCAGGCTAGCCGGATTAAGACAGCCAGCAGAACTGACATGCGCACTTGCAATGCCTGTTTCATCAAGAACACGGAGGCTATTACCCCTTTGCTCTGCTGATTTAATGAGGCTATAACGTCCAGAGTATATTTATACTTTTTGAAAAGTGTGAGGGAGAAGTTTCACTCCAACGAGAACCTTCCCATTGATGCTGATCTTTTATTCGCGCACC
Source organism: Triturus cristatus (assembly GCF_964204655.1). NCBI lineage: Eukaryota > Metazoa > Chordata > Amphibia > Caudata > Salamandridae > Triturus > Triturus cristatus. The sequence continues at coordinate 183,979,218 of NC_140584.1, read as the reverse complement.
GAGCACCCACGATGCGTTGTGCGTGCCGTGCGCGCACAGTGCGCGCACCCCGCGCTTTTTTCGAAAAAAAAAAAAAATTTCATCCTTGGGGGTCCTTCAGTGACCCCCTGACAAAGGCTAGGGGGTCAGGAACTGTCCACCCTGCCCCCTTTTCACGTTCTCCACCTTTGTTTTTCACTGCCTCAGACTGCGAGAGACAAAATGGCGGCAGACACTTCCTGATTTCGACCGATTCGAATGTTTACTGACATCTAACAACCAATCAGAATTGCGCTCGTGCACGTCACCGTGCGCGCACCGTGCCCGCACGGTGCGAGGCTATAGATATGTATGTACTTTTAACTGCAATTTTCTCAGGAACTAATGAACAGATTGACTCCAGATATGCAAAAGGCACATCCCTGACCTGAGGACTTCCTCTTTGCCAAATTTAAAGTAATTCTGTTCAGCCGTTTGGGCTGTACCTTGGACTAAAGGTCCCTATGGAAAATTGCATGGGAAAAACGCGTTTTGGGACCCCCCTTTTTTCTCAGCCCCCGCTTGACGAATTCCCCCCGAGACTTTCAGGGTAGGAGCGGAGCGGAGCGGAGCGCTCCACCTATTTTGAAAATTTCGCGAGGATTCATCAATCGGCGCCAAAGTTATTCCAAATAGAATGTTGCGGATTTCCTATGGAAACACGGTCCTAACTATAACTATCTACTGGCGACCGCCAGTAGTTTATATATATATATATATATATATATATATATATATATATATATATATATATATATATATATATATATATATATATATATATATATATATATATATATATATATATATATATATATATATATATATATATATATATATATATATATATATATATATATATATATATATATATTTTTGCTTTCCTGAAGAGGGTGGTTGTCCATTCTTAGAACCCACTGAAACACGTCGATAAGATTGATATACCAGATCTTTGGGACATTTGTTAGCCTTGGAACGCTATATATAAGAAATACTGGGATTTAACAAATGATCTGGTACAGATTGGTACTTTGCTCATTACATGATAAACTGTATTTTTCTGCTTTGATTGTCTGTCTAATGAAGATGTACTGATTATAGAATACTGTACTTTGGGATGATTTTTATAACAATTGAACATGAAATATGTTTTTTAATGTCTTTTTCAAATTTTATATAAAGTAGAAATTTGGTTTGTACTGTGTTTTTAGAAAGAAGAAACATATTAAAATACTGAAAGAAATTTGGCCTACACTGTGTGTGTATACATTTGTATTTATGTTTTGGTGGCATTGTTTGCCATTTTATTTTTCACAATTGGCTTTGCTGAGCTCACAGCAGTGGGGCTACCCTCCTCCGCCCTAATGGGGGAGGTGCCGCTGATACCTAATTGAACTAAAAGTTAGTCACAGCAAACCAAAGTTGTACCAGAGATTGTGACAGAGCACAGGGAGGTTGGTGAATTATGCAAAGTGTTTCACTGAATGGCTATTTCATGTTTCTATCAACATTTGATAGCAGGGAATACCTAACCCTGAAGCATGAAAAGACACTGCACAAAGCAATTAAAAATGCACAGCTCATTTTTATTTTATAAAGCAAGAAGCCTGCATGCCTTTTACAATTTCCAAGAATAAAATGTCAGTGCAGCCTAAAAATAATGAGAAAGAAACACACAGAACAAGAATGACAGTGAAACCCATTGTGTTTCAATTGGCAATTATTTGAAAAGTGTTTTTTTTTTCGAATGTATGTATGTATGTATGTATCGCGTATTTGTATAGCGCAAACTGTCACCCGAAGGGTATCCTGGCGCTTAGACATTTTACCAATACACGCAAAACACAGTAACAGAAGAATTTAATCTGACCTAGGGAAAAGATATGTTTTTAGTCCCTTCCTAAAGGAGGAAAATTCCCCCAAACTTCTCAGCGACAAGGGTAAAGAATTCCAATTTTTGGCTGCCACAAAGCTAAAAGACCGCCCGCCCATCCGGGCCCTCAAAACCTTCGGAATTACCACTAGATATGCTGATGATGATCGAAGGGAGCGTGTGGGCACATACCACGCAAACATTTCCTGTAACGAAGCAGGCCCTTGCCCGTGAAGCCCTTTAAACACTAAACAAAGTGCTTTAAAAACAATCCGCTGTGAAATAGGCAGCCAGTGGAGATCCACCAGCGCCATAGAAGAGGAGTCAAAATGGCGCCGAGAAAGAGCCAGTTTGGCAGCCATATTCTGCTAACAACTAATAAGTTGATATGTCCACATATTCCTCACCAAATGAATTATCCTTCCAGGCATCAGGCTGGTCTGAAAAAGCTTTTCCCCTGTAATATCTCTTCAGCTTTGCTCGGTGGATTCATGTTGCCTCATCTGGGATTCTGCTTCAGGAAATGACGACACCAGTGAATATTAGGCGTCTCATGGCATACTGGCATCAGTTCTGTTTTTCCACACCTCCTCAGCACTCATCCAAGGCTCACTCTCTTCAGCACTTAGCTAGTGACTGTGTCAAATGTCACCTCAAACTCATTCAGGTTTCTAGTCTTTTTCCAGATGACACAAGAAAGGCTCTCTTCCACATCCACATGGAAACTGCTTGTGGTGCGTCAGATGAGAGCATGACGTTGTTGTTTGCCATTCTTATGCCTCTAGGTGTCAGAATGCTGTTAAGCAGCCGTAGGCGAAGTTGATTCTGGGGCAGTCATGCAATAGTACACCTAAGCAGCCCCCTTCATCCACACTTATGTCACTTTTAAGAGAATGATCTCCTATAAGATCTTCCCATTAAAAAAAATGAAAAGCGCCATAGAAGTACTCTTTTTTTCCGCAGTAAAACAGTCACTTAAATGATGTTCCCTTGGCAGAGCACCTCACTAGGGCTCAGAGATTTGCCCAGATGGAGGAGAGTTTCGATCCCACTCCAAAGCCTTTGTAATGCCTAAAGAAACTATGGCTGTACAGAAGATGATTCAGAACGGAAAATGTATTTCCTCTTTACAATATTCGTGCTGACTTACAAAATACGAGTGACCTAGCTACATCACAGGAAAAATACATCCCTTACCTATTTAACCTTGCTACAGAGAATGCCTTCTCATTCATGACTGTAGTATGAAAATCTGCTGAAGAATTCGCCATCATGCTCTTGCTTCAGAGGATGTTTTCTCATTTATGGCTTCAATGCAAAAAAGCTTCTGAAGCCTTACAAATTACTTTTCCTTCTGCAGAAGCTACATCTAACATTTTGACGCAAATCTTGCAGCCCTCCTCTTCAGTTGCAGAGCCCTTGCTTCCATTCAATGAAGTCCTGTTGGTTTCCGTCATGAGTGCATATGCCAAGACCATTTTGGGTGCGGCAGTCCACAGACACTCAAAAGCAATAGGATTTGGGTCATCCCCACCTTTAGTCTTCTCAACCGTCACCAGAATGCCTTGTAGTTCGAAAGCCCTTCTTAAATCAGAACCCTAATGCCTTCCCTTGGGAGTTCCTCATAGATAGTCAAAGCAACTCGACTTTAGTGGCTGAAAAGTCTATGCTTCTGGCCTACCACACTTATAATGCCACCTGGCTTCTGCTCTGATATGGTCATGCCTTGTAGGAAATGGTAAAACTTACAGTGATCAGCTTGCCAAACCACATGAAAAAACTGTTTATGGACCTATACAGTGATGGATTGGACGCATGCAAACAAATCTTAATGTGTTTTCAGGACTCTGCGGACATCATAGCTCTGTCTATGAGCCCTTATGTCATTCTGCACAGCACCCTTGGATGCTTTCCACTGGCTCCTTCAGAGAGCTTCATGCTAAACTCAAGGACACGCCTTTCGATGGGGAGGTGCTGTTTGAAGAGAAAGCGGAGTCTTCCCTGGTGCGCCCTCAAAGAAAGTTCAGTGACCAAGCTTCAGCTGGGGCCTAGCCTCCCCAGCACCATGGAACCACAAGCAATATCAGTGGTTTGGTGGCTATTCCAAGGAAGTGTTGTCCCACGAGAAATAACCTTTTCAACCCATCTAGGCACTCCAGAATGTATATCACTGCTTTTGGGACAGGAGTGAGTTTAGGTGAGAACTACAACTCCAGATGGAGTCCACTTCTTACTCTGCTTCCTCAAAACATCTCTGACTCCCCCTTCCAATTACCAACTTCCGGTCAGGGAAAGGTCTCCCATTTTTCTCCCATTTTTCGGTGGTTTATGACTGGGTCATCCACCTAATCTGCAAAAGGATATGCCCTACCATTGCTGTCTCTCTTTCTGGAATGTCCCACTTCTATCAGGGCGTGCTTTATGAGAACATGACTCAATTTTGGAGGCAGATGTCCTTCCCTGCTGAACATAGGGGGCCATAGAGGTAGCATCGCTGGAAGAAAGAAGCACAGGATTCTATTCCCTTTACTACTTGTTCCCAAGCGGAATGGAAGTCTGAAACTCATCCTGGATCTTTGTCTTCTGAATTTGTTCTTTTGGCAGGAAAGGTTCAAGAGGCTGTCCCTATCGCAGGTTTTACTGGCCCTGAATACAAATGACTGTGTTCTGTCCCTAGATCTTCAAAACAACTATTTTCATCTTCCCAATATTCTCATGCACATTGGTTACCTGAGGTTCACTACGGGATCCTTGCACTATCATGTATATGTTTGTTTATGCACAAGGGTGATGGTTCACCGGATAGCTAATTGGTGCTCACTATTGTTTTGAGCTGTCCAATATATCATTAGTTGTGCTCCAAGGGAAGGAGGAATCACCGAACCTCCTTAATTGAGACCTACATTGATCTATTTTCATGTAAATACTTCCAATCCCAAGCACACACTTAATTACAAATGTAAACACAATATCAAGCTTGTGAAAATTATTTATTTTATGTTCTTTATTTTCTTCCTTTCATTGCCCAGCCGACACGTGTTTCGTCGTGTTGGGTGTTCCCCATGACTTCTTCAAGGCTACAAAAAAACAATATGGGTTTGGTTGTAGTGTGTAAACAGCACACCACACACCGTACATTTGTGTCTATAGTGGAAACCAAAATATCATTATCCCAAAACACATTATATCATGCACTGTGAAACAATATCATCACTCTTAGGCACAGAAACCAATTCATTTTGCATGATATATGTCAACATTTGAAATTAAGCATGCACATTTTTTATTCAAATAAGGTTGAGCGGTGTGAAGTGGGACGTGGTGCAAATTATTACCATATTATATGGCATATCATGTGGATATGTATATCTTCTCAAGTGGGCTTTCATGCCAAACTCCCATATATGCACTGTTATCTGAATAAAAAAACATAGAGCTTAGCACAGCGCAAACTTGTCTTCCGCTCAAGTATCTCGTAATGCACTTGGATAGCAATGTAAAATGTTCATGGTCAGTATACCTCCAATGGGCCAAAACAATGATCAAACATAACTGTCAAAGATCCTCTGTTCGAGACACCGTACCTTCACGCCGGGTATACTTCCATCCTGGCCAAACTGCATATGTGCCCCATTCACAGAATAATCTGAGTAATGATATAAACAATATCATTCTCTATTTTGGACTGACTACTGCACCACATGTCCTCAAGAAAGTGCTTGTTGTTGTGACCTGTTCAGTGTGACAGGCAGGAGTTTATGAATTCATGTACTTAGGCAACTAAATTGTGAAAGCCTAGTCCATAATCTTGGCTGTAACAGCAATGTTCAAATGTCCCAGCTCTCTTGTATGCAGAGGTTACCCTTCAGAGTGTCAGTACTGAGCATTACCTCCATGAAGACTTTTCATCCTCTTCCCGGGGTTACATATATTCAGAAAGCTATTCTGAGGTTTCTGATTCAGGCTCTGGTACCGGTACTGCAGTTCTTGCATCTGTTTGACCTTGTGCATTGTATTGGTGTCACATGGCAGATGAGTGCCTTTCAGTGGTGCCTGAGGTCACAGGAACATCTCTTGATGTTGGTGCCCACCTCCCGCTCTGTTCATCTGGATCTGCATTGGTGTATGAGTCCCTCCAACCTCTTGGTTGGTCATTTTTTCGCTCCCCGCAGACTCTGACTACCATTGTCATGGACGCCTCCTCGCTGGGCTGTAGTATCCATCTAGGTGACATGTATACTGATACAGTGGTTCACATAGAACCTGTTCAAGACAAACATTAGTTCCTCTGATAAATAGGTAAATGTGAGCCCAAACAAATACATTAAAGCTAATAGCACATACATTATTTTACAATATACACAGACTCAACAATCGTGCAATGTTTAATGGTAAACACAGGATAAAGTGAATGACAAACACGGTCACAGTGTCTATATACAAAGGCAAGTGATAAAAAGACAATAGGCAATTAAGAAAAAACTCTGCATTTCCTAACAATGTGATGAATTCAGTAGCAGCTGTAACGTTCTCTCTTTTAATGATGGCATTTCAGCCTGATGTGAGTAATGTAAAGGACATCGTTTCGTCAGGCTTGTAGACTTTTAAGAGCACTGCAGTGGTGCACGGAAAGCAATGTTAAAAAGCAACATACTAGGATCAGACTTAATAATCCTGTATCCAAGGACTTCTAGACAAAAGAGCACAAAGACACATGGTGAGCATGAGTATTACTCAAGTCCTCAAGTCAGGTTTTGTAGCATTAATGGTTTTGCTAAAGCCAATTTCAGGCTGGTGGGAAAATTGAATAAAGTTAGCTTGTACAGCATGTGGGCGGCAGGGTGAACTGTTATTGTCTGCCTCCAAGGATAGGATCGAGTTGATGTGATGGGGTTCGGCTTTTATTCCACTTTGTAGCAGTGCCTGCACAAATGCAAACAGTCCATCTTGCAATGAACGAGTTTCTAACTTTGTCTCACGGAGCAAAACTCTAATGGATCCATCCAGGCATCCTTCTGATCTGGGAAACTTCTCCTATAACGCTCCCTTGAAGGTAGGGGGCACCAACTTTGTTCAGGTGCCAGAATTTACATCATGTTACATTGAATTGCGTACAGTCGATATAGTGTTAGTTCCTTTTTGTCTGCACCTTAAACACAGTCTTGGCTCTTCAAAGAGATTTTCCCTCCCAAATTCTTTTTTCTCTCAATTCAAACAAAAAAGTGTGACAGCAAACACGTCGCCCTTGAAGCGCTCAGGTTTTAAACCCTATATGGGCTGTAGGGGTCGGATTTTGGTTACCTATTCCCATGATGTTTGCCTATCGTGACTAGGCTGGGAACATTACTCTCAAGTCTGCGAGTCATGCTAGAGTATGCATCCGAAGACCATTAAAGAAAGGGAGGCTAAACTCTTTATCGCCTAAAGTAAGGATGATATGAGGGAGAGGCAGAAGCTGGTTGAAATCTCAGTTGAGGTCACCGGGGTCATCGACATAGATATCTTCCCATCACAAACATAAGGAAAAGAGGAGACAGTAGTGGGAAGAAAAAGAGAGGTACGTCTCTGTGGGGTTCCCATCCTCCCTCCCCCATAAGCTTCTTTTCAGAGCTTCAGCTGGTTTAAATCCAGCCCTCGTTAGAGCCTAAGTCACTGGTGCTGATGGAGGTCCTGATACCACTGCTGACTCCAACATCCGGCACTCAGCACCATCCCAATTTCCTGGCAAACAGTTCAGCTTAGGTGCCTTACTTGACCCCCATGTTTGAGGTGTTCAAGTAGGCGATGGCCCCCTCTGGAGAGCCTTCAGGCCCCATGGTTCCCTTTGGTTTGCTCCACGGATTTCCGCAGTGTGTTTTCCAATTGTGATGTTCACTTCCTTCATGCTACTATCACTGGTGCCGTTGATCCCATTGGTGCCCCACGGCACCATTCACTCCCACTATGCTGATAACACTAGGGCCATTGACACTGGCTCCAGCCAAACTATTGCTGGCACTGATGCTGGTTGCCGCTCCGACGCCATAAGCTTCAATACCAACACCAGAACTGACTCCTTTGATTTCATACCTGGGGAGCTTGTTCAGAGGTCAAGAACAGAGGGGCAGCTTCTCCTAGCTGTACAAAAATAGAAGGTGAAAAACGACTCCTTATATGATCTCTTTTGCACGGCTTCTGATCAAGATGACCCTGGAGAATTTTTTTACATCCCTGAGGGGTGTCTAGTGCTGGCAGAGTCCAGTGGGTATCGACACCTTGTTCAAACTGAAGTTTCTGACATTTCTGAGGCCCCTCCCTCCAGGGGGATCTTTTTACCATACTACCATTAGGAAGGCAGCAGAAACATTGGGATTATCCTTGCTGACGGTGGAAACTAGGGCCAGTATTTTAACTGAGTTTCTGTAGCCTACACCACACTAGGCGGAATCCCTTGCCCCCTTCAGTGATGTCCTTCTGGATCCAGTTCTTGCTACCAAGTCTAAACTCTTGCCCACTTTGGACATCAATAGAACAATAGCTAATAGATACCACCCAGTGCCCGATGATCCTCAGTGTCTGTCTGAACACCCTTGCCTGAAAGCCTAGTCATTAAGGCTTCTTCCTCCTCCAAATTATCGGTGGGTCCTTTCCCCTTGGTTCTCACCAACAGGGAATCAAAAAGGCTGAGACATGGTCCTTTTGCTGCTGGGAGTCTAGTCTTTAGTCCTTAAATGCCATGCGCCTCCTAGGCTGGTGGGGACATGCTCTATGGGACATTACCAGTATCATTGCACCCAAATTGCCAGATGATCTTCAAGCACACTTGATGGATACCATGCCCATGCGGCATCAGGGCAAATCATGCAATCGGGTCCTGGCAGTGCTGGCTCGGTTGCAGGAGCTGTTGGGACATTAGTGGTGGTCCACAAAAACGCCTGGCTGCGACCATCAGGTTTCTCAAATGATGTCCAGCTATCTTTATGGATATATTTTATTTGATGGCTACAGAATTTTCGGAGAAAATACTGACCATGCCTTGGAGCTCATCAAGAACATCTCGTCCACTGTTGGTTCCCTAAGGTTGCAGCCCCAGAAGACAGACAGCCAGTGTAGGAAATCAACCTTTTTTTTTGTGGTGTCCCCGTATTTTTCGCGTTTTGCTGGACCCCATATTTTTGCTGGCTTTAGATCTCTCTGTACTTTACCCCTGTCAACCAGAGGTAAAGTGCCTGAACTTCTCCTTTAAACATGATGAAGTTGGTATACTCCTAATTGGTATATTTAACTTACATACAAGGCCCTAGTATATGATTGTATCAAAGACCTGTAAGTTAAATGTCACTAGTGTACTGCAGCACCTATTGTGCCATCCACTACAGTGACTCTGTATAACAAGACATCTGAAAGAGACAGTTAGTTATGGATTCCTCATCTTAGAATTACCCCCAGGCGTCAGACTGGATCCAGAGATTTCTTTCCTCAGCAGTACCTCTGCACATCGATAGGTGGCGTCGGTCGACTTCGCGTTCGTCATTGGCATCGTGGTTGCTGGAATGACGTCGCAGTATCTACTTAGACGCCACCCTCGCGCGCTGACATCAGTTCTTTCTTTTTCCGCGCCAGCGCAGATCCGGAAAGAGCAGTACCTCGAGTCACTGTTTGACTCCATTTTTTGCGACTTTTGTTGACTCCTTTTTTGAGTCAATAGACTCCTGGTGCATGGAGGGATGTTACGTTGGACCAGCTTCAAGGCTTGTGACTCCTGTCACAATGTGATGTCGGTCACGGACCAGCACCTTGTGTGCCTTTGGTGCCTGGAGCGCGACCACAACCTGAAGTCGTGCTCCGACCATCGGGCCATGAATCAGAAGACTTTGCAGGAGAGGTCCTGAAAGCTTCACAAGGCCCATCAGTCCACTCCATGCCGTTCGAGGTCCCGGTCAAGAGGAAGATTGCGGAGCCACCACCACCATTCATCATCGAAGTCTTCGTCTTCGGGTAAGTCGAAGCACAAGAAGAAGGCGAAGAAGCATTGTCGCTCTTCGCGTTCTGTCCGCAAAGCCTGTTGGGTCGACTCCAGCCTTCCCTCCCTTTCCGGGACCCGGAGCAACCCTTGCCCAGCTTCAAAGCTTTTAGGAAGCCTTACATTCCATCTTCGGGCAGCCCGACTCCGCCGACGTGCCCTTGGGCCCTGCGGACTCAGTTGGGGGCTCTAGGCCTTCAATGTCAGCGGCTTCGGCTCTGGCGCCTCAGGGCCCCCAAGAATCCAGGCCTGGATCCGGATTGGTGCCGGTCGACCTCGTGACACCTCCTCTGGCGCCGAATCCAGTGACGACAGTACCGCCACCGGTTGTGTCACCAGCCGGCGTTGACCACGGCTTCCTCCTCGATGAGGACACGGAGCCGGACCAACATCGTCCGACGTCGGGACCGGCGCCGACCATTACTTTTGTACCCCTGTTCTTCCCTGATGTTTCCTACTGCCCTGAGTGGCTCACAGGAGAGGGTGAGGAGGACTGGGACCCTCTTTTAGACCAGTTAGAGGTACCGGACTGGAGAGAGGAGTTGGGTGAAACAAGTGGTCTGGATACCTCCCCAGACCTTGGCATGCTATCTCCCCCTACCGTGGCTACGGAGGAGGGTGCATCTTACGCAGTGGTCTTGCGTAGGGCAGCTGAGGCCCTAAACCTCGAGCTTCCTACGGTGGTGGTCAGGACTAATCCTCTGACAGAGGTGCTTCAACCGGCGGCGGTCTCCTCGGAGCCCTTGCTGCCGTTCAATGAGGCCCTTCCGGACATCCTTTTGGGCACTTGGTCCAAGCCCAACACAGGGGCTCCTGTAGACAGGATGATTGCCCGACGCCACCATCCGGCCCGGGGTGACCCCATTTTCCTCTCTTTCCATCCATCCCCTGAGAGCTTGGTAGTCCAAACCTCAACGTCCAAGGGCGCATTTCTTAACGCACCACCTGATAGGGAATCCAAGATGCTGAACCACCTTGGGAAGAAGATGTTTTCTTCCTCCAGCTTGGGACTGCAGTCAGTGAACATCGCATGTCTATTGGGCTGTTACTCCCACTCAGTGTGGGACACGGTTGCGCAGGTGCTGCCACAGTGCCCGGAGGAAGCCCGGACCGTGCTCTCCCGTAGGGAGAGACTAAGGGAAGTTCACCATGCGGTGTGGACACCGCCGACTCACTGGGCAGGACGATTTCCTCATTAGTAGCATTGAGACGTCACGCCTCGTTGAGGTCACTGGCTTTTCGGGGGGGGGATGTCCAAGCAACACTTTTGGACATTCCCTTTGATGGCTGTCACCTAATTGGCGACAAGGCAGACAACGCGCTCAAGCGCTTTAAGGATTCTTGGGCTACGGCCAGATCCTTAGGCCTTGCTTCCACCTCCCGCCCAGCACAGTCTGCTTTTTGCCCCTTTCGTGGCTACAGAAGGGGTGCCCTGCACGCTCCGCCCAGAGCCACAGGCCTGCACAAGCTGTCCAGCCTCTGCACAGCTGGGGATGTGAATCCCACCACCGTGGGTCAGGGGGCGGGCGCCCCCTCTGCAGCAGCCTCTAAACCCTCCTAGTCCGACCTTTCAGGCCCATCAATTGACAGTGGCCGTCAGGATTCGCCATCACCTCCCCCACTGGCTCAACATAACGTTGAACAGGTGGGTTTTGCAGATTGTCTGAAGGGGCTACTCCCTCCCCTTCGAGACTACTCCTCCATCCATGCCACCTCAATACTATCACATGTCGGAGGATCACCTGGCCCTTCTCCAACAGGAAGTTACGGCTCTCTTGGCCAAGGGAGCCATCAAGTGCGTTCCTGCCCCAGAAGTCGGTCGTGGTTATTCCCACTACTTTCTGGTGCCCAAGAAGGACAAGGGCCTGCGTCCTATCTTGGATCTCAGGAACGTCAACCACTTCCTCCGGAAGGAGAAGTTCAAGATGTTGATACTGGCTCAGGTCCTGTCTGCTCGCCCCAGGCTTTCGTCCCCCACCTCCAGACAACGGCCGACCTCCTGCATTCGCTGGGGTTCACCATCAATGTGACAATGTCACACCTGTTTCCCTATCAGAAACTCCTTTTCATCGGAGCGGTTCTGGACACGGCGCAGTTTGGGGCTTATCCTCCTGAGCAGCGAGTCCGGGATATTCGGGCTATCATTCCGATCTTTCAGCCTCTATCCCGGGTTTCGGTCAGAATGACCCTGAGGCTACTGGGCCTCGTGGCCTCCTTCATCCTGCTGGTGGACTATGCCAGGTGGCATATACGGGCTGCGCAGTGGGACCTGAATTTCCAGTGGGTTCAGCATCAAGGCAATCTTTCAGATTGCATCCAGATCTCGGAGGGGACTGCACACCAGTTGCAGTGGTGGCTAACAAACCGGGATTGGGTCAACGGTAGATCCCTCTCCCTTCCCCAACCAGAGTTCACAGTGGTAACAGATGCATCACTGGGGGTGCGGGGCGGCCACATGGGAGAGGCGGAGATCAGACGCCTCTGGTCTCCAGGAGAGTCCGGACTCCATATCAACCTTTTGGAGCTTCCAGTGATTCGTCTTGCACTAAAACCATTCCTTCCCTCTGTCCGGGTAAGAGTGGTGCAGGTGTTCATGGACAACACCACCGCCATGTGGTACTGCAACAACAGGGCGGGTGGGATCATGGACCCTATGTCAAGAGGCTCTCCGCCTCTGGACATGGCTAGAACATCAGGGCATATCTCTGGTGGTTCAACGCCTTGCTGGTTCTCTGAATGCCAGGGCGGACAAACCCAGCCGCAGCTACATGATGGATCACAAATGGCGTCTTCTATCGCAGCAGCAGGGGACGGTCCTCCACCCAAACCTGTCCAGCCTCCACCTCCTTCCGTGGAGATTGAACGCCGACAGTTGACAGCTTTCTACTTTCCTCCCAAAGTCTGTAATTTTATCTTGGCAACCAGGCGTCCCTCCACTAAAGCGGTATACGTCTGTAGATGGAACAAATTTGTGGCATGGTGCGCAGCAAAGGCTGTGGATCCCCTTTCTGCCCCCCTTTCAGAGGTTCTTCTTTTCATTCTTTCCTTGGCCCAGCAGGGCTCTGCTCTGGGCACTCTCAAAGGCCATCTTTCTGCCGTTTCGGCCTTCCTTCGACTGCCTGACCAGCTACTCTTTCCAAGTCCCCTATTGTAAATCGCTTCCTTAAGGGCATTACTCATTTGTTTACTCCAACTCCTTGTGTGATACCCCAGTGGGACTTAAACCTGGTTCTTAATTTTCTGATGTGTGCTCCTTTCGAGCCGCTACATAACTGTCCTCTCTGATTTTATGCTTTAAAACTGCCTTTCTGGTTGCCATCACCTCTGCTCGCAGGGTGAGTGAGCTACTGGACCTTTCTTCTAAGCCTCTTTACCTGGCTGTTCATCCCGACTAGGCCTTCTTTCCTTCCCAAAGTGGTTACCTCTTTCCATATAGGACAAACCATCACTTTGCCCACCTTCTTTCCGCCTCCTCATCCTCCTAAAGAGGAAGAGAGGCTCCACCGTCTAGATCCAAAACGTGGATTGCACAAAACAATTCCTGGTGGATGATCAGCTCTTTGTCAGTTATGTGTGCGCCAAGAAAGGTCGGGCTGTGCAGAAACGTGCCATCTCCTGATGGGTCGTTCTTTGCATTAAAATCTGCTCTTCCTTAGCGAAAAAGGAACCTCCAGTTGGGTTGCGTGCCCATTCCACCAGGGCGACGGTAGCCACTACTGCTTTGGGACGTGGAGTCCCACTTCTTGACATCTGCCAGGCAGCTACGTGGGCTTCACTGTACACATTTACCAAACACTATTGCCTGGACAGCCAAGTCCGGCGGGACGGCTACTTCAGCCGTTCAGTTCTCCAGGACTTCCTGGTATGAACTTGGTTCGCAGACCCACCATTGGGGTTCGTATTGCAGGGGTCTCTATTCTAAGGTTCAGAATCCATAACTAACTGTCTCTTTCAGATGAACAAGCTACTTACCTTCGGTAACAATATATCTGTAAGAGACATAGGTTAGTTATGGATTCCTCACCGCCCCACCCATCCTCCCCGTCCTGTGAACTGATTTCTAGGGCAAGGGGCTCCCCTTTCAGGGCCCTAGTTTTTGTACACCAATGGTCAGTGTCTTGCATGGCTCTGCGTTTCTGGCGTGGAATGTCGTGTAAAGAACTTCCGTCAAAGTGCGAGGGCATTATCTAAATAGATACCACAATATCATTCCGGCGACCACGACTCCAATGATTAACGCGGAGTCGACCGACGCCACCTATCGACGCGCAAAGGTACAGCTGAGGAAAAAATTCTACGGATCCAGTCTGACGCCTGGGGGTAATTCTAAGGTGAGGAATCCATAACTAACCTATGTCTCTTACAGATATATCGTTACCGAAGGTAAGAGACTTGTTCAACTTGTTCGTTGCTGGTACTTGCAAAATGCTGCATTTGTACTTGTTTTGGAAAGGATGATTACGATGTCGGGCGGACGCAAGACACCATTTCGTAAACGAGGCTGACTAACCTCCGGTCGGCAGTCCCACCTGCCTCATTAGGATGCGACCGAACACTGTTCGGTCGCATTCTGACATTTCCCTATGGGAGCATGCATTACGGCCGTAAATGAGCCGTAATACATGCTCCCATAAGTAAATGGGAGGTGTTGTTCATCCCTGCACCCCGTGGCAGGCACCTTGAGGGATCACCAGGGTGGCACCATAGGTGCCCCTTCGGCCCCCAACCGGAGGCCGCACACACAGGGGGGCCCTGCTGGGGGCCCCCTAATACCCTTCCCGACATGGTTTCCATATCAGACAGGCCGGCATGGAAACCAGGCCGGAAGCTGTGCATCGTAATCCCAAGGCTGGTTCCGCTGGCCGGCTCCTTGAGCCCATCGGAAGCCAGCCGGAATGACTGGCCGGTTTCAATTCCGACCGCCTGATACATAATCAGCCGGTCGGAATTGAAACCGACAATGGGGGCCGGAAAGCCTCCAACCTCCATCGTAATAGGCCCCATGATTTTAATATGTGTTTACGGTGACTAGCATCCAAAAGCTATTTTTCACTGTGGCTTAATTGCCCTATGTAGAAATCCAGACTACAAATTAAGCATTTTAAAATTATATCTAAGGAATTGAACTAGCTAAAAAAATAATTAAGCAACTATTTTAAATAGTTATTAACAATCAAATTCAATGGTAAGGTAGGATTACTAATAAATATTAAGGAACACTAACTTTTATAAAGTAACCTTTTCCCTGCTTGGAGTTTCTGGAGGCTAATTTTGCATTTCCTCTCCCATTCCTTCCAGCCAGTAATTGTCATTTGAGGAGGTGTGAAAACTTCTCCTAGAGCAGAGAACAATGTCCTGGAAGGTGATGTTCTTCAATTGACATGATGACCAGTGGAGATAGGTCTTGAAACTGGAATAACTTCAAAGAGAACCTCCCCTGTCACAGGTGAAGGGTAGCTGACACCTGGGCAGGGCCTTTTCTTTGTCCACCATCCTCCCTGCCATGCAGGTTCCAATCACAATGGGCATCTTTTTGGCATTACAGTGTCCAATCCTGCTGGAATGAAACCCCCTGAATTATGGGTATTATTATATAACACTGGGGGTTCAATTGAAAGGCAGGGAAACCATATGCCAAAATAAGTTGTGTGTATTCTCTATCTGGTTGCTTGTAGACCTTGCTTTGTTCTACCAGACTATTGCCTCTGAGTTTATTGTGGGCACAGTGGCTGCCCCAAACTGGATTTTAGTGTTAGATTTGGGAGGACACTAAACACTAGGATCACCATAGTACACTCCCCACACACACCCCCAGCCCTCGGATCCCTAGTTTAATGTTGCTGGAGATTTTCATCATCTTGCAAATACCCAAAGTGGGTAGGGTTTTGCCCAGGGAACGTTTACCCCATTGGTTAGGTCATGCCCAGAAGTCGTTCCCACCCAGTTGATTGTGCTAGGCATAAATGTGGTACCTCCAGGCACCCTCTTAATAACACTCCTGGACCTGAGGAAGGTTAGAAGATTTCTGAAACCGATGTCTACAACCTGATAAAAGCCGTAAAGGACTGGACTTGCTCTCTTTTGTACTCAGGACAAAGAAGTGGACTCCAAGGGTCATAACGATGATCCCCTGTTAAAGTTACAGGGATACACCAAGCTACAAGAGTCCTTACCTGCAACTTCCCAGCAGATAAGTGGCAACTGAACCTGGACTGGACCCTGCTTAACACCCTATGAGTCTTTAAGTTACTCCCCTGACATCCTGGGAGGCTTTAGAAGTATGTCCCTATTGAGATTTACAGATCTAAAGTAAGAAGGTAAAATGTTTGACCAGGACGGCCCTGGTTTGTGTATCCCATCCATGCTCCATCATGGTCAGCTTCAAGTTGCTCCTTGGTCTCAATCTACTGTGACCATTGACTTTTGTTAGCACTTCATGCTTCTTGGCTGTATTCCTATGTAAAACTTTGAAAATTAATCTCTGGTTGGTATTATTGGATTTGTCCCCCACCTCCAGACAACGTCTTTGGTGTTTTTTTTTTTGTTCATTACATTTTACTCTATTTTTCTAAGTTAGTTTGGGCTTTTTGTTTGGCATTTTGACTTTATTACTGCATAAATACTTTACAATTGCCGCAAATTAACCCTGTCTGCTCTCTGCCACAGCTACCAGGGGATTGAGCTAAAGTAATTTAGTGATTGAGGGTTGACCGTGACAAGACTTGTAATTATTCCTTCAGGTGGGTTGTCACCCACTCCAAATAATAATACGATTTCTTACAACCAGGGATTTCCAAAATGTACTGTCTTCGAAGGACGCCTTAATATCTGCCTGTGTCAGGCAGCCCTGACTCTGCAACAGGTCCAACACCTCTTTGTGCGTCAGTACAGGTGCCATGGGAATCAAAAAGGTCAGATCCCTTGTCAGTCCCCTATCTCCTCCTCCTCCCTGGCCACCAAAGGGAAGCAGTTGTAGTTTTCTGTTGTCGGGCACTTGAGACAGATGGGAGGGTGGGTTTCCTCTTTTTCATAGGGCTGGAGGAGGACAACTACAGACCAATGGGTCCTCCAGTTTATGGAAAAGGGGTATTCCCTACTCTTCCACCAATCCCGTCCCCAGATCTCTCCTCCGTGGTTGGACCTTTCATAGGACCAACTTCTCCTGCTGTAGCAAGCAGTGGCAGCCATGCTTCAGAAAGGAGCTTTGTAGTTGGTGCCAAAGCAGGAAATTTGGCAAGGATGCTACTCCTGGCACTTCCTTGTCCCAAAGGAAGATGGTGGACTTCATTTGATCCTAGGCCTCAGGGTATTTAGCCTTTTCCTTCTAAAAGAATAGTTCAAGATACTGTCCCTAGCATAGGTTCTTCTGGTGCTGGAGCTGGGAGACTGAATGATGTCACTTGACTTGCAATGATACTTATTTTCTCCTACCAGTCCTGAAGTCGCCCACGGCAAGTGCTTGTGATCTGTGGTTGGATTGACTCACAACCAGTGTGTGGTCCTTCCGTTTGGTCTGACCTGGGCACCGCGGGTCTTCACGACGGTGGTGGCCAATCTCAGAATGTCGGGAATTCCAGGTTTGCCCTAGCTGGACAACTGGCTCCTGAAAGCCAGGTTTTCCGAAGATGGTGGCATCTGCAGTTTCTGCTGCATGACCTGGGCTTCTCTATCAATGTGCTAAAATCTCACCTAAAGCTCTCCAAGCTTCTACTATTCATAGGGGCAGTACTGGACACCACTTTGTTGTGGGCATTTCCACCAATGCATAGAATGGTGGGCATCTATACCCTGTTGCTGTGTTTTCAGGAAAGTGCTTGAGTTCCAGTCATGTGTCTCCTACGCCTGTGTCTTCTTGCATTCACCTAGTCACGCATATCTCCTGTCACATGAGGGCCCTCCAGTGGTGCCTCTGCAGACAGTGTTTCAATATGGAGATCTGTCATACTCTGTAAGGAACTCCAAGGATGCAACAGCAGAGTTTGCCGGTGGGGTGTGGTGGAGAACTTTGTCTACAAGATGTCCTTCCAACCCCCCACCCCACCCTAAATCCCCTCTCACCAGTCATGGCCACAGTATTAACAGATGCATCTGATAGAGACATCTAGCCGCAGATTTCTTAACTTAAAATATCCCCAGGCGTCAGACTGGATCCGGAAAATTCTTTTTCCAGCAATACCTCTGCACGCCAGGAGGTGGCGCCGCTTGGCTCCGTCCTGACGTCGTCCACAGAAGTGACGTAAATGGGCCATATAAGCCCCTCACGGCGTGCTGACGTCAGTTTTTATTCTTTTCCGTGTCCCAACGCGGATCCGGGAGAGTAATACCTCTGGCCTGTTTTTGTATTTTCAGGCCTTCTCGACACCCTTTTGCGTCGAGGAACAGTGTGTTCGATGCCTGCGGGCTTCAAGCCGTGCCGGTCCTGCTCGCGCCAGATGTCAGCGACGGACCCTCACGGAATTTGTATGTGGTGCCTGGGCGAGCACCACGACTCCGTGGAGTGCGACGCTTGCCGACAGCTGCGGCCCAAAGCCCTACGAGAACGCCGCACGAAGCTGCTATCTGCGCGAATGTCCCGAACTGGCCCTTCACGACAACGATCGACTTCTCCGGCGGAATCATCGCCCGGCGCCGGCGATCGCATGACGATGCTCATGTTAGGGGCAGGTCCCTGGACCGTGGCCATCCTTCGCCTACCTCTGGTAAGCTGAAACGGAAGTCACAGAAGTCGTCGGCTTCACGTCGACATCATGTCCCCCGTTTCCGGGTGCCGGGACAACTCGTCCTCAGATGGAGGACTACTGCAGGGCTCTGCAGTCCTTTCTTGCTTTACCCCCCCTCCCTGGCACGCCTTCGTGCCCCACAGGTGGGGCACAGGTCGAGACTTCGCCGCGGGTTCGCCCTCGGCTCCGACTGAGTGCCCTGACTCTGATTCCAGGGTTGCTGCAACGTCGGGACATGGCCCACAGGGGCATCCCATGGCGTTTAGCCCTTCCAAAGCGCCGGCGCACAGCCTTCCGGGGCTCCCTGTGACATCGCTGGAGGTGGCGGCGGAATGCACCTCACCACTTGTGCAAACTCTCTCCCCGCAGTTTTCCACCTCGGGTGATGTAGAGTCGGTGCCGGTCCTACTCCAAGCAGTCGAGACCTTTTCGCAGTTCGCCGGCGCCAGCTGAACTCCGACAGTCAAGACCTTTTCAGAGGTCACCGGCTCGACTCCGGCAGCCGGGTCTTTTTCAGAGGTCGCCGGCGCCAGCTCGACTCTGGCCGGCGCCAGCTCGACTCCGGCAGTCGACGCCCTTTCAGACGACGTCGATGCCAGCTCAACTCCGGCAGTCAACGCTTTTTCAGATGTCAACGACGCCGGCTTCACGTCACCTCAATGCCGTTCGCCAGTATCATCTCCAGCTTTATTGGTGGAGGATGTACTCCCGTCGATTCACCACCCCCTGAATCATTTCAACGCTCACCGGAATGCACACATATGGCCTACTCCTTTTGTGGAGTTTCTTTTGAACGGCCGCGTTAGCTTGTGTCTGTCCCCTAATGATAACTTGCTGTCCCCGCCTCGTGGGTCCATGGAGGCTAGTGGGACGTTTGTCAGGGCTGCTTGCAGGGCTGCAGCCATTTTGCGAATGCAGACGCACTCTGTGTCTAGGCCTTCAGAGCCTTTGCAGGAACTTCTCCACCAGGGCGTGGGGAACATGGAACCATTGTTGCCGTTTGCGGAGTCATTATTTGACATCCATCTCAGGACGTGGGCAAGACCCTCTTCAGAGAACCCCGTGGATCGTGCTGTAGCATATCACCATCGGCCTGCTCCCACTGACCCCGTCTGTTTGACCCTCCATCCTGGAGCTGGAGGACTTGTGCTTCAGGCAGCCCTTTCTATCACTCCTGTTCCATTGCACCCACCCACTCGGGAGTCTCAGTGCTTGGAGTCATGGGGCCGTGATGTGTTCGCATCCGCCAGCTCTGCACTCCTGTCCCTAAACACTTTGTGTGTATTCGCTCAGGCTACATTTGCCCTTTGGGACGCTGTCAAGCAACTCCTCCCCTCCTTGCCGGAGAGCTCGCGTACCGATCTGGTCCGCCTCATCAGCGATGGCCATGATATGGCGCATTTTTCAATTCGGTCTGCCATGGACACCACGGACTCGGTAGGTCGTGCTATGGCCAGGTCGGTTGTCTTGCGCCGCCATGCTTCGTTGCGCGATGGCGTTTTTCCACAGCATATTCAGGAGTGGCTTAGGGATCTGCCATTTGATGGGGTCACTTTTTTTGACGCCCATGCTGATTCTGCAGTTCGACGCCTCCTGTCCATGGTTGATTGTCTTCCCAGGTTTTAATCCTCCACGAAGATTTTTGAATCCGTGACGGTGCCGTCACTTTCTTTTCTGTTGCCCTTTGTGGGTTACTGAAGTTCTGGGTTGTGTGTCTGTTCAGCTGTGTTCTTTCCTTCTTCTGATACAGCAGGATAATTGTGTTGCCTTTCATTTAAGCCTCTGCCTACGAGTATGTCTCAAGAGGGACCCTTCTTTTGTAGGGTTGTGCCTTACCCTATGTGGGGTATTTGTTGGCAATTATATTGCTACTCTTCCTGGCCTATAAACGTATGCCACAGGATGACTCTCCTACTATTGTAGGACATCACCTCTGGTGAGATCCATGTGCTTTGTTTATCTCCAGGGGTGGCGTAATGGTTGTCTACGGTGAGTCCATCACACATCCCCCCCTCCGTAGGGGACGTCTGTTCCCTGCTGTTTGGTTCAGGGTTTTATCGCACCTGTCTGTTCCAGGCGTGCTCTTACAACCTCGCTGTGCACATCTTGCCTGTCTTCCAGTGGACACACGCCCCTGGATCTGTATCTTCTGTATTCTGTGAATACTTGAATTCTTGGTGCATACTATGCTCTAGGACTTTCTAGTGTCTCAAGAACTTCCCTGGCAAGGTTTCCGGTTCCTTACTTCTTGCAAAACACAGGGTCCAGTTTATTAGTTCCTGTCCTCTGCATATTTCTTGATTGTCAACGAGTGACTCTTCTCCACATTCTCCTACTTGGCGAATGGAGTCGGTCTCTGGCGGAGTGTGCCTTTGTACAACAGGCTTGTATCTGTGCCTTATCTCCTGTTTGAGGTTTCATCAATTCACGTTTAAATGGCAGAATTCATGTCTCTCGGTGTATATATCATAGGTTATACACGTGCCAAAGTGCTCACATACAAGGTTCTTTTTGCCCTAGTATGCCTTCTTGCTCACTCTTTCCTTCCAGGATAAAGTCCCCTATGTGCTCCTGGCCTTGCCAGTTATCCCCTCACAACTGCACATTTTGGTACGTTTGGCTACATGCCTACCTCCGGAGCTTGTTCAAAGGTAACTCTTCTGTTGTCACATGTCCTAGGGGGTACACATTGTTATGTGTTTTCTATTACACACACAACCCTTCTGTTGCGGCTCAGGCGGTATGTTCTATCAATGTCAAGTTATTTGGTCCTTTTGGGACTTTGTTCTTCATAGATCAGGGGAACCAGTGCTAGGCTCCTCCTTTCAACGGAGTCGCTGCTAATTTTCTTACATTAGCACTGACCTTCCTAGTTCCGCATTTCCTTCGTCTGTGTCTGGACGAGAGAGATCTTGCACCATTCCTGGCCTACTTGTAGTGCCTTTGCCTTTGGTTGGTAGTGTATTCTCGCACCTTCTTTTTTAGCTGGAGGTGTTGTTCGGATTTCGAGCCCTTTGGCTGTTCACTCTATCAACGTTTTTTCAGTGGTTAAAGTCTGCTTTCCACTGCCTACTCATGTTGCTTCACTGGAGTTCTTCTCCTTTTAACTCCCTCCCACCACCCACGCCTGTGCATCCTTCTTTCTATAGCAGTCGGATAAATTGGATTCTCTTGGTGCTACAGTCCTTCAATCAATGAAAGGTGTGAGTAGTGAACTTTCAAATTGTCGTTCACTTCCAGTCACTTGTCTGGCAGCATGTTCTTTCAATATTATGGTTCTTTTGACCTCCCTCCTATGGTGTCAAGCTCTCTCTGCCTTCTCATATCTATTGTGCACCAGCCGTAGCCCTCTCCAACTAGGGCACAACTTGTCGCTTTGTTCGACCATTGTTCACAGCACAGGCTCTGGTAGCTCACTCCAGTCCTTCCTCGTACTGGGGGCTTTCTCAAATAATGTTGTTTCTCATTATACATAATTTTACTCTTTTTTTAACACACTGTTCCTATGCTATCACAGTTTTTTGTCATGGCTCCGCGTTAGGGCGCGGAAAAGTTTCCTGTATCGAGTCAAGTCCCCTACATCTGCTTTGTAGAAGACTTCAGCAGGGGACTGATTGGTTGTGTCTTTACACTGTAGCCAAGCCCTACTAACTTGATTCGAAAGTGAACTGGGATGGGCATTTTACATGGTTTGTGTGTTGCAGGACTTTCTAGTGTACCTATCCATCAGGACCATTCCCAGGGTGATATTGCTTGTGAATCTATTCAGGAGGTGAGTTATATGCGGTTAGAAGTATCCCTCAGAAGAAATAGTTACGTGCCTTCGGTAATGTTTTTTCTGGTGGACACTCTATCTACCTGCAGATTCCTCACCAGTCCAACCACCTCCCTCAAATGGTTCACTTCTTATGCTCTTGCACTATGTTCACAACGTGATGCCTTTCCCGTCCTGCTGCTTTGGCATCATGGAAAAAAAAATAGGAAACTAACGTTGTCTCAATGGTGGGGTCGCTTTGTAGTATCTGTGACACCACATAACATAACTGTTAGGACTACAGGGCTCCTCAGGGTCCGGGCGACGTAACAGGGGTCCACCTCCCGATATCCCCGGACTCCAACCAGAAGGTTACAGAGCCCAGAGACGATCAGGTGAGGGAAAAAAGGAAGGGGGGAAGGGACAGCAGGGAATAGAACCTGAAAGACAAAAAGAATAACATTCATATAAGAGCAACACTTTATCTCTACTCTCATTTAGGTCTCACTAGTGCCAGCAATTACCATGTGTAGTGGGAGTCCTTTCCCCGTGATCACTGAGATGCCTCTCTCAGGACCACCAAACAATATCACTCCAGCACTCAGGCAGATCCCGTGTCTTTCAATGTCCAGAACTTAGTACCGGCCACGCAACGCTATGGCCTATCCTCAGTCTTCCTTCAGACTAAGGAATCCTATTCCAAAGCTATCCACAAAGGACTCCAAGAACCCCCGGTAGGCTTCCACGGTGTACAACCGCCGCCGGCGTTCTCACAGTGATAGCGCTCCTTCACAACGTGAGGATCAACACGCTAAGAGTTGTGCCACAGTATTTACAATAGTACTCCCTGGTTATCTCTCACCAGGAGCACCGCCTTGAGGGGAAATGCGCAGCCCGCGCTCTCCCTGAATACCCAGTTAGGTGTAAGGACACCCGGTGTCTCTCTGCTCAGCCGAGCAAGAATTTCTAAGCCAGTTATGCCCCCGTCCGATGATGACCTGAGAAAGTGCCTCCCCTTCTCGGGGTAATGCGGGGGGTAGTAGGTGAATTGGGCACCCTAGACCCTGAAATCAAGAATGTGCACCTCCTATGGTGCCACGAGGATAAATACCGCTTCTCTGCGGCAAGGGCTCAGTTTGCTCGTCCGCAAACTAAGTTACGAGCTTTGGTTCACGGGGATAGGAGCCAGGGACGATTCATACCTGCTCCGTGTTCTTCGTTTCAGCCGCCGGCCGCTGGGAACACGCCCCCACGGGGGCGTCCGTCTGTCGGGTGCTCGGGAAACCGGTTCTCGCCGTCGAACCTGCTCGGCAACGCTCCTCTGCTACGTTCTCCGACCGTCCTCCACTAGTAAATTGAATAACGCACACCTCCGGCCGGGTGGGACGCCGTTATAAGGACGTCTACTTCCGGGCCCCTGAGGCTGCTGGGATATGTAGTCTTACACGCTAGGTAGGCGCGTCTGCCTACGATGCCTACGATTCCTGACAATAACTTCTGGCGCTAGAATGAACCTGGCGCCCCCTATGATGGAGTGAGACTTATGAGAAAAGTTTTCTGGACCAGTCTGACACCTGGATTGATATTCAAGAGGTGAGAAATCTGCAGATAGAGTATCCACCAAAAACATTGTTACTGAAGGTAAATAACTTTTTCTTCTGTAAAGCAACACCACTGCTATCTATTATATCAACAGACCAGGTGGTGTGAGGTTCGTGGATCCTACTGTGTTTTGTAGTGGTTCACTTGTGGACATGGGAGCAGTGGCATGGAATCTTCCTAGTATTGTATTACCTAGCAGGCTCCCTCTGTGTGAGGCGAATGCTCTCAATTGCTTGTTATTGGAGAACCTGAAGAGAGAGTTGCACCCTGAAGTGACCAAGGTGGTCTTCAGATTACGGTTTCCATTTAAGTATCTCTTCCTCACAGCCCTGAACTCTAAATTTGACTGATCCTGCTTCTGTCAAAAGTAGTCTAGGAAAATCGAGTACAGCTGATCGTGGCCGCTGAGGGTAGTCTTCCTTAGTAGCTACGATCAATCATTATACACTAAGACAACTCACAAGGTTCTCCCAAGGCAGACCACCATGTACCAGTGGTGAGAAGTAACCCGATGATGAAGCATGCCACTGGAAGTGGGTGATGGTTTGGTCCTTTCAAAAAAGACATCAGAAGGAGGCCAGTACCATAAATGTTCCAATCTACGTTATCATAAGTTACAGATTGGTTGCCTATCCATTTTTGCCACTCCCTCACCATTCTTGTATGTGAATAATTGTTTCTTGGGAGGGTATGTCAGTATTCTTTTCTCTCCTTCCCTTTGAGGTTCAAGAGTCCCGATTTATGTATTGCTAAATTGCACGGCAATCTACAATTTTTTCTGTTTTATAGTCTCAAAAATATTGCCTCTAAGGGTATCCATAATGGATTCCTAATCTGCTCAGTAAACATATAATAATGTTCTCTTTGGTTGCAGAAAAATTTAAGTGTAACAGTATATGCTGCGTAGCATCAACCTCCACCCCACTAAAGCACCTGGATGTTAAGATACATTAGACACCACCAATGACAGAGACAAAATTCACAAAATAAATAATGTGTGCTTTAATCTTGGATGCATTTTTAGACACAGATCAGACACCCATGAGTACTGGCGTCACTTCCTTTCTATTCTTTACCTTCTGACTCAGATCCAGAGCTTCTCCCTTGTCTTTTGACCAGAGTTTACCTCATAAATTCTCTAGTGTGCAAGGGAAAGGTCACCCCAATAAACCGACAGTGTTCAAACCGCGCAGGGGCTGTTGCACACAAATAGCTGTGACAGACCCGCAAGAAATCTGTTTGTGGTGGCACTAATCCAAGGCCTGTAAAGACTGCATCCAGATGAATCTGAAAGATGTTCTGGAACTGAAAACCAAACTCTGCGTCAGTAAGCACAACAAGACTCCATGGCAGAACCAGTTGTAGTCAAAAGGAAGATCCCATTCGCACACCTGAAGACATTCCTGCAGCAAGTTATTATTGCATTCAAAGTCTTCAAGTAAGTCAAAGAAGAAATATAAAAAATCTTAAGTGGGAAACCGCCCATTCCCTCATTCTTAAACGCCAGAGAGAGCATCAATGTGCCTCAGTCTCACTTCCAATATCCATCAAAGCCAATTACATCACCTGTCACAATGCAATCTGAATTTCCAAGTCTGTCAGCGAATTCACAGCATGTAGAAACCTTCAGGGAGACTATGCTCTAAATATTCAACACTTTACCGTCTCCCTCTGGCCCGCCTTCAAGTCCCAAAGAACAGGGACCTGCAGTTGGACTTCCACCAGTGGATCCACCCTCATGTCTGCCCTTTGCATTTACATTAGGTCCAGCACCAACTTCACTACCACTTCGGTGCCACCAACTGTGCCAAATGCATTCACATCAACACCGATGTCATCAATGCTGGAGGATGATGTACAGCCTATAGTGCTATCTGACTCCGAACTGAATCTGTCACAAAGTAGCGCCTGCACCAAATTATGTGCAACCTCTGGTAATCCCTCTGATACTTTGCCCTTTCCTTGTGGTGGGGTCCAGACTTTACTTAACTTATGTGACACTGATTCTGAACATGACAACTTTGAGGACAAGGACAATTATGTTCCCCAATATGATGACTACAACTGATATGAACACATTCAAAATGCCTGTGGGCTCAACACTTAGGCTTATTCTCTCTTTTTTTTGTTGGTGCAGTTTTATATAGCGCAAATTTGACCCGAAGGTATTGAAGTGCTTTCCATGAGCGCCAGTTACATTATGGAAGTGTCTCCCCCAGATCATGCTATGGACAAAAGTGCTTCTTTCTCTGTCTTGGTGCAAAGGGCTGCTGAATGATGGACGTACAACTGCCAACCATGGAAAATAAAAATAATGTACTAACTAATTATGTCAACCTGGTCAGTCTCCCACCAAGCCACTGTTACCTTTACACAAATCACTTACTGACACCCTGTTGGGCACTTGGGTGAAGCCCTGTTCAGGACAGTCCATCAATAGGTTGCAGAGTCAATCCAAACAATTTCCCTACCACTCCTCCCAAATGAAGTGGGACATTTTGTCAAAAGGATACATTCCTCTACGAGCTTTGCTCTTAGATCTGTCAATGCCAGCTGTCTCACTGGTTGTTATTTCCATGCCCTTCAGGATATAGGGACTTTTACCAGCTGTTTCAGATGATCTTTGGGCGTCTCTCATACAGGCTATATTCAGGAAAGCCACAATGCGGCAACATTTGTAATTTGCTCAAAGTTGGACTTGACTGATTGCTTGGGACTTGCCATGGGCAGCATTGTGACTATCAGTCGTCAGGCCTGGATGAGACCCACAGATTTCTCCAGGGACATCCAGGCATCTCTAATGGCCATACCCTATGATGGTTCCCACCCTTCTGGAAATGAAGGTGACTCTGCGTAGGAGTGCTTTAAAGAGAGCAGAGCCAAACTGCATTCATTGGGCCTGTGTGCTCCCACAAGACAGTTCCACCAGCAATATCTGACAGAGACATCTAGCCTCAGATTCCTTAACTTTTGAATTCTCCCCAGGCGTCGGACTAGATCAGGAAATGTTTACAGCAGTACCTACGCACGCCAGAGTATGGCGCTGTACAGTTCCTCCATGACGTTGGCTCCAGTTGTGACATCAGTGGAGCCATATAAGTCCCCTTCGGCGCCTGGACGTCAATTTCTTCTTTTCCGCGCTGTAACGCGGATCCAGAGAAGCGTATCTCTGGCCATTCTTTGGCCTGCTGAGATTATTTTTTTTGTCTGAAACAGTGTGCCTTCTGGATTTAAATCCTTGTGCTCGGAAGATGTCGCGTACAGATTCTCATGCTATCTACATGTAGTTCTTGGGCGAGCACCACGACTGAAGAATGTGACGCCTGCCAATACTGAAACCGAAGGGGCTACAGGAGAGTCGAATAAAGCTCCTGATGGCACGGTTGTCGAGGACTTTCAGTACTCCTAAGCAGTCAACTTTGCAGTCTGCAGTTCGGATATGGAGCCGATCCAGAGGACATTCCCGTGAGCGTTACGCTTCATCCCGTAAACGACGTCAGCGGTCCAAGTCCACGTCTCTCGGTAAGTCTCGTCGTAAGCAATTAAAGCAGTGCCTTTCCGGGGCTTCTTCGTCTCATGACCTGGTTCTAGGCGGCTCCTCACCCACTTGTGCTGAGGACTCCGCGCAAGAGTCTCTCCCATGCCTCATTTCCTGGAGCCGGGGGGCCCTGGGCACAGATGAGAGTATTATGATGATCTCCATGTCATCTTTGGACCTAGACCTTCCTCTGGAACGCCTTTGGGCCCCAAGGAGGTGATGGGTACAGTGACTGCATCTTCGCCGACTGATTCATCCTCGGCTGCGGTCAGGTCCTTAGGGACGCCGATGCACAGCCCTGCGGGGCTCACAACTGTGGCAACGACTGACTCTGGAGTGATGTCAATTGTTCCTCAAGAAATTTTGGAAGGCTTCGTACTAAAGTCGGTGCAAGACCCGGCGGAGAGTCTTGAGGCGTCGACATCCCGTCTACTAATTCTGTCCACAATAACGTCTGTGTCGACCGACGTCCTTCTAGTTTCTGAGCCCGAAATCAATACGGCGCCATGTTGGCATCGATCGGCGTTGGTTGCAGAACTGGTAATTCAGGGTTCCTTGGAATTGATGGAAGAAAATGAGGAAGAGGTTACTTTGGTGGAACCTGTCAATCTATCGCCTATGGTGGACAGCTGGATTTCGGAGTTAGGTGAAGCAGGCGGGTTAGAGTCATCCCCTGCTTCTAGCTTTCTATCTCCTCCTGGCCTTGCCTCGGAGGCCAGCGTTTCTTTGGCCGTGGTGTTAAGAAGGGTGGCGGATGTTTTACATTTGACTCTACATACGGTGGAGAAATCTACGGACCCCCTCATTGAGGTTCTTCATCCAGGTCAGTCAGGCCTTTTTATGAGGCACTATATAATATTTTACTATGGACATAGGCTAAGCCTGATACTGGTGCACCTGTGGATCGTACTATTAGCCACAAGCACCGTCCTGCCCCCATTGATCCTGTGTGCCTTCTTCACCAACCCACACCCCACAGATTAGTGGTTAAGGTTCCCACTATGAGGACAGTCTTTCTCATACTCCAGCTGACCAAGATTCCCAGAAGCAAGACTCTTGTGGAAAATTTTATTTTCCGTTAATACAACTTGCATCCTAGGAAATTTTTCTCATGCTTTATGGGTTTTGTTCGCAAAAAGAACAATTGATGGACAGAATGCAGAACAATGTCATACATTCACCCCAGTACAGAGATCTGGGCCTAAATCCATCATTTGTTTGCTCACCATGCCATTCCAGTTTGGACCCAGCCATATGCAAATCAGTCTTGACCCTGCACCCAGTGAGAACAGTCCAGCCCGAACTACCAGGCCAGGTCCTCCTGGACTGTAAACAAGCATTCTAGGGCCGGTTTCGAGGGTTCATCCCTACTCAGCCAGGATAGCGTGATTCCAGTGGCATGGCGAGAACGGGACCCCCGTCTGGGCATACCAGTCCCACTCAGGGACAAATGCAAAAAGAACAATTGATGGACAGAATTCAGAACAATGTCATACATTCACCACAGTACAGAGATCTGGGCCTAAATCCATCGTTTTTTTGCTCACTATGCCATTCCAATTTGGACCCAGCCATATGCAAACCAGTCTTGGCCCTATGCCCAATGGGAACAGTCCAGCCCGAACTGCCAGGCCAGGTCCTCCCTGGACTGGAAACAAGCATCCTAGGACCGGTTTCGGGGTTTCACCCCTGTTAGACTTGGCATCTTTTGGCGTGTTTCCCCTGACATTTTGCTTTCTATCCTCCCGTTCTTGACTCTGTTTTTGCTGGTGTAATGATTCTGCGCACTTTCTTCACTGCTGTCCAGTGGGAAAGTGCAAGTGCTCCTGTCTAAAATGTGTTACGGATTGGTGTTTTCCATGATTGGCCTATTTGATTTATGTGTCAGTCCCTAGTAAAGTGCACTGCGAGTGCCAGGGCCTATAAATCAAATGCTGTTGGTGAGGTGCAGCACTGGATTGTGCCACCCATGCAAACAGCCCATAAAGTGTAACTCTGGCCTGCCATTGCAGAGCCTGTGCGCAGCCTCGGGCTGCTATGTCGACTTGGCAAGTGCACACACTTGCAAGTCAATAAACCTTCCCTTTCCTACATGTGAGCCACCCCTCTGGTAGGCCCAAGGTACCCCCAAGGGCAGGGTGCATTGTATGTGAAAGGTAGGACATGCCCTGGTGTGTGTGGCATGTCCTGATAGTGAATTACAGCCTACTTCGTTTTTCACTATTGCAAGGCTACCTGTTCCCCATAGGCCAGAATGGGCAGTTTCATTATTCCATCCTATAATCCTAACTGACCCAGGGAACATGGTAGAAAGTCGAGTTTAGTATGCCTGAACTCAGAATGATAAAATGCAGCTTTTAGTGAAGTTGGTTTTAACATTCTGTGTATGAAAATACCACTTTTAGAAAGTAGGCATTTTCTTGTCTAACCATCCAAGCCTGCCTCTGCTAGGTTATGTATTCCTTGTCTGGAGTTTGAGTTTCAGGGGCTGGGGGAATCCAGGAGACAGGGTGAGTCACCACAGGGCTGAATAGCAAGATC
Source organism: Triturus cristatus (assembly GCF_964204655.1). Lineage (NCBI taxonomy): Eukaryota > Metazoa > Chordata > Amphibia > Caudata > Salamandridae > Triturus > Triturus cristatus. Next base: position 183,949,170 of record NC_140584.1, on the reverse strand, counting down.
TACATGTAGATGGGTGGGAGGAGTTGCACTTGGGACCTGAATAGGGCTGTGCTTTCCCTCCACAATGCTGGCTCCACCTCCTGTGGTACGTCTGATGTCCCTGGCCTACACTGTGAAAGGAAAGAAGGAGTCTTATCAACAAAGTGCTCCAGGACTGACCAGAACTGGTTTGGACTAGGCAAAGGCCTCTCTGCCTTCAGAGAACAAAGAGAAATTGAGGATAAAAAAAGGTACTCAAACCCCAGAATTTTAGAACTCGCTGGGATCAAGAAGACTGCCAAGAAGAAGAGCTGGAGAAGCTGTGAGGAGGAACTACCACTTTGCTGAGTGCTTTGCTGTGTTGGCCTGCAGTGGCTGCTTCTGTCTTGGGCAGTGAAAGGACTGGACTGACATTTCTCTACTTGTGCTGAGTATCTCCAAGAGCTTGAGGTAGAGCTTGCCCCCTGTTCAAGAAGTCTAAGGAACAGCAAAAACTTCAAGCCTGACGCCGTCTACGACGCCACTGCCAACTCCGTATCCTGAAGGCACCGAAGAGGGCACCGCAACCTTGGTCTCACCGACGACGCCTGTCGCCACCGCCACCAAGCCGCTGCTTGCACCACGACCTGTGGGCACCGCACTCCGCACCACCTCGCTTCACACCGAAACTTTGGCACCGCAGAGAGCACTGCCGCAACACCGCACCGAGACCCTGGTCTCACCGACACCGCCTGCTGATGCCGCCACCGAGCCGCTGCTCGCACCGCGACCTGTGGGCAGCGCACTCCGCACTGCCTCACTTCACGACGCCGCCTTGGTATCCCCGACGACGACGCTCCACGCCGGACTCGACACCGCTGCTTGCACCGTGGTTCGAGGGCACGGCTCGTAAAGTTACACGACGCACCGCCCTCTTCCCGCACCGCAGCCTTGGCCTACCGATGCCGGTGCCATGGACTCCAGTTCGTCAGCCGACGACAGCGCTTCAGCAACGACGACGACGCTGCTGCACCATTACCTGCCAGTACCGTGACGAGCACCGCCCTCATCTCACACCGCTACCCTGGTCTCACCGACGATGCCATCTGACGCCACCACCGAGCCGCTGCTCGCACCGTGACCTGAGGGCACCACACGCTGCTGCACTTCGCACCGCAGCACCTGACGCCTGCCGACGCCAGCGCTCCTGTCTCCATCAGAGAGGAGATCAACCTGCAACGCGTGGGACAACGAGAGGTCATCTACGACCTGCATTTCTGAAAGGTACTGTTTGCGGTTCTTCACGACACTGTAGCTGGCCCGCGACGCCGCGGTCAGCCAGAACTGTTTGGATTTGTTTGTTCACAACGCCGTGATAGCCCTGGACGGAGCTATCAACATCAAGGAACTGTTTTTCAAGGATACTTTGATAACTGAAGATTTTTAAGTACTGTATTGTGGATTTTTATCGTTTTGGTCCTATTTTAAGTATTTAAAAATATTGGATATTTTTCTAAGCTGGTGTGGTGTCCTTTTGTAGTGCTTACATTGTATTACTGTTGGTTATGTGCAAACGCTTTACACACTGCCTCTAAGATAAGCCTGACTGCTCGTGCCAAGCTACCAAGGGGGTGAGCAGGGGTTATATTAGGAGCGGAACTCCCTTACCCTGACTAGGAAGAAGGGTCCCCATTTGGACAAAGGTGCAAACCCTTGCCAACTAGAGACCCCCATTTCTAATATTGGTTTTCAGCGGTGAGGATAGGACTTGTGTTTGCACTTGACTTACAGTGATTGGTGTGCACTACTACCATTTCGCAGACCATTACGTACCACATACAGGTTGTTTCTTTTTGGACTCTTTTTGATCTTGCCAGTTTGACCTTGCTACTTCAACATGCCTGAATCAATTGCATCATCTATGGCATCAATGGAAATTGCCTTTGAGGGGGATCAATTGGAAGCCTACACTGTCAAGGAGTTAAAATCGATTTGCAAGAACCTGAAGGTCCAGGTCAGCGCCCTCACCAGGAAGGATGAGCTACTAAAGGCGCTGAGGGCCTGGGTTGCAGGCAGACATGCCAGTGGGCAATCTGGTGATCTCAATGGAGAGGTTGATGAGCCTGTTCCTAGGGTGGATGTGCTTTTGGGAGGGGGGGGGCCCTCCAGGCCAGGCAGCAGTAGCTTGTGCCCAGAGGAGCTGGAGGACAGGCGTGAAGCAAGGAAGTTTGAATTGGAGAAACTCAGAATAGAAAGTGAGAGGGAAGACAAGAGTATAGCCATGGAGGAAAGGAATATGATGTTAGATCATGAGAGAATGATCAAGGAGCTGGAGCTAAAGAGTAGAACCGGCTCAGATGGTGGCAGCAACCCTTCAGCACATACAGTTAGGATTGTACACATCCCCAAGAACGTAGGTAAAGAGTACAAGAAGGGTGATGACATACAAAGGTGGTTTCAAGGGAACGAGTCGTCTATTCATATGAATGGGGTCCCTGAGAGGAACTGGGGGGCAGGGTTGTGGCCTCTCTTTCCAGAAGAAGCTGGGGATACTCTGATAGCTTTGGGTAAAGGGCAGGATCTCACCTATGCTGACATGAAAGACGTTCTCCTCACTAGGTATGGACTCACTCCTGAAAAGTACAGGGATCAGTTTAGGTCCAGTAAACTGAGGCCAACACTTGGTTGGAATGTGTAGATATGTTCTGTAGGTCGCTGGATGGCTGGGTGAAGGGCAGTAATGTGACAGATTTTCAGGGGCTCTACAATTTGATTGCGTGGGAGCACTTGTCTAGTCTATGTTTTGCAGATCTGCGCTAGCACATAGTTGATAGTAAGCTAAGTGACCCCAGGAAGCTTGCTATGGAGGCGAACCGCTGGGTGAGTACCAGGGTCCACAAGAAAGCATTTGGGGGAGACTCAGCCAAAGGTGGGCAGGGTCCCCAGCAGAAAAGTGGGGGGGACAAGGGTAAAGCACAGGAGTCCTCTAAAGGGCCCCAAACTAGTACCCAGGGTAAAGGTTCCCATCCCCCAGGTGATAAGAAGAAAGGGGTCTCTACAGGAAAGCCTGTTGAGACCTGCCCCCGTAAGTGTTTTGCATGCGCCATCTTGGATAGGGAAGGCTGGCAGTTACCCTCGCGTTGCAGCGCTCCAGCTCGCAGGTGGTCCCCGATTAGAGGCAATCAACCAGGAAGCCTTTAAAAGGTGCCCTCTCAGGTCTGTCAAGCATCCCAAGGCGGCTCATCTTTAAGCGTAGTGTCGGACAATAACTTTTAAAATTACCCGTTATCCATTTGTTTTGTGTTTATTTTGCTCATTCTTCCCTGATTTTAATTTCCCACTCATACTTGCACGTTAAATTGGCTCCTCACCGCTGCTTAAGCGGGTTATCCCCAGCGCGTTAGGCGCCCGGAATTGTGTTTTTTAGGCGCCATCTTGGATAGGGAAGGCTGGCAGTTACCCTCGCGTTGCAGCGCTCCAGCTCGCAGGTGGTCCCTGATTAGAGCCCTATATATCCTCGCCATGCTGACGCGCAGCGTGGTCGCGCAGCGTGGTCGCCGTTCTCCCGCCGGAGTCACGCCAGAGTCCAGCCCGTCTGCGCCCGTCCGCGCTAAGGACGGGCTGGATGGTGCAAGGATAGATGACCTCGCACGGGAGAATCCGAGGTTAGCATATACGAGGCAGGACTTCACTGTTTTAAAACCGCCCAAACTCCCTTGCCATCACGGGTATGCCCCTGAGGGATTTCTGACATCTCCCACCTGTCTCTGTTTCGGCTCCCCTGTCCAGGGATCGACTCCATCAGCTGTTGTTCCGAGACCTAAATTCGATTCTACGGTGAGGAGCAACACGGGTCTCCTTTTAAATGCGAGGTCCTTGATTAAAAATAACCTAGCTTTTAAGGATTTCGTATTGACTAGAGTCCCGGACTGGGTCTTCATAACTGAAACCTGGGCAAAGGATTCCTCAGGTCCCGATCTTGTGGAGGCAGTCCCGGATGGCTATAATTTAGTGAGAATGGATAGAGTGGGCCGGATGGGGGGAGGGATTGGCATCCTTCACAGGGACCACTTGTCCTGCCATATCACTCCTTTAGACGATTTCCAGGAGTCCTTTCAGGCTCTCCAATTCTCTATCAATGGTGCACACGGAGTGCCGTTTAAGGGCCTCCTCATTTACAGACCCCCAGGGATCAAAACTGATTTCTGCAGTCAAATGCTTAAGATCTTAGAGCCATATTTTGGCTGTGACCATTTCACTGTTTTGGGGGATGTAAATTTTCATTTAGAGAAGGTGGATTCGTCCGAAACCCAATCTCTTTTGGATACTTTCTCTGGGTGTGGGCTGATACAGCTAGTCAGAGGACCCACCCATTCGGCCGGCCATACGCTCGATGGGGTATTCTCCAACGACACTCGGTTGGTCACTGAATTGCCTTTTCCCCTCTCATGGTCCGACCATTATGTGATTCCCTTGGTCTTAACGACCTCCTTGCCCAGCAATAGGGGTAATAAGCCTAGTAAATTTGAACGGAGACGTAATTTAAAAAATCTAACTAATAACTTACTCGCTCCCAAACTTGCAGGGCTATTGATTACCCCTGGGGAGGACGTAACTTCGGCAGTGGAGAGGCTGGAGAACGGTGTTACAATAGCCCTTGATGAACTTGCACCGGCCACCCTGTGTTATTCTGCCAGAAGAACTCCCTCGGCCCCCTGGTTCTCTGAATCACTAAGACTGCTTAGGCAGGGATTACGGAGACAGGAACGTCGTTGGCGGTCTAGTGGGTACTCGTGCGAGAGGGACAGACATAAAATTCTTTTGAAGACATACAAGAAGGAGGTAATAAAAACCAAACAAGAATATATCTGAAAGAAACACGTTAGTTAGATTCCTCACCTTAGAATATCCCCAGGCGTCAGACTGGATCCGGAAGATTTTTCGTCAGCAATACCCCTTGCGCGTCGCTAGGCGTCGTCTGCGGCTCCGCGTCCGTCGTCGGCGTCGTGCGCCGGGATGACGTCGTCGGAGTACTTAGACGCCGCCCTCGCGCGCTGACGTCAGTTCTTCTTTTTTCCGCGCCAGTAAGCGCAGATCCGGGAGAGCTACCCCTTTTAGTCTTTTTTGACTAAATCTTTTTGATCATTTTTGATCCTTGTCTGTCGACATCTGGTGCCGGTAGGATGCCTGGGTTCAAGGCTTGTGAAGATTGTCATCGACTGATGTCGGTGACCGATCACCACCGCCGGTGCCTCTACTGCTTAGGCCTCGACCACGACGCGGAGTCGTGCAACGACTGTCAGGCCCTGACTTCGAAGGCTAGGCGGGAGCGGTCCCGCAAGCTTCTGGAGCTTCGCCACTCGGCTCCGCGTCGTGCGCGATCCCGGTCCAGGAGGAGGTCCAAGGATCGCTCGCGGAGCCCTAGCCGACGCCACCATCGCTCGTCGGGCTCCAAGTCGTCGGGTAAGTCTAAACACTCTAAGAAGTCGAAGCGGCGACATCGCTCTTCGGACTCCCCTCGCCGGTCGCGCGACTCGGCCGAGGGTCCAAGTGGTTCCACCCCCGCGGCTCCGGCGGAGCCGCAGGTGCCGCGTCCGCCCCCATACCTTCCGGTCCCTGGGGCTGACGCGGCGCCGGCGGAGATCAGTGCCTTCCTCTCGGCCATGAGGAGCCTGGCCCCGCCGTCGACGCCCGCTGGCGCGCCTTCGGGCCCCGCGGACTCGACTGGGCGACCTCGCGTGCCAGCGGCTCCGGCCCCGGCGCCGTCGACGACTCCGGTCTCGACGCCGCAGGTCCCCGCGGGGCCCTTGCCTGGGCCCCAGTCGACGCCGGTTGACCTTGTCACTCCTCCACCGGCGCCGACGCCTGAACCACCGACGCCGTCACCGGCGCCGCCGACGCCGACGCCTGTGACGCCGACGCCCCGGTTTAGCCCTCATCCGGACCCGACGCCGGCACGGCGTCCACCGACGCCGCATCCGACGCCGCTTGAGACCTACCATCTCTACAGTCCGGTTCCGATCATTCCTCCTGTTTATCAGGAATCGGAAGAAGGGGGCGACTGGGAGGGGTTCGAGGACCCTCTGGCTGTTCAGTCACAGCTTTCTCAGGACTGGGCAGATGAACTGGGGGAGGCCAGCGGACTGGACACCTCGCCAGACGCTGGATTCACTTCTCCTCCGACCGTGGCTTCGGAGGAGGGTGCAGCATTTTCTGTGGTGCTGCGCAAGGCGGCTGAGGCCCTTGGGCTCGAGTTGCCTGCCGTGGCTGTGAGGACCAACATCCTCACTGAGGTGCTTCAAACCTCAGCAAGCTCCACTGAGCCTCTGCTGCCGTTCAACGAGGCCCTCACTGACGTTCTGCAGGGCACCTGGTCCAAGCCCTCCACAGTTCCTCCTGTGGATAGGAACGTTGCCAGGCGCCACCGCCCTGCTCCGGGCGACCCCAGTTTCCTGTCCCAACACCCCACCCCCGAGAGTCTGGTTATCCAGGCCTCTACTTCCCAGTCCTCCTTCCCGACCGCTCCGCCGGACCGGGATTCCAAGAGACTCGAGCAGTTTGGCAAGAAACTGTTCTCGTCCCTTAGTTTGGGCCTGCGGTCCTTAAATACCGCCTGTCTCTTGGACCGTTATTCCCATTCCCTGTGGGATACGGTGGAGGACGTGCTGCCCCTGTGTCCGGAGGAGGTCCGGACGCGTCTTACCCAGGCTTTGGCCGATGGGAGGGATGCGGCACGGCACGCCATACGATGTGGGCTTGACACCACGGACTCGCTAGGTCGGGCGATTTCCACCACGGTGGCGCTCCGCCGCCACGCCTGGATGCGGTCCACGTCATTTTCCGGGGATGTCCAGAACACCCTCATGGACATGCCCTTTGATGGCACTCGCCTGTTTGGTGAGAAGGCGGACAGTGCGCTGAACCGTTTTAAGGACTCCCGGGCTACGGCCAAGTCCTTGGGCCTCTCGGCTCCGCGGGCGCACACCTCCGCTTTTCGCCCCTTTCGTGGCCAAGGAAGGGGCGCCTCCTCCCGTCCGCAAAGCCACCAGCCGCAGAACCAACCTGCGCGCGGTCGCGGACGTGGCTTCCGCCGTGGCGGAAATGGAGGCCGACGTGGTCAGCCCACATCCACCCCGGCAGCATCCGCCTCAAAGCCTTCCTAGTCCGAGCTTTCAGGCCCATACCACGCCAGTGGGCGGCAGAGTTCGCCATCACCTGCTCCACTGGCGGTCCCTAACATCGGACAGGTGGGTGCTGCAAATCGTCCGAAGGGGCTACTCCCTCCCCTTCGAGACGACCCCTCCAGCCATGCCACCGCAGCACCACCGTATCTCGGGGGATCATTTGGATCTTCTCCGCGAGGAAGTTTCGGCTCTCTTGGCCAAGGGGGCCGTCGAGCGCGTTCCGAGTCCAGAAGTAGGTCGTGGTTGTTATTCCCACTACTTTCTGGTTCCCAAGAAGGGCAAGGGGGGCCTGCGCCCTATCTTGGACCTCCGGAACGTCAATGCCTTCCTCCGAAAGGAGAGGTTCAAGATGCTCACGTTGGCTCAGGTTTTAGCTGCCCTAGACCCTGGAGACTGGATGGTAGCGTTGGACTTGCAGGACGCATATTTCCATATCCCCGTCCTGCCGGCCCACCGGCGTTACCTGCGGTTCACGGTGGGCCAAGAGCACTTTCAGTTTACCGTGCTCCCCTTCGGCCTCACCAGTGCCCCTCGGGTGTTCACGAAAGTGATGGCGGTGGTCGCAGCTCATCTGCGCAGATCAGGGGTCCCAGTCTTCCCCTATCTCGATGACTGGTTGTTGAAGGCGGGCTCGCCCCAGGCAGTCGTCTCCCACCTCCAGACTACGGCGGATCTCCTGCATTTGCTGGGGTTTTCCATCAACGTGCCGAAGTCACACTTGAGCCCCTCTCAGAAGCTCCTCTTCATCGGAGCGGTTCTCGATTCGGCGCAGTTCCGGGTCCATCCTCCGGAACAGCGGGTCCGGGATATACAGGCCCTGATTCCCATCTTTCGGCCTCTATCCCGGGTTTCGGTCAGGCTAGTGTTGCGGCTTCTGGGGCTGATGGCCTCCTGCATCCTACTAGTGCATCACGCCAGGCGGCGCATGCGGGCTCTGCAGTGGGACCTGAAGTTTCAGTGGGCCCAGCATCACGGCAACCTGTCCGACCATGTCTTGATCTCGGAGGGTACTGCACAGCAGTTGCAGTGGTGGCTCACGGACCGCGAGTGGGTCAAGGGCAAGAGCCTCTCCCTTCCCCAACCGGAGCATGTCGTAGTGACGGATGCGTCCCTCCTGGGATGGGGTGGCCATATGGGAGAGGCGGAGATCAGAGGCCTCTGGTCTCCGGCGGAGTCTCGTCTCCACATCAACCTGTTGGAGTTGAGAGCGATCCGGCTTGCACTGAAAGCCTTCCTTCCCTCTGTCAGGGGAAGTGTCGTGCAGGTGTTCACGGACAACACCACCGCCATGTGGTACTGCAACAAACAGGGCGGGGTGGGGTCGTGGACCCTTTGTCAGGAGGCTCTGCGCCTCTGGACATGGCTGGAACACCAGGGCGTCACCCTGGTGGTTCAACATCTGGCGGGCTCTCTGAACGCCAGAGCAGACGAACTCAGCCGCCGGTGCATGATGGATCACGAATGGCGTCTGAACTCCGAAGTGGTGCAAGGCCTCTTTCAGCAGTGGGGAGAGCCTTGGTTAGATCTATTCGCCACCGAAGAGAACGCGCAATGTCAGCAGTTCTGCGCGTTGGAATTTCCAAGGCGGCACTCGCTCGGCGACGCTTTTCGTCACGAGTGGAGTTGCGGTCTGTTGTACGCCTTTCCGCCTATACCACTTCTGCCCAGAGTGCTGAAGAAGATCAGGCGCGACCGGGCCCAAGTCATCTTGGTGGCTCCGGATTGGGCACGAAGATACTGGTATCCCGAGCTACTCAGTCTGTTGACCGATCCCCCGATACGTCTGCCCCTTCGGGAGGATCTTCTGTCGCAGCAGCAGGGGACGGTCCTCCACCCGAACCTGTCCAGCCTCCACCTCCATGCGTGGAGATTGAGCGGCGGCAGTTGATGCCATTTGACTTGCCTCCTGAAGTCTGTGATATCATTCTGGCAGCCAGGCGTCCCTCCACAAAGTCGGTATACGCCTGCCGGTGGAACAAATTTGTGGCATGGTGCACAGCAAAGGCTGTGGATCCCCTTTCCGCCCCTCTTTCTGAGGTTCTCCTCTTCCTTCTTTCTCTGGCCCGGCAGGGCTCTGCCCTGGGCACCCTGAAAGGTTATCTTGCTGCCATCTCCGCCTTCTTGCGGCTTCCTGATCAGCCTTCTCTTTTCAAGTCCCCTGTGGTTACACGCTTTCTCAAAGGCATTACACACACGTTCCCTCCTGTCCCTTTTGTAATGCCTCAGTGGGACTTGAATCTGGTTTTGACATTCCTGATGTGCGCTCCCTTCGAGCCTCTTCACAATTGCCCTCTTCGTCTTCTAACTCTAAAGACTGCTTTTCTGGTAGCCATCACCTCGGCTAGACGGGTGAGTGAGCTCCAGGCTTTATCTTCAAAGCCTCCTTTTCTATCTGTTCATCCGGACAAGGTTGTCCTTCGGCCTCGTCCCTCCTTTCTTCCTAAAGTGGTGACTCCATTTCACCTTGGGCAGTCTGTCACCTTGCCCACCTTCTTTCCGCCTCCGCATCCTTCCAAAGAGGAAGAGAGGCTCCACCGTCTGGACCCAAAACGTGCGCTCTCCTTTTATCTGGACCGCACCAAACAGTTCCGGGTGGACGACCAGCTTTTTGTTGGGTACGTGGGCGCTAAGAAGGGGAAGGCTGTGCACAAACGAACCATCTCTCGGTGGGTCGTTTTGTGTATAAAAATCTGCTATTCCTTGGCTAAAAAGGACCCTCCTGTTGGGCTGCGCGCCCATTCTACTCGGGCCACAGCGGCTACTACTGCTTTGGGACGGGGTGTCCCTTTGCAGGACATCTGTCAGGCGGCAACGTGGGCTTCGCTACACACGTTTGCCAGGCATTATTGCCTTGACAGCCAAGTCCGGAGGGATGGCTTCTTTGGCCGTTCTGTCCTCCAGGACTTTCTGGTGTGATCTTGGTTCGCAGACCCACCACCGGGGATGGTATTGCTTGGGTATCTATTCTAAGGTGAGGAATCTAACTAACGTGTTTCTTTCAGATGAACAAGTTACTAACCTTCGGTAACGATGTATCTGTAAGAAACATTAGTTAGTTAGATTCCTCACCGACCCACCCATCCTCCCCGTTCTGCGAACTGACATCTAGGGTTAAGGTTGTCCTTTCAGGCCCCTAGATTTTATTTTTGGCACCAGTGTCGGTCTTTGCATGGCTCTGCGTTCCTGGCGCGGAAGGCTATGTACAAGAACTGACGTCAGCGCGCGAGGGCGGCGTCTAAGTACTCCGACGACGTCATCCCGGCGCACGACGCCGACGACGGACGCGGAGCCGCAGACGACGCCTAGCGACGCGCAAGGGGTATTGCTGACGAAAAATCTTCCGGATCCAGTCTGACGCCTGGGGATATTCTAAGGTGAGGAATCTAACTAACTAATGTTTCTTACAGATACATCGTTACCGAAGGTTAGTAACTTGTTCTTCACCTCTCTTACCGCCTCACTTTCCTCACCCAAAGATCTCTTCAAAATTGTGGACACGCTCATCTCATTAAAGATGCCAGATCCTGTGGTAAGCTCACAACAGCTATGTAATGATATTGCACAATTTTTCAACACCAAGATTGTGGATATTCATTCAGCATTGGAGCTACAAAGGGCGACTCTATCTACTCCCACAGATTGTTCCTTGTCATCTTTATCTGAGGAGGTGTCCTCTGGAAGTCTGTCCAGTTTTCCATCCCTCTCCCTACTGGATCTCGAAGCCCTCCTGGCCAAGGTTAGGTCGGGTTCCCCCTTAGACCCCTGCCCCCTTAAACTTTTCAAACAGTGCAAAGACTGTCTTCTCCCACCCCTATTGGGTGTGATGAATGGGGCATTGAAGGAAGGGACCTTCCCCCCTCAGTGGAAGAAAGCGGTGGTCAAGCCTCTTTTAAAAAAATCCACACTTGACCCGGGTGTGCTTAAAAACTTTCGCCCCATCTCGTTGCTCCCAGCTCCTGCCAAGATGCTGGAAATCCATCTAAATAAGCATCTTGTCGACTTTTTGGAATCCCATGATAGGTTAGACCATTCGCAGCACGGTTTTAGGAGAGAACACAGCACCGAATCTGCCCTTACCATCGTGCTTGACACCATCCGCACCAGGGTTGACAAGGGACTGACCACTCTCCTCATCCTTTTGGATCTCTCGGCTGCCTTTGATACCCTGTCTCCCTCAGTTCTAACATCAAGGCTGAGAGAGATAGGGGTGGAAGGTACGGCACTCAGTTTGCTGGTATCCTTCCTGAATCAGAGGGAACAGAGAGTAAAGCTGGGGGAGTTCTTGTCTCCATCCCTTCCTGTGCATTGTGGGGTCCCTCAGGGGTCGGCATTAAGTCCGACCCTTTTTAACATCTATGTTACCCCACTTGCCAGGCTTATTAGATCTTTTGGGATGGAGGTAATTTCTTATGCCGACGATACACAGATTCTGCTGTCTTTTACCCAACCTGCCATCTTGGCTGCCTCTAATTTTAAAAACTGTATGAAGGCAGTCGCTCAATGGATGGTTTGTAATTCATTGAAGCTCAATGGAGAAAAGACAGAGATTCTGGTGTTCGGGGGAAAGGAGGATTTTTGGTCGGCTGATTGGTGGCCTTCCACTATAGGGGTGTGCCCCTTACCGACGACTCTGGCCAAAAACCTAGGTGTTTTGATCGATCCCCTCTTGAGGATGGATCAACAGGTAAAGAGGACCATCTCCACCTGTTGGGGCCTCATAAACACCCTACGGAGGATCAGGCACTATTTGTCTTTCCAGGCCAGGAAACAAATTGTCCTGGCACTGATAGGTTCCAGACTCGACTATTGTAATGCTCTTTATCTAGGCATTAACAATGGCCTGGTAACCCGTCTCCAAATGGTGCAGAATGCTGCCGCTAGACTGGTCTTGGACCTGCCCAAACGGGCCTCAGCTCATACGGCAAGAAGGACCCTACACTGGCTCCCAATTGAGGCCAGGATATCCTTCAAGTCCCTGACTCTGATTTACAGAGCCCTGGCAACTAATCGGTCCAGAGGCGTGAAGGATCTGCTGGTCCCCTACACACCCTCTAGAACTCTCCGGTCGTCCAACAAGTTTTTGCTTTTAGTGCCCAGGATATGCAAAGCTAAGTGGGGAGGTAGAGCCTTTTCAACTCTTGCTCCTAAGCTGTGGAACTCCTTGCCCTTGGAGATAAGATCTCTTCCCTCGGCGCTGGCTTTTAGGAAGGCCCTTAAGACATGGCTTTTCGCCAAGGCCTACGCTTAGACATGATCTGCCTTACTATTGAACTGTTTTTGGTTAGGCGCCTTGATGCCTCCGGGCTAAGTAGCGCGTTTACAAGTCTCCTTTCATTCATTCATTCATTCATGTGACCAGGTGGGTCACTTGAATGAGGACCAGAGGTGCCTACAGGGGACACAGCCATCCACCGGTGGACAGTCCAAGGTGATGGCTAGTGTAGCGCTTGGGGAGGAGGGGTGCCCACAGGAGGGTGAGGATCCCGCAGAAATCACCCTTGTCTCACTAGGGGACAGTGAAATGGTCCTAGGAAACCAGGTGCCCCCTAACACAAAGAAATATAGCACCTGGGTGACCATTAATGGGAAAAGGGTAGAGGCTATCAGAGATACTGGAGCCAGTGTGACCTCAGTCCGGTGTCACCTGGTCTCTGAGAAGCAGGTAGTCCCAGTGGCATTCCACCAAGTAGTTGCTGTAGACAACTCTGAGTGCCAGTGTATGGTGGCGCAGGGTCCCTTTGAATGGGGGGGGCTCGGGTCCTTTGAGGGTGGTTGTGAGCCCTCCCATGCCTGTAGATTGTCTGCTAGGTAACGACCTGGAGCAGTCCTTATGGAAGGATGTTGAGCTCAGGTCTCACTTGGAGATGCTTGGGTTGCTGGAGTGGGCATGCGTGTCTTCTTGGTCAATGGCAGCCAGAAAGGGTGATCAAGAGGACTTGGAGCCTGGAACAATGGCCCAAGTCCCTGCCAAGAGAAAGGGCAGGGGGCGCGAGAAACCGGCCCCTGAAGTTCCCATGGACAGGGAAGAGGCGGACCTCGAGGGGGAGCCCCAGTGCTTACAGGGGAGCAGGTAGCTGAACTGGAGACATCTCTGAGCTGACCCATTGGCAGCAAGAAGGGGTCCCACCAGGGAGGAATTCTGCAAGGAGCTGAAACAGTACCCTACTCTGGAGGGTCTGCGGCAGCAGGTTGCAGACCAGGCAGCTGGTAATCAGTCCGGGACACATCTGATCTACTGGGAGAATGGGCTCCTTTACAGTGAGCCTAAGGTTGCTGAGCCTGGGTCAGCCCGTGTGCTGGTGGTACCCCAACACTTCAGGACCTTCCTACTGGGTCTGGCTCATGACGTGCCTTTGGCAGGACATTTGGGGCAGGACAAGACCTTTGACAGGCTTGTCACCCACTTCTTTTGGCCCCAAATGCGAAGGCAGTCCGATGCAAACTGCAGGTCTTGCCAAACTTGCCAGGCAAGTGGCAAGAGTGGGAGGAAGGTCAAAGCTCCTCTCCAACTTTTTCCTGTTGTTGGAACACCCTTTGAAAGGGTAGGGATGGATATTGTGGGGCCACTGGATCCCAAGACAGCCATGGGTAACAGGTACATCCTGGTCTTGGTGGACCATGCCACCCGGTACCCAGAGGCAATCCCTCTCAGGACAACGACGGCGCCAGTGGTGGGCCGGGCGTTAATGGGGATCTTTTCTCGTGTTGGATTCCCCAGAGAGGTGGTTTCTGACAGGGGGACCAATTTCACATCCAAGTATATGACATCCCTGTGGAAGGAGTGTGATGTAACCTACAAGTTCTTCACTCCTTACCACCCGCAAGGAAACGGTCTGGTGGAGAGATTCAACCAGACCTTGAAAGGCATGATCAAGGGTCTAACAGAACCCATGAGGCGTAACGGGACATCCTCTTGCCATGCCTTCTCTTTGCATACAGGGAGGTGCCTCAGAAGTCTCTTGGGTACAGCCCCTTTGAGCTCCTGTATGGCCACCCTGTCAGAAGACCTCTGAGTTCGGTAAAGGAAGGCTGGGAGGCTGCTCCCAGGAAAATTCCCCAGGATGTGGTTAGTTACATGCTGGCCTTCGGAAACCAAACTGCCCGCTTCAGGAAACTCGCTCAGGCGAACATAGAAGCAAGCCAGGAAGAAATGAAGAGGTGGTATGACCAGAATGCCACTCTGGTCAAATTTCAACCTGGGCAAAAAGTGTGGGTCATGGCCCCAGTGGAACCTTGTGCCTTGCAGGACAAGTGGACTGGTCCATATGAGGTGGTGGAGCGCAAAAGTAATATCACCTACCTGGTGGATTTGCAGACTCCAAGGAACCCTTTGAGGGTCCTTCACGTGAACCGCCTCAAGCCCCACTTCGAGAGGTCCGAAGTGAGTATGCTCTTGGCGACAGATGATGGGGTGGAAGAGGAGAGTGAGCCTCTCCCTGACTTCCTGTCTACCAAGGAGCATGATGGGTCAGTGGAAGGAGTGATCCTCTCCCCTACACTGACTCCAGAGCAGCAGGGGGACTGTCGCCAGTTGTTGGAACAGTTCGCCCCACTGTTCTCTCTGACCCCAGGTGTTACTCACTGGTGTACCCATGACGTGGACACTGATGACAGCCCTCCTGTAAAGCACAACATTTACAGGTTGACTGACCGGGTCAGGGCCAGCATCAAGGAGGAGGTCTCTAAGATGATGGCGTTAGGGGTGATTGAGCCCTCCAACAGTCCTTGGGCCAGCCCAGTGGTTTTAGTCCCAAAGGCTGCTGCTCCCGGTGCCACTCCAGAACTGCGGTTTTGTGTGGACTACCGTGGGCTCAATGACGTCACCAGGACTGACGCGTACCCCATCCCCAGAGCCGATGAGCTCAGTGATCGGTTGGGAGCTTCCCGGTTCCTCAGTACGTTTGATTTAACGTCTGGGTACTGGCAGATTGCCGTAACCGATGGGGCCAAGGAGAGATCAGCATTCTCAACCCCAGAAGGTCATTACCAGTTTCAGGTGATGCCCTCTGGGTTGAAGAATGCCCCTGCCACCTTTCAGAGGTTGGTCAATCAGGTGTTGGCTGGACTGGAGGATTTCAGTGCCACCTACCTGGATGACATTGCTGTGTTCAGTTCCAGCTGGGAAGAATATTTACAGCACCTTGAGAAAGTGTTGAGAGCTCTGCAAGGTTCAGGCCTCACGGTCAAGGCCAGTAAATGCCAGATCGGGCAGGGTTCTGTGGTGTACTTAGGACACCAGGTAGGAAGCGGCCAAGAGGCGCCCCTACAACCCAAGATTGACACCATTCTGGCTTGGGAGCCCCCACGACCCAGACAGAGGTGAGAGCCTTCTTAGGTCTCACCGGCTACTATATGAGATTTGTTAAGGGCTATGGCACCATCGTTGCCCCCTTAACAGAGCTGACTTCCAAGAAGCAGCCCAGGAAGGTTATCTGGACTGAGTCCTGCCAGAAAGCTTTTGATGCCCTGAAGGCAGCCATGTGCATGGCGCCCGTGCTCAAGGCACCTGACTTCTCCAAAGAATTTGGCGTGCAGACTGACGCTTCAGAGCATGGTGTGGGAGCGGTGCTCTCACAACTGAACGAAGAGGGCCTAGATCAGCCTGTAGTCTTCCTTAGCAGGAAACTACTCCCCAGGGAACATAGGTGGAGTGCCATAGAAAGGGAAGCTTTTGCTGTGGTCTGGGCACTGAAGAAGCCAAGACCATACCTGTTTGGGACTCGCTTCCGGGTTTAGACAGACCCCATGCCCCTCAGATGGTTGATGCAAATGAGGGGTGAGAATCCGAAACTGCTGAGGTGGTCCATCTCCATACGTGGAATGGACTTTAGGGTGGAACACCACCCTGGCAGAGAACACGCCAACGTAGATGGTCTGTCCAGGTTCTTCCGCCTTAGTGAAGAGAACTCCCAGGAGGTTGGGTAGTTCTCCCTACTTTCAGCTGGAGGGGACATGTGTTAGACTTGGCATCTTTTGGCGTGTTTCCCCTGACTTTTTGCTTTCTGACCTCCCGTTTTTGACTCTATTTTTGCTGGTGTAATGATTCTGCGCACTTTCTTCACTGCTGTCCAGTGGGAAAGTGCAAGTGCTCCTGTCTAAAATGTGTAACTGATTGGTGTTTTCCATGATTGGCCTATTTGATTTATGTGTCAGTCCCTAGTAAAGCAACAAAACAATGAACTGGGGGTCTAGTCAAATCCTGCTTGCTGAGCGGAAATGTAGAGAAAAACGGGCTAAAAAAGTCCCAAAGAACAAAAAGAAGTGAAAAGAGTGAAAGAGCAGAAACAAAAGAGACAACCAGATGCAATCGAGAGCCTTGGAGCGGAATTATTGGATACCCATCAAATATCCGTGTGATCAATCTTATCATCAGGTTGTCCAATCCAAAGTGAGATGCTTCTCTTGATCATAGAGAGCATCTCAATGAAAGTAATTTCACTCGTGGGTGGTCCGAGGTTGTCAAAGGTTTGAAATGGAAAAACCAACCATAGTTAGATGATAGGACAAATGACAGGAGTGCAGTGCTAACAAAGAACAGTGAAGTGGTGTGTTAAAATAGAATTGCGAGAGAACACTAACAATTTAATACGTGTCTCGCATCCTAAGTAAAACAACAGTGCAGAAAAGCAGTATTAAACAAATGACTGCCATATAAAGGTCGACATGTTTCAGCCAAATGAGATACAATCACCTCTGCGGCTTTCTTCAGGACCTATGTTGTTATATATCTAGCTACTGCAAAAAAGTGAAAAACATGTATAGTGATAAACATATAGATAAAGACAGACAAGTACATTTATCTCACTATCATGTGAAAATGGCACCTTGTACCACCTTATGTGTATCCTCCGTCTCAAAAGGATGCTGCGTGCATCTGCCAAGAAAACAAATGGGAATTGTCTCAAACAGGAGAAATAAAAGATCGAAGCACTCTTAATGTTCTAACCAGAAAGCTAACATTATGTTGGATGTTAGAGGGCTTACCCGTAATGATCGGGGAACGGACCTCACCTCGCCCGGATCCTGATTCCAGACTAAGAGGCCCCGCTCTGTATAAAAAGAAGAAAATGAACTACCAATATCTGGAAAGCAATCAATGCATAATCCAAACTCATAAAGGAGGGTGGGTGTGTACTAGTGTGATATACTACTAGCCACAAAAACTGGTAGCCTGAAAGTTAGAATAAAACCACGAAATGTGTCATGCCAAACTAAAGAATACTCCCCAACAGAAGGTAAAAGACTCAAAAATGGGAGATTGAATGCCAAAAAAGCACCAAACGTGACTTTTCATGCATACTGAACCACCCGCAACTCTTTAACAATGGCAGTTGTGCAAGGGTTCACATTATAATGTTCGAAGCTGGTGTGAAGTCTACATGTTAAAAACTTTGTCAAAGAAAAAACATGTAAAAGGGTCTCATGACTTCGTTATTCGAAGATATTTAAGTAAAAATGCCCAATATTATCTTAGAAAGAAGTTCTAGGCAGTAGCACCAGTGCTCACCTCTCCGTCGTTGCCTCGTTGCGGCCTCAGAATCAGGAGGGAGGTAACCGTTATTGCAAAAACGGCGTTCTAATAAAGCCGCCGAAGCTCATCAGGGCAGAGCGCGAGTGGATATTGATTGGTCCGTCAACCCTGTATCCGGAAGTACAAACCGGACTACAGGGTGACGTCATAATGGCCGCTTGTGTAGTTACTGAAAGCTGCTAAGATGTTGGTGCGTGCGTACTTGGTGCAATCCATGACAATTTTTACAAAACGAAGTATTATTAAAGCCACCTAAGCTCGTCAAATGCAGAGCGCGTGATAATGCTGGCTGTTACGACAACTCTGTTTACGAAACTGAAAACCGGACTACAAGGTGATGTCATAATGGCCGCTTGTGTAGTTTGTTTCATTTTATTGACGAGACTGCTAAGCTGGTAATGCGTGCGTGCTTAATGTAAATAATAAAAAGTAGTAAAGTGACCATGCATGTTATTGAGATATAGACCGTGTGTATCTGCAAATGACAGATGAACACCTTTATGCGACCACAAGAACTCTCATCTATACGTAAAAAAGGTAATGTCGGATATTGGGACATATCGGTGGTGGAGGTATCAATGACTACAGGATGACGTCACAGAGTGGGCATGAGTAGTCCATTAGCCACGCTAGAAAAATGACTCGCACTATAATTTGTAAATATATCAAAAAGAGAGGGTCGCAATGTTAAATGTTAAAAGCGTGCTAGTAATGGAAAAAAGCGTATCAATGATGCAAGAAGACAGGTGCTGTGTAGTAGCATGTAGGGACAAATATAGGTACCCAGATGCTAAAGCATGCTAAAAGAGGACACAAAAATATTTCATAGGGTGGTCCAAGGAATTTCATCATTTAACCCCCTCACATCGCTCTGTAATTTGAACACCCATTTCTGTTCTTTCATAAAGAGGTATTTAGTGGTGTCAACAATGTGGGATGGTATCAATGGTTTTTCAAGCACTGTCCAGAGAAAATCGTCTGCTTTATGATTTTGATCAGCGAAATGTCTGGTAAGTTTAGTCGTTGATCTCTTACATCTGAAGGAACTCTTATGTTCTACCATGCGAGTCCTTACTTTCCGGGTTGTCATGCCCACATACTTGCATTGGCACGGACAAGTAATTAAATAGATTAGATTACAGTTGGTTGAACCTCTCTTCAGCAACCAGGGTCTGTTCTGTACCTATGTCGATAGAGGGTAGTATTGTTTTCGTTTGTGGACAAACGGAGCAGTTACCCACAAGGGAAGTGGCCAACACACTGCCGGGAGTTCCCAAAGTGTACCTACTGATCTCTGGGCAAGGTTTTAGGGCGGGTGTGTACCAACCGGTCTCGTATGTTACTAGACCTCTTGAAAGAGAACAGAGGGGGTGCCAAAGATCCATCGCATGAGGACAGAATCCGCCAATGTTTTCTGACGCTTTTTTGTATCTTATTCGCCATTGTACTGAATGTGGTAACAAAAGTCATGCGTTCAAGGGTGGGTTTCTCAAATGCAGGTTCCAAAAGTGCTTCGCGATGATTGTTAGTGGCCCGCTTGAAAGAGCGTTTCACTAGCCTAGGAGGATATTTGTCTCGAGATCAATTGTTCCGTAAGACCTCAGCATGTTTTTTGAAAGTATTCACAGTCGAACAGTTCCTACGGACCCGCAGGAACTGTCCAAATGGTAAATTGTCCTCAATGATTTTGGGTGTTGACTGTCATACCGTAATAAAGAATTACGGGACATTGGTTTCCGATAGAGCTCACTTTCTAGACCTGTGGGGTGTGACAAAGATGGACAGGTCTAAAAAGGCTAGCCTTTTGTCATTGATCTCAACTGTGAACTTTAGGAACTGGTTTCTCGTGTTGAGCATTGATGAAAAAGAAGAATAGACGCGCGATCCCCTCTCCAGACCACCAGCACATCATCAATATAGCGTTTCCACAGTCGGATGGAATCAAGAAACGGATTGGTGGAATTAAAGATGTGTTGCTGTTCATAGGAATGGACATAAAGATTGGCCAGACTCGGCGCAAAAATACTGCCCATACTGGTCCCGGAGACTTGGAGGTAGATCTGGTCTTCAAATTTAAAGAAGTTGTCTTTCATGGCAAGTTTGGCTAGTGCCATAATGAAGTGTACAGGGGTAATAGAATCCAATTCAGTCTCATGTAGAATAGTGGATACTGTGTCCAAAGTCTCATCTTGGGGGATGGAGGTGTAAAGCGCCTCAACATCAAAAGAGACTAAAAGATCCGTATTGGTATCAAAATCGATGGTGGGTAACAGACGTAATACATCTTTCGTGTCCTTGAGATACGTGGGCATCTTGCTGACAATAGGTCTCAAAAAATGATCCACAAAGGTGGAAAGAGGTTCCAGTATAGCTCCTTGACCCGAAATGATGGGTCTGCCAGGCGGTGGTCTTTGTGCCTTATGTATCTTCGGTAAAATATAGAAGTACGGCATGATGGGAAATTTGGTTTGTAAAAACTGGGATTCTTTAGCTGTAATCCAACCTTCGCAGAGTGCCTCCTCCGCCATGTCACTGATAGTTCGCTGTAGTCTAATAGTGGGATCTTCCGCCAGTGGTAAGTAGAAGCGGCGATCTTCCAATTGTCTCAAGCATTCAGTTCTGTAATCCGATGTGTCCAGAATCACTATGGCACCACCCTTGTCCGCTGGTTTTATGGTAATCAGAGGGTCTGCGGACAAGTCTCGAAGGGCCCTTTGTTCACCCAAGGGTAAATTGGTGTATGAGGATTTATGACTAGTAGAGAGTAAGGTGACGTCTTTTTTGACTGCTTCTTCGAAGGTTAGAACAGCCGGCGGAACCGTATGACTAGGAGGATTGAACACTGAGCGCTTCTTGAGGCCGGTGTTCATATCAGTTTCCTCGTCTTCGGTCAGTTCCTTATCTTTGAAAAAGTAATGTAGTCTCAATTTCCGAAAAAATTGTGCTAATTCGCACTGTATCTGGAAAGGGTCCCCATCAAAGGTGGTGACAAACCCAAGGCCTCTATTCAGAACTGATTCTTCATCCTTAGTGAGTGTCTTAGAGCTAAGATTTACAATCAGGTCTGATGGGGGCTGTCTGTTGGAGGAGTGTTCCTCTGTGTCTGACTGCGGGTCCCCATATGTGGGCCTGTTTGGGGGTCCCAGTGAACCTGGGATCGTTGGTTTCTTCTTCTGCCTCTCGACCTGGGGGGGCCTAATCCTAAAAAAGGAAGCGAGTTGGGGTCAGATGGAAAACCTTGAAAGGGTGCCATTGGTGGTTGAAATGGATGTGGGGGATAACTCCATGGTGTTGGTGGCCACCACTGCTGGAATTGGGGCATGGAGTGTCCCCTGTAACTATTGAAACGATTAAATCTGCCCCTTCCTCTAGGTAGTTGTTTGAATGAGCCTTGGCCCTCTGAGTCACTATCTTCGGTGCTGGATCCCGAATAAGTAGATCCAAATCTTTTACCATTATTCCGGAATTCAGGAGGGGAATAATTCTCATTAGTGTATGGGTAGACTGTTTCATGTTTAAATTTAGCCAGGTCTTTCTTAAATTTCTCAATTTTTGAGAGTAAGATGGAATCTTTGAACTCTTTGTTGTTTTTATTTGACTCTTCCTGATTTTTACGAAAGAGACTAGCAGTAATGGTCGTTTTTATTTGAGATTCTAAGAGCTGTATTTCAATCAGAATTGAATCAGCGACCTTTTTGGCAGTACTGATAATCAGTATGAGCCAGTCGCGCGTGCAGCGCCAGGCTATCAGGGACCAGTCTTTCAGAAATCCCTTGTCTGTAAGGAACAGACGTGGAGCATTGGTGACTATTAGGCCTGGGGGTGCACAGTTGGCCCTTAAATATTCTGCCATGATGGCACCATGGACCGAAGAACGAGAGTGTGATTTCTTCAGAATCAGGATCTTCCCCCACTCGTCAACCCCACTAGCAGAGGAGGTGGTAGGTAAATCCAAGATACTGGGAGTGTTGTCAAGAATGGATTGCAAGATAGCATCATCATACGCTAAACCGCCGCATTCGGCCATTTTATCGCAAGTCAGGGAAGCAGCAGGGGACAATTGGATGGCAGACACATAAATGTGGAAAAAAGCAGGGAAAAAGAAACTCACTAGTTGTGAGTTTAATGTATCCTATCCTAGTGGTATAGAAAGAATGTATACAGACCCGCAGCTTATAAGCTGCTCAATAACCAGGCACTAGAAAAAAATTTTTATGATAGGGTCTAAGGGAAAATTTAATGACCTGCCACAGTTCTAATCCCCTAAATCTATAGTGTAAAACAACAAAACAATGAACTGGGGGTCTAGTCAAATCCTGCTTGCTGAGCGGAAATGTAGAGAAAAACGGGCTAAAAAAGTCCCAAAGAACAAAAAGAAGTGAAAAGAGTGAAAGAGCAGAAACAAAAGAGACAACCAGATGCAATCGAGAGCCTTGGAGCGGAATTATTGGATACCCATCAAATATCCGTGTGATCAATCTTATCATCAGGTTGTCCAATCCAAAGTGAGATGCTTCTCTTGATCATAGAGAGCATCTGAATGAAAGTAATTTCACTCGTGGGTGGTCCGAGGTTGTCAAAGGTTTGAAATGGAAAAACCAACCATAGTTGGATGATAGGACAAATGACAGGAGTGCAGTGCTAACAAAGAACAGTGAAGTGGTGTGTTAAAATAGAATTGCGAGAGAACACTAACAATTTAATACGTGTCTCGCATCCTAAGTAAAACAACAGTGCAGAAAAGCAGTATTAAACAAATGACTGCCATATAAAGGTCGACATGTTTCAGCCAAATGAGATACAATCACCTCTGCGGCTTTCTTCAGGACCTATGTTGTTATATATCTAGCTACTGCAAAAAAGTGAAAAACATGTATAGTGATAAACATATAGATAAAGACAGACAAGTACATTTATCTCACTATCATGTGAAAATGGCACCTTGTACCACCTTATGTGTATCCTCCGTCTCAAAAGGATGCTGCGTGCATCTGCCAAGAAAACAAATGGGAATTGTCTCAAACAGGAGAAATAAAAGATCGAAGCACTCTTAATGTTCTAACCAGAAAGCTAACATTATGTTGGATGTTAGAGGGCTTACCCGTAATGATCGGGGAACGGACCTCACCTCGCCCGGATCCTGATTCCAGACTAAGAGGCCCCGCTCTGTATAAAAAGAAGAAAATGGACTACCAATATCTGGAAAGCAATCAATGCATAATCCAAACTCATAAAGGAGGGTGGGTGTGTACTAGTGTGATATACTACTAGCCACAAAAACTGGTAGCCTGAAAGTTAGAATAAAACCACGAAATGTGTCATGCCAAACTAAAGAATACTCCCCAACAGAAGGTAAAAGACTCAAAAATGGGAGATTGAATGCCAAAAAAGCACCAAACGTGACTTTTCATGCATACTGAACCACCCGCAACTCTTTAACAATGGCAGTTGTGCAAGGGTTCACATTATGATGTTCGAAGCTGGTGTGAAGTCTACATGTTAAAAACTTTGTCAAAGAAAAAACATGTAAAAGGGTCTCATGACTTCGTTATTCGAAGATATTTAAGTAAAAATGCCCAATATTATCTTAGAAAGAAGTTCTAGGCAGTAGCACCAGTGCTCACCTCTCCGTCGTTGCCTCGTTGCGGCCTCAGAATCAGGAGGGAGGTAACCGTTATTGCAAAAACGGCGTTCTAATAAAGCCGCCGAAGCTCATCAGGGCAGAGCGCGAGTGGATATTGATTGGTCCGTCAACCCTGTATCCGGAAGTACAAACCGGACTACAGGGTGACGTCATAATGGCCGCTTGTGTAGTTACTGAAAGCTGCTAAGATGTTGGTGCGTGCGTACTTGGTGCAATCCATGACAATTTTTACAAAACTAAGTATTATTAAAGCCACCTAAGCTCGTCAAATGCAGAGCGCGTGATAATGCTGGCTGTTACGACAACTCTGTTTACGAAACTGAAAACCGGACTACAAGGTGATGTCATAATGGCCGCTTGTGTAGTTTGTTTCATTTTATTGACGAGACTGCTAAGCTGGTAATGCGTGCGTGCTTAATGTAAATAATAAAAAGTAGTAAAGTGACCATGCATGTTATTGAGATATAGACCGTGTGTATCTGCAAATGACAGATGGACACCTTTATGCGACCACAAGAACTCTCATCTATACGTAAAAAAAGTAATGTCGGATATTGGGACATATCGGTGGTGGAGGTATCAATGACTACAGGATGACGTCACAGAGTGGGCATGAGTAGTCCATTAGCCACGCTAGAAAAATGACTCGCACTATAATTTGTAAATATATCAAAAAGAGAGGGTCGCAATGTTAAATGTTAAAAGCGTGCTAGTAATGGAAAAAAGCGTATCAATGATGCAAGAAGACAGGTGCTGTGTAGTAGCATGTAGGGACAAATATAGGTACCCAGATGCTAAAGCATGCTAAAAGAGGACACAAAAATATTTCATAGGGTGGTCCAAGGAATTTCATCATTTAACCCCCTCACATCGCTCTGTAATTTGAACACCCATTTCTGTTCTTTCATAAAGAGGTATTTAGTGGTGTCAACAATGTGGGATGGTATCAATGGTTTTTCAAGCACTGTCCAGAGAAAATCGTCTGCTTTATGATTTTGATCAGCGAAATGTCTGGTAAGTTTAGTCGTTGATCTCTTACATCTGAAGGAACTCTTATGTTCTACCATGCGAGTCCTTACTTTCCGGGTTGTCATGCCCACATACTTGCATTGGCACGGACAAGTAATTAAATAGATTAGATTGTCACTGTTACAGTTGGTGAACCTCTTCAGCAACCAGGGTCTGTTCGTACCTATGTCGATAGAGGTAGTATGTTTCGTTTGTGGACAAACGGAGCAGTTACCACAAGGGAAGTGGCCAACCACTGCCGGGAGTTCCCAAAGTGTACCTACTGATCTCTGGGGCAAGGTTTTAGGGCGGGTGTGTACCAACCGGTCTCGTATGTTACTAGACCTCTTGAAAGAGAACAGAGGGGGTGCCAAAGATCCATCGCATGAGGACAGAATCCGCCAATGTTTTCTGACGCTTTTTTGTATCTTATTCGCCATTGTACTGAATGTGGTAACAAAAGTCATGCGTTCAAGGGTGGGTTTCTCAAATGCAGGTTCCAAAAGTGCTTCGCGATGATTGTTAGTGGCCCGCTTGAAAGAGCGTTTCACTAGCCTAGGAGGATATTGTCTCGAGATCAATTGTTCCGTAAGGACCTCAGCATGTTTTTTGAAAGTATTCACAGTCGAACAGTTCCTACGGACCCGCAGGAACTGTCCAAATGGTAAATTGTCCCTCAATGATTTTGGGTGTTGACTGTCATACCGTAATAAAGAATTACGGGACATTGGTTTCCGATAGAGCTCACTTTCTTAGGTGGCTTTAATAATACTTCGTTTTGTAAAAATTGTCATGGATTGCACCAAGTACGCACGCACCAACATCTTAGCAGCTTTCAGTAACTACACAAGCGGCCATTATGACGTCACCCTGTAGTCCGGTTTGTACTTCCGGATACAGGGTTGACGGACCAATCAATATCCACTCGCGCTCTGCCCTGATGAGCTTCGGCGGCTTTATTAGAACGCCGTTTTTGCAATAACGGTTACCTCCCTCCTGATTCTGAGGCCGCAACGAGGCAACGACGGAGAGGTGAGCACTGGTGCTACTGCCTAGAACTTCTTTCTAAGATAATATTGGGCATTTTTACTTAAATATCTTCGAATAACGAAGTCATGAGACCCTTTTACATGTTTTTTCTTTGACAAAGTTTTTAACATGTAGACTTCACACCAGCTTCGAACATCATAATGTGAACCCTTGCACAACTGCCATTGTTAAAGAGTTGCGGGTGGTTCAGTATGCATGAAAAGTCACGTTTGGTGCTTTTTTGGCATTCAATCTCCCATTTTTGAGTCTTTTACCTTCTGTTGGGGAGTATTCTTTAGTTTGGCATGACACATTTCGTGGTTTTATTCTAACTTTCAGGCTACCAGTTTTTGTGGCTAGTAGTATATCACACTAGTACACACCCACCCTCCTTTATGAGTTTGGATTATGCATTGATTGCTTTCCAGATATTGGTAGTTCATTTTCTTCTTTTTATACAGAGCGGGGCCTCTTAGTCTGGAATCAGGATCCGGGCGAGGTGAGGTCCGTTCCCCGATCATTACGGGTAAGCCCTCTAACATCCAACATAATGTTAGCTTTCTGGTTAGAACATTAAGAGTGCTTCGATCTTTTATTTCTCCTGTTTGAGACAATTCCCATTTGTTTTCTTGGCAGATGCACGCAGCATCCTTTTGAGACGGAGGATACACATAAGGTGGTACAAGGTGCCATTTTCACATGATAGTGAGATAAATGTACTTGTCTGTCTTTATCTATATGTTTATCACTATACATGTTTTTCACTTTTTTGCAGTAGCTAGATATATAACAACATAGGTCCTGAAGAAAGCCGCAGAGGTGATTGTATCTCATTTGGCTGAAACATGTCGACCTTTATATGGCAGTCATTTGTTTAATACTGCTTTTCTGCACTGTTGTTTTACTTAGGATGCGAGACACGTATTAAATTGTTAGTGTTCTCTCGCAATTCTATTTTAACACACCACTTCACTGTTCTTTGTTAGCACTGCACTCCTGTCATTTGTCCTATCATCCAACTATGGTTGGTTTTTCCATTTCAAACCTTTGACAACCTCGGACCACCCACGAGTGAAATTACTTTCATTCAGATGCTCTCTATGATCAAGAGAAGCATCTCACTTTGGATTGGACAACCTGATGATAAGATTGATCACACGGATATTTGATGGGTATCCAATAATTCCGCTCCAAGGCTCTCGATTGCATCTGGTTGTCTCTTTTGTTTCTGCTCTTTCACTCTTTTCACTTCTTTTTGTTCTTTGGGACTTTTTTAGCCCGTTTTTCTCTACATTTCCGCTCAGCAAGCAGGATTTGACTAGACCCCCAGTTCATTGTTTTGTTGTTTTACACTATAGATTTAGGGGATTAGAACTGTGGCAGGTCATTAAATTTTCCCTTAGACCCTATCATAAATTTTTTTTTCTAGTGCCTGGTTATTGAGCAGCTTATAAGCTGCGGGTCTGTATACATTCTTTCTATACCACTAGGATAGGATACATTAAACTCACAACTAGTGAGTTTCTTTTTCCCTGCTTTTTTCCACATTTATGTGTATGCCATCCAATTGTCCCCTGCTGCTTCCCTGACTTGCGATAAAATGGCCGAATGCGGCGGTTTAGCGTATGATGATGCTATCTTGCAATCCATTCTTGACAACACTCCCAGTATCTTGGATTTACCTACCATCTCCTCTGCTAGTGGGGTTGACGAGTGGGGGAAGATCCTGATTCTGAAGAAATCACACTCTCGTTCTTCGGTCCATGGTGCCATCATGGCAGAATATTTAAGGGCCAACTGTGCACCCCCAGGCCTAATAGTCACCAATGCTCCACGTCTGTTCCTTACAGACAAGGGATTTCTGAAAGACTGGTCCCTGATAGCCTGGCGCTGCACGCGCGACTGGCTCATACTGATTATCAGTACTGCCAAAAAGGTCGCTGATTCAATTCTGATTGAAATACAGCTCTTAGAATCTCAAATAAAAACGACCATTACTGCTAGTCTCTTTCGTAAAAATCAGGAAGAGTCAAATAAAAACAACAAAGAGTTCAAAGATTCCATCTTACTCTCAAAAATTGAGAAATTTAAGAAAGACCTGGCTAAATTTAAACATGAAACAGTCTACCCATACACTAATGAGAATTATTCCCCTCCTGAATTCCGGAATAATGGTAAAAGATTTGGATCTACTTATTCGGGATCCAGCACCGAAGATAGTGACTCAGAGGGCCAAGGCTCATTCAAACAACTACCTAGAGGAAGGGGCAGATTTAATCGTTTCAATAGTTACAGGGGACACTCCATGCCCCAATTCCAGCAGTGGTGGCCACCAACACCATGGAGTTATCCCCCACATCCATTTCAACCACCAATGGCACCCTTTCAAGGTTTTCCATCTGACCCCAACTCGCTTCCTTTTTTAGGATTAGGCCCCCCCAGGTCGAGAGGCAGAAGAAGAAACCAACGATCCCAGGTTCACTGGGACCCCCAAACAGGCCCACATATGGGGACCCGCAGTCAGACACAGAGGAACACTCCTCCAACAGACAGCCCCCATCAGACCTGATTGTAAATCTTAGCTCTAAGACACTCACTAAGGATGAAGAATCAGTTCTGAATAGAGGCCTTGGGTTTGTCACCACCTTTGATGGGGACCCTTTCCAGATACAGTGCGAATTAGCACAATTTTTTCGGAAATTGAGACTACATTACTTTTTCAAAGATAAGGAACTGACCGAAGACGAGGAAACTGATATGAACACCGGCCTCAAGAAGCGCTCAGTGTTCAATCCTCCTAGTCATACGGTTCCGCCGGCTGTTCTAACCTTCGAAGAAGCAGTCAAAAAAGACGTCACCTTACTCTCTACTAGTCATAAATCCTCATACACCAATTTACCCTTGGGTGAACAAAGGGCCCTTCGAGACTTGTCCGCAGACCCTCTGATTACCATAAAACCAGCGGACAAGGGTGGTGCCATAGTGATTCTGGACACATCGGATTACAGAACTGAATGCTTGAGACAATTGGAAGATCGCCGCTTCTACTTACCACTGGCGGAAGATCCCACTATTAGACTACAGCGAACTATCAGTGACATGGCGGAGGAGGCACTCTGCGAAGGTTGGATTACAGCTAAAGAATCCCAGTTTTTACAAACCAAATTTCCCATCATGCCGTACTTCTATATTTTACCGAAGATACATAAGGCACAAAGACCACCGCCTGGCAGACCCATCATTTCGGGTCAAGGAGCTATACTGGAACCTCTTTCCACCTTTGTGGATCATTTTTTGAGACCTATTGTCAGCAAGATGCCCACGTATCTCAAGGACACGAAAGATGTATTACGTCTGTTACCCACCATCGATTTTGATACCAATACGGATCTTTTAGTCTCTTTTGATGTTGAGGCGCTTTACACCTCCATCCCCCAAGATGAGACTTTGGACACAGTATCCACTATTCTACATGAGACTGAATTGGATTCTATTACCCCTGTACACTTCATTATGGCACTAGCCAAACTTGCCATGAAAGACAACTTCTTTAAATTTGAAGACCAGATCTACCTCCAAGTCTCCGGGACCAGTATGGGCAGTATTTTTGCGTCGAGTCTGGCCAATCTTTATGTCCATTCCTATGAACAGCAACACATCTTTAATTCCACCAATCCGTTTCTTGATTCCATCCGACTGTGGAAACGCTATATTGATGATGTGCTGGTGGTCTGGAGAGGGGATCGCGCGTCTATTCTTCTTTTTCATCAATGGCTCAACACGAGAAACCAGTTCCTAAAGTTCACAGTTGAGATCAATGACAAAAGGCTAGCCTTTTTAGACCTGTCCATCTTTGTCACACCCACAGGTCTAGAAAGTGAGCTCTATCGGAAACCAATGTCCCGTAATTCTTTATTACGGTATGACAGTCAACACCCAAAATCATTGAGGGACAATTTACCATTTGGACAGTTCCTGCGGGTCCGTAGGAACTGTTCGACTGTGAATACTTTCAAAAAACATGCTGAGGTCCTTACGGAACAATTGATCTCGAGACAATATCCTCCTAGGCTAGTGAAACGCTCTTTCAAGCGGGCCACTAACAATCATCGCGAAGCACTTTTGGAACCTGCATTTGAGAAACCCACCCTTGAACGCATGACTTTTGTTACCACATTCAGTACAATGGCGAATAAGATACAAAAAAGCGTCAGAAAACATTGGCGGATTCTGTCCTCATGCGATGGATCTTTGGCACCCCCTCTGTTCTCTTTCAAGAGGTCTAGTAACATACGAGACCGGTTGGTACACACCCGCCCTAAAACCTTGCCCCAGAGATCAGTAGGTACACTTTGGGAACTCCCGGCAGTGGTTGGCCACTTCCCTTGTGGTAACTGCTCCGTTTGTCCACAAACGAAACATACTACCTCTATCGACATAGGTACGAACAGACCCTGGTTGCTGAAGAGGTTCACCAACTGTAACAGTGACAATCTAATCTATTTAATTACTTGTCCGTGCCAATGCAAGTATGTGGGCATGACAACCCGGAAAGTAAGGACTCGCATGGTAGAACATAAGAGTTCCTTCAGATGTAAGAGATCAACGACTAAACTTACCAGACATTTCGCTGATCAAAATCATAAAGCAGACGATTTTCTCTGGACAGTGCTTGAAAAACCATTGATACCATCCCACATTGTTGACACCACTAAATACCTCTTTATGAAAGAACAGAAATGGGTGTTCAAATGACAGAGCGATGTGAGGGGGTTAAATGATGAAATTCCTTGGACCACCCTATGAAATATTTTTGTGTCCTCTTTTAGCATGCTTTAGCATCTGGGTACCTATATTTGTCCCTACATGCTACTACACAGCACCTGTCTTCTTGCATCATTGATACGCTTTTTTCCATTACTAGCACGCTTTTAACATTTAACATTGCGACCCTCTCTTTTTGATATATTTACAAATTATAGTGCGAGTCATTTTTCTAGCGTGGCTAATGGACTACTCATGCCCACTCTGTGACGTCATCCTGTAGTCATTGATACCTCCACCACCGATATGTCCCAATATCCGACATTACTTTTTTTACGTATAGATGAGAGTTCTTGTGGTCGCATAAAGGTGTCCATCTGTCATTTGCAGATACACACGGTCTATATCTCAATAACATGCATGGTCACTTTACTACTTTTTATTATTTACATTAAGCACGCACGCATTACCAGCTTAGCAGTCTCGTCAATAAAATGAAACAAACTACACAAGCGGCCATTATGACATCACCTTGTAGTCCGGTTTTCAGTTTCGTAAACAGAGTTGTCGTAACAGCCAGCATTATCACGCGCTCTGCATTTGACGAGCTTAGGTGGCTTTAATAATACTTCGTTTTGTAAAAATTGTCATGGATTGCACCAAGTACGCACGCACCAACATCTTAGCAGCTTTCAGTAACTACACAAGCGGCCATTATGACGTCACCCTGTAGTCCGGTTTGTACTTCCGGATACAGGGTTGACGGACCAATCAATATCCACTCGCGCTCTGCCCTGATGAGCTTCGGCGGCTTTATTAGAACGCCGTTTTTGCAATAACGGTTACCTCCCTCCTGATTCTGAGGCCGCAACGAGGCAACGACGGAGAGGTGAGCACTGGTGCTACTGCCTAGAACTTCTTTCTAAGATAATATTGGGCATTTTTACTTAAATATCTTCGAATAACGAAGTCATGAGACCCTTTTACATGTTTTTTCTTTGACAAAGTTTTTAACATGTAGACTTCACACCAGCTTCGAACATCATAATGTGAACCCTTGCACAACTGCCATTGTTAAAGAGTTGCGGGTGGTTCAGTATGCATGAAAAGTCACGTTTGGTGCTTTTTTGGCATTCAATCTCCCATTTTTGAGTCTTTTACCTTCTTTTGGGGAGTATTCTTTAGTTTGGCATGACACATTTCGTGGTTTTATTCTAACTTTCAGGCTACCAGTTTTTGTGGCTAGTAGTATATCACACTAGTACACACCCACCCTCCTTTATGAGTTTGGATTATGCATTGATTGCTTTCCAGATATTGGTAGTTCATTTTCTTCTTTTTATACAGAGCGGGGCCTCTTAGTCTGGAATCAGGATCCGGGCGAGGTGAGGTCCGTTCCCCGATCATTACGGGTAAGCCCTCTAACATGCAACATAATGTTAGCTTTCTGGTTAGAACATTAAGAGTGCTTCGATCTTTTATTTCTCCTGTTTGAGACAATTCCCATTTGTTTTCTTGGCAGATGCACGCAGCATCCTTTTGAGACGGAGGATACACATAAGGTGGTACAAGGTGCCATTTTCACATGATAGTGAGATAAATGTACTTGTCTGTCTTTATCTATATGTTTATCACTATACATGTTTTTCACTTTTTTGCAGTAGCTAGATATATAACAACATAGGTCCTGAAGAAAGCCGCAGAGGTGATTGTATCTCATTTGGCTGAAACATGTCGACCTTTATATGGCAGTCATTTGTTTAATACTGCTTTTCTGCACTGTTGTTTTACTTAGGATGCGAGACACGTATTAAATTGTTAGTGTTCTCTCGCAATTCTATTTTAACACACCACTTCACTGTTCTTTGTTAGCACTGCACTCCTGTCATTTGTCCTATCATCCAACTATGGTTGGTTTTTCCATTTCAAACCTTTGACAACCTCGGACCACCCACGAGTGAAATTACTTTCATTCAGATGCTCTCTATGATCAAGAGAAGCATCTCACTTTGGATTGGACAACCTGATGATAAGATTGATCACACGGATATTTGATGGGTATCCAATAATTCCGCTCCAAGGCTCTCGATTGCATCTGGTTGTCTCTTTTGTTTCTGCTCTTTCACTCTTTTCACTTCTTTTTGTTCTTTGGGACTTTTTTAGCCCGTTTTTCTCTACATTTCCGCTCAGCAAGCAGGATTTGACTAGACCCCCAGTTCATTGTTTTGTTGTTTTACACTATAGATTTAGGGGATTAGAACTGTGGCAGGTCATTAAATTTTCCCTTAGACCCTATCATAAAAAAAAAAAAAAAAAAAAAATTCTAGTGCCTAGTCCCTAGTAAAGTGCACTGCGAGTGCCAGGGCCTATTAATCAAATGCTGTTGGTGGGCTGCAGCACTGGATTGTGCCGCCCACGCAAACAGCCCATAAAGTGTAACTCTGGCCTGCCATTGCAGAGCCTGTGCGCAGCCTGGGGCTGCCATGTCGACTTTGCAAGTGCACACACTTGCAAGTCCCTAAACCTTCCCTTTCCTACATGTGAGCCGCCCCTCTGGTAGGCCCAAGGTACCCCAAAGGGCAGGGTGCATTGTATGTGAAAGGTAGGACATGCCCTGGTGTGTGTGGCATGTCCTGATAGTGAATTACAGCCTTCTTCGTTTTTCACTATTGCAAGGCTATCTGGTCCCCATAGGCCAGAATGGGTAGTTTGATTATTACATCCTATAATCCTAACTGGCCCAGGGAACATGGTAGAAAGTCGAGTTTAGTATGCCTGGACTCAAAAAGATAAAATGCAGCTTTTAGTTCAGTTGGTTTTAACATTCTGTGTTTGAAAATAACACTTTTAGAAAGTAGGTATTTTCTTGTCTAACCATCCAAGCCTGCCTCTGCTTGGTTGTGTATTCCTTGTCTGGAGTTTGAGTGACAGGGGCTGGGGGATTCCAGGAGACAGGGTGAGTCAGCACAGGGCTGAATAGCAAGATCTACATGTAGATGGGTGGGAGGAGTTGCACCCGGGACCTGAGTAGTGCTGTGCCTTCCCTCCACAATGCTGGCTCCACCTCCTGTGGTGCGTCTGATGTCCCTGGCCTACACTGTGAAAGGAAAGAAGGAGTATTGTCAACAAAGTGCTCCAGGACTGACCAGAACTGGTTTGGACTAGGCAAAGGCCTCTCTGCCTTCAGAGATCAAAGAGAAATTGAGGATAAAAAGGGGTACCCAAACCCCAGAATTTTAGAACTCGCTGGAATCAAGAAGACTGCCAAGAAGAAGAGCTGGAGAAGCTGTGAGGAGGAACTACCACTTTGCTGGGTGCTTTGCTGTGTTGGCCTGCAGTGGCTGCTTCTGTCTTGGACAGTGAAAGGACTGGACTGAACTTTCTCTACTTGTGCTGAGTATCTCCAAGGGCTTGAGGTAGAGCTTTCCCACGCCGCTGCCGACTCCGTATCCTGAAGGCCCCACAGAGGGCACCGCCACACCGCAACCTTGGTCTCACCGACGACACCTGTCGACGCAGCCACCGAGCCACTGCTTGCACCGCGACCTGTGTGCACCGCATTCCACACCGCCTCGCTTCATGCCGAAGCTTTGGCACCGCAGAGAGCACAACCGCAATGCCGCACCGCGACCCTGGTCTCACTGATGATATGTGCTGACGCCGCCACCGAGCCGCTGCTCGCACCGCGACCTGTGGGCACCACACTCCGCACCACCTCGCTTTACAACGACGCCTTGGTATCCCCGACGACGTCGCTCCATGCCGGACTCTACACCGCTGCTTGCACCGTGGTTCGCGGGCACTGCTCGTAAAGTTACACGACGCACCACCCTCATCCCGCACCGCAGCCTTGGCCTACTAACGCTGGTGCCATCGACTCCAGTTCGTCAGTCGACGACAGCGCTTCAGCAACGACGACGCCGCTGCTGCACCGTGACCTGCCAGTACCATGACGAGCACCACCCTCATCGCGACCCTGGTCTCACCGACGACGCCATTTGACGCCGCCACCGAGCCGCTGCTCGCACCGCGACCTGAGGGCTCCGCACCACGACCTGAGGGCACCGCACCGCTGCACTTCGCACCGCAGCACCCAACGCTTGCCTACGCCAGCGCTCCTGACTTCATCAGAGAGGAGATCGACCTGCAACGCGTGGGACAACGAGAGGTCATCTACGACCTGCATTTCTGAAAGGTACAGTTTGCGGGTCTTCCCGACACCGTAGCTGGCCCACGACGTCGCGTTCAGCCAGAACTGTTTGGATTTGTTTGTTCACGATGCCGTGATAGCCCCGGATGGAGCAATCGACATCAAGGAACTGTTTTTCAAGGATACTTTAATAACTCAAGATTGTACTGTATTGTGGATTTTTACCGTTTTGGTCTTATTTTAAGTATATAAAAATATTGGATATTTTTCTAAGCTGGTGTGGTGTCCTTTTGTAGTGCTTACAGTGTATTACTGTTGGTTATGTGCAAACGCTTTACACACTGCCTCTAAGATAAGCCTGACTGCTCGTGCCAAGCTACCAAGGGGCTGAGCAGGGGTTATTTTAGGAGTGGAACTCCCTTACCCTGACTAGGAAGAAGGGTCCCTATTTGGACAAAGGTGCAAACCCTTGCCAACTAGAGACACCCATTTTTAACAACCCCTCATCAGCCAGGATAGCTTGAGTCCAGTGGCTTGGAGAGCACGGGACCCACATCTGGGCATACCCGTCCTACTCTGGGTGATAAATGCAAAAAGAACATTTGATGGACAGAATGCAGAACAATGTCATACATTCACCCCAGTACAGAGGTCTGGGCCTAAATCCATCGTTTTTTTGCTCACCATGCCATTCCAATTTGGACCCAGCCATGTGCAAATCAGTCTTGACCCTGTGCCCAATGGGAACATTCCAACCTGTACAGCCAGGCCAGGTCCTCCCTGGACTAGAAACAAGCATCCTAGGACCGGTTTCGGGGTTTCACCCTTCATCAGCCAGGATAGCTTGACTTTAGTGGCATGGAGAGACCCGGACCACCGTCTGGGCATACCCGTCCCACTCGGGTGACAAATGTAAAAAGAACTGATGGATAGAATGCAGAAAATGTCATACATTTACCCCAGTACAGAGCTCTGGGCCTAAATCCATCGTTTTGTTGCTCACCATGCCATTCCAGTTTGGTCCCTGCCGTATGCAAATCAGTCTTGACTCTGCTCCCAATGGGGGCAGTCCAGCTCGAACGGCCAGGTCCTCCCTGGATTGAAAACAAGCATCCTAGGACTGGTTTCGGGGTTGCAGCCAGGATAGCTTGACTCCAGTGGCGTGGAGAGCACGGGAACCACGTCTGGGCATTCCCGTCAACACTTGGGGTGACAAATTCAAAAAGAACAATTGATGGACAGAATGCAGAACAATGTCATACATTCACCCCAGTACAGAGATCTAGCCTAAATCCTTCGTTTTTTTGCTCACCATGCAATTACAGTTTAGACCCAGCCATATGCAAATCAGTCTTGACCCTGTGTCCAATGGGAACAGTCCAGCCCGAACTGCCAGGGCAGGTCCTCCCTGAACTTGAACCAAGCATCCTAGGACTGTTTTCGGGGTTTCACCCCTCATCAGCCAGGATAGCTGGACTCCTGTGGCATGGAGAGCACGGGAACCACGTCTGGGCATACCCGTCCCACTCGGGGTGACAAATGTAGAAGAACAATTGATGGCATTGTCTTATTTGTACACTGGAGACTGGATGGTGGCGACCTGCAGTATGCTAATTTTCATTTCCCTGTCCTGCACGCTCCTTAGGCGCTACATGCGGTGGGCCAAAAGCATTTTCAGTTCACAGAGCTCTTCTTTGAACTCATCAGCATCCCTCTGGTGTTCACAAATATTATGGCCATGGTCACAGCACATCTACAGATGTCAGGTCTACCTTGATGACTGGCTGTTGAAGGCAGGCTCGCCCGAGTCAGTCATAGATCACCTCCAGACCATGGCGGACCTCTTACCATCTTCTGGGTTCTTGATCACCATGCCAAAGCCACAACTGACTCCTTCATAGAGGCTTCTATTCATTTGAGCCTTTCTGGATACGGTTCAGTTTCCACACTTCCCTTTGGTTCAGCGAGTCCAGGACATTCGGACTGTGATCCTAATGTTTTAGCCTCAGTCAGATGGCACATTTGGGCTCTGCAGTAGGATCTGAAGTCTTAGTGGGCTCATCACCTAGGGAACCTGTTGGATTCCAACTAGATTTCTGAGAAGACTGCAAAAGACTGCAGTGGTGGCTGCTCCATTGCAATTGGATTGGCGGCAGAACCCTCGCCCTACAACTGGGAGATGTAGCAATCAGAGGACTGTTTTCTGGCAGAGACCCACTGCCACATCAGTCTGTTGAAGTTGCGTGTCATTCGCTTTGTGTTGAAGGCCTTCTTACCATCCATCAAAGGGAGGCTGATCCAGGTGTTTGCGGACAACACCACCATGAGGTACTGCAACAAATAGGGCGGTGAAGCACCGGGCAGGGTCTTTATATACCAGGGCAGAAAAACTAACTTGGTGATCGCTTGTGGATCATGAGTGGTAACTACATCTGGATGTTGTACAGGGTGTCTGTCAGCAATGGGGACAGCGCTGGCTAAATCTCTTCACCACCTCCGTTATTGCACTGTGTCAAATCTTTTGTGTATTGGAGTTCCCAAACTTGCTTTCTCTTGGAAACACTTTCAGTTTAGAGTGGAGTACAGACCTTCTACATGCATTCCAGCCATTGCCGCTGCCTCTTCTGCCCTGAGTTATGAAGATGAGGAACAACAGGGCCCATGTCATCCTAGTGGCTCCGGATTGGGCCAGGAGAGTGTGGTACCCAGAATATCTGTCTTCTGATTAGACTACTACTTCCGTATGATCGCTTATCACAACAATAGGGCACAGTCCTGCACCCCGGCCTGCACAATCTACAACGCAATGCGTCAATAATGAGTGGTGAAAGTTGACTTCCTTTGATCTCTGTCCCAAAGTAGCAAATTACATTCTAGTGGCCAGGGGTCCATCTGTGAAGTCTGTTCACACCGTATGCTTGGACAAGTTGATGGCTTGGTGCAATTCCCGCCACATAGACCCATTATAAGCAAATCTGTTGGACTTTCCATGGACAATGCTAAATGTAACTGTTGTGGTTTTCTTGCTATCTTTTGCATTCTCCCCACAGTCTTGATATTCCCTGCTGCTCAGCCAGTGAGTGATGTCATTGGATGGTTGTAATGTTGGAAGTGTTTGTGCTTGAATGAGTGGACAGTAGGATTGAGAATGGCTGAGCAGCAGGATGCTGCTCCTAGTGGGGCTTTAAACGAGTTACCTGTAACTTGATCTAACCCTAATAAACCTATATCTTTTGAAACCTACAAGACCACATCTTTGATAGTAACACTGGTGACAAGGATGGGGGTTTCTTGAGGTGTTACCTCAATATATGTTTAATGCAGTGCTTAATTCTCTTCCCAGTCATGTTGGGTATGCAGAAGGGTGATGTGTTGATCCTAAAGTGTGACCATGTTGTGACGTGATGGTTCTGGAGTGTGACCATGTTGTGATGTGTGATTTTTACCACCTTCCTAAGGGCTTAAGTGTGTATGGGCATGTGTTTAGCCCAATGTTCCACCCTTCCTAAGGGGTTATGGGTGTAGGGGCATGTATTTAGCCCATGGTTGTACAAGTGCGTGTTATCTCTGTCTTGTTTACTATCCAGAAGGAGGAGACTGTGTCAAGTGATATTGGTGTGAAGTGTGATTTTAACCATCCTTCCTGAGGGATTTAGGATGTAGGGGCAATGCGTTGAGCCTGGTGGGTAGTTACCATCCTTCCTATGGGGTTAGGATGATGGGGAGCAGTTTTAGCCCAGTGTTAAGGGGCTACGTTCTTACACCCCCTACGCAGTAGAGGGTAGGTGAAACCCTGGTCCTGTTTAAGTGTATGGTGATACGTGGTTACACCCCAATGCAGTATAGTGTGGAATAAGCCCTGGTCCCGTTTTAGTGTTGTGTTATGGAGGGTAACGGTCTCGTCCTGTTAGAGTGTATGTGTTATGAGGGAAACAGGTAGTTGTGTTCAGTTTTTGGGTTATCAACACACTTGCATTGTGAATTTGTGGGACATATTGATATTGCTTTGTATTTAAATCTTACAACCCATTGCAGTATTGAAGTTATTGCAGAGAGTGCTGTTTAAACGTTCTGGTTGTTTTCTGTGGGGTGGCATTTATAGTTTTGTAGGATGTTTTGTGGGAGGGTGTTTTGCCACGCTTTGTCCTGCTGAATTTCTTGTTGTTTCATGGGGGTGGGAATGTGTTGTGGCTTCTTGCTATCTTATGCATTCTCCGAACAGTCTTGATGTTCCCTGGTGCTCAGCCAGTAAGTGAGGTCATTGGATAGTTGGAATGTTGAGAGTGTTTGTGCTTGCATGAGTGGGCAGTTGGATTGAGAACGGCTGAGTAGCAGGATGCTGCTCCTGGTGGGTCTTTACATGATTTACCTGTAACCTGATCTAAACCTAATAAACCTACATCTTTTGTAACCTACAAGACAACAGCTTTGATTGCAACAGTAACTTGTCGGCAATTTTGGCCTTTTTAAATGTACTACCCTTTTCTGATGTGTATGCCATTTGAGCTGTTGCACGGCTGTCTTTGCCTCTACTGACTCTCAAAACAGTCTTCCTCATATTGATATTATCAGCTTATCACATGAGTGAGCTACAAGCTCTGTCCGTTCAACCAACGTACACCACCTTTTTTCCAGACACATTGGTTTTGTGGACTAGGGCACATTTTTTACAGGCAGTTGTGATGTCCTTTCCGTGTCTGTCAATCTATCACTCTGCAGTCAATGCTTAGTACCCACTCATGCCTCGAAAGAGAAGGTGATACTCCGCCACTTGGATCCCAATAGCGCTTTAAACTATTACATTGATTGTACCAAAGACCTTACAGTAGATCACCAGCTTTTTATGGGGTTCGGCAGGATGAAGAAGCGCAAGGCATTGCAGAAAAAGACCACATCTGAAAGAGACACGTTAGTGATAGATTCTTTACCTTAGAATTACCCCCAGGCGTCAGACTGGATCCGGAAAGTTTTTGTCAGCACTACCCCTGCGCGTCGGAAGGAGTCTTCATGCGGCTCCACATACGTCAGTGGCGTTGTTGTAGCCGAGATGACGTCGATGGAGCTACTTAGACGCGCCCACGCACGCTGACGTCAGTTCTTTTTTTTTCCGCGCCAGCAAACGCAGATCCGGAGAGAGCGGTACCCCCAGTCAATTTTTTACTTAGCTTTTTCAGACTTTTTGTCTCTATTCTTTTGAGTCTCTGACTCCTGGTGTATAGGGATGCCCGGTTTTAAGTCCTACGGGGCTTGTCCCCGCATGATGTCAGTGACGGACCCGCACCGCGAGTGTCTCTACAGCCTGGGGCGCGACCACGACCCCTTGTCGTGCCCCGACTGCCGGGCCATGGCTCTGAAAACTTTGCGGGAGCGGTCCCAAAAGTTACTTGAGGCCCAGGAGTCGGCTCTGCGCCATTCAAGGTCCTGGTCCCGTGAGAGGTCGAGGGACCGGTCGCGGAGCCGCCACCATCGTTCGACAAAGTCTTCGCACTCGGGGTCAGGTAAAACGAAACACAAGAAGTCGAAGAAGCGGCATCGCTCTTCGCCTTCCCCTAGCCTGTCGCGCGACACGGCTGAGGGTGCGGATGGTGCCACCCCCGTGCTCCGGAGGTGCCTGGGCAGTTGCGGACGGCCTACCCGCCTTTCCCAGATCCGTCGGCAACTCCGGCCCAGCTGCAGGAATTCCTGTCTGCTATAGCCCGCCTCTTTGGCCCGTCGGGCCCCGCCTGCGTGCCTTCGGGCCCCGTGGGCCCGACCGGGAATCCTCGCCTTCCTTCGTCGCCGGCCCGACGTAGTCTACGGCGCCGGTCTCGGCACCGCAAGACCCCCGTGGATCCATGCCTGGATCACAGCCGATGCCGGTTGGCCTCATACGACCTCCACCGGCATCGGTGTCTGGCCGACGCCGTACCCGGCATCCTTCCCGACGTGGACACGGCGCCGTAAGGGTGTCGACTGACGCCGATGGCGAATTTCTATCCCTTTAGCCACCCACCTCGTTTCCCACCTGCTCCGCAGGTTATGGAGGACGGGGAGGACAGGGAGGGGTCTGAGGAACCTCTCACAGCTCAATGCGAGTTAGAGCCAGACTGGGAAGTGGATTTGGAGCATGCAGATGGACTGGACTATTCTCCAGAACCTGGAGCACTGTCTCCTTCTACCGTAGCTACGGAGGAGGATGGTACTTATTCAGAGGTGTTGCGTAGGGCAGCCGAGGCTCTCCACCTCGAGCTCCCTACAGTGGCCGTCAGGACTAAGCTCCTGACAGAATTGCTTCGGCCGGCGTCTTCCTCTGCAGAGCCGCTGCTGCCCTTCAATGACGCACTTTCGGACGTTCTTTTGGGCACCTAGTCCAGGCCCAACACAGGGGCTCCTGTGGATAAGAAAGTGGCCCGACTCCATCGCCCGGCCCCGGGCAACCTATTTTCCTCTCCCAACACCCTACCCCTGAGAGCTTGGTTGTCCAAGCCTCTGTGTCCCCCAGCGCATTCCCTTCCGCACCTCCGGACAGGGAATCCAAGAAATTGGAGAACTTTGGGAAGAAGATATTCTCTTCCACCAGTTCAGGGTTGCGGTCTGTGAACACCGCATGCCTCTTGGCCCGTTATTCCCACTCTGTGCGGGATACGGTGGGGCAGGTGCTGCCTCAGTGTCCGGAGGAGGCCCAGACGGTGCTCTCTCAAGCTATTGCAGAAGGGAGGGATGCAGCCAGGTTCACGATTTGTTGTGGCCTTGAACACCCCCGACTCGCTGGGCAGAACGATTTCTACGACAGTGGCGCTATGCCATCACGCCTGGCTGAGGACGACTGGCTTTTCGGGGAATGTCCAGAACACTCTGATGGACATGCCCTTTGATGGCACTCGCCTTTTTGGCGATAACGCAGATAGCGCGTTGGAGCGTTTTAAGGACTGGTGGGCTACGGCCAAGTCCTTGAACCTTTCGGCTACGCGCACTCCTTCGGCTTCTACTTTTCGCTCCTTTCGTGGCCAAGGAAGGGGCGCTCCAGCACGTTCGTTTACGAGCCACAGGCCTGCGCAGCAACAGCCTCAGCGCAGCTGCGGACTTGGGACCCGCCGAGGTGGGTCACGGGGCCGGCGGGCAGGTCAGTCCACCACCACCCCTGCCGCCACTGCCTCCAAACCTTCCTAGTCCGGTGTTTCAGGCCCACCAAACGCCAGTGGGTGTCAGGATTCGCCATAAACTCCCCCACTGGCGCACCATCACTTCGGACAGGTGGGTTTTACAGATAGTCCGAAGGGGCTACTCACTCCCCTTCGAGACTACCCCTCCAGCCATGCCACCTCCGTACCATTGCATGTCGGGGGATCACTTAGTACTTCTCCAGCAGGAAGTTGCTGCCCTCTTGGCCAAGGGGGCCATCGAGTGCGTTCCGACGGCAGAAGTAGGCCATGGTTGTTACTCCCACTACTTCTTGGTTCCAAAGAAGGACAAGAACCTGCGTCCTATCTTAGACCTTTGGAACGTCACTCGCTTACTCTGGAAGGAGAAGTTCAAGATGCTCACACTTGCTCAGGTCTTGTCTGCCCTAAACCCGCATGACTGGATGGTAGCGTTGGACTTGCAGGACGCTTATTTTCATATCCCGTCCTGCCGGCCCACCGGCATTACCTGCGGTTCACGGTAGGCCATGAGCACTTTCAGTTCACCGTGCTCCCTTTTGGCCTTACCAGCGCCCCTCGGGTTTTCATGAAAGTGATGGTGGTGGTCGCAGCTCATCTGCGCAGATCAGGGGTTTCCGTCTTCCCCTATCTCGACGACTGGCTGTTGAAGGCAGACTCGCCCCAGGCAGTCGTTTCCCACCTCCAGACGACGGCCAAACTCCTGCACTTGCTGGGGTTCTCCATCAATGTGCGGAAGTCGCACCTGATTCCCTCTCAGAAGCTCCTCTTTATCGGAGCGGTTATGGACACGGCGCAGTTCCTGGTTTATCCTCCCGAACAATGAGTCCGGGACATTCGGGCTATGATTCCGATCTTTCGGCCCTTGTCCTGGGTTTCGGTCAGGATGACCTTGAGGCTGCTGGACCTCATGGCCTCCTGCATCCTGCTGACCAATCATGCCAGGTGGCATATGCGGGCTCTGCAGTGGGACCTGAAGTTCCAGTGGTTCGCAGCATCAAGGGGACCTGTCCGAGTACGTCCAGATCTCGGAGGGCACTGCACAGCAGTTGCAGTGGTGGCTGACGAACTAGCATTGGGTCAGCGGCAGATCACTCTCCCTTCCACAACCAGAGCACACAGTGGTGACGAATGCGTCCCTCCTGGGGTGGGGCAGCCACATGGGAGAGGCGAAGATCAGAGGCCTCTGGTCTCCGGCGGAGTCCAGGCTCAATATCAACCTTCTGGAGCTCCGGGCGATCCTACTTGCACTGAAGGCATTCCTGCCCTCTGTCAAGGGGAGAGTAGTGCAGGTGTTCATAGACAACACCACTGCCATGTGGTACTACAACAAGCAAGGCAGGGTGGTGTCCTGGACCCTATGTCTGGAGGCTCTGCGTCTCTGGACATGGCTAGAACGTCAAGGCATTTCCTTGGTGGTTCAAAACTTGGCAGGCTCTTTGAACGCCAGGGCAGACGAACTCAGGTGCATGATGGATCACGAATAGCTTCTGCGAACTGATTTCTAGGGTTAAGGTCATCCCTTTCAGGGCCCTAGTTTCAATGCACCAGTGGTCAGTATCTTGCATGGCTCTGCATTCCTGGCGAGGAAAGTCGTGTACAGAACTGACGTCAGCGCGCGTGGGCGCGTCTAAGTAACTCCAGCGACGTCATCTCGGCGACTACGACGCCACCGACGTACGGTGGAGCCGCACGACGGCGCCTACCGACGCGCAGGGGTGCTGCTGACGAAAACTTTCTGGATCCAGTCTAACGCCTGGGGGTAATTCTAAGGTAAGGAATCTATCACTAACTAATGTCTCTTACAGATATATAGTTACCGAAGGTAAGTAACTTGTTCATCAAGGCGGATAGTTCTCTGTATAAACACCTGCTACACATTTGCCATGAAGCAGCCACCAGAGGGTCTAATTGCTCATTCAACTTGAGCCAAGGTTGCCACCACTGCGTTGGCATGCAGAGTGAGTCTTCTTGACATCTGACACGGACATTTCGTGGTCATCACTCCAGGCACAATGCACTAGTCCACGTTAATAGCCTGGTCCAGTAGGTACTTTGCCTGTTCGGTCCTGCTGGAAATTATTTATTTATTTTATTATTATTTCGTAAACAAAACATTATACAATGTACAACATCAACTCAATCACGGCACAAACAAATGAATAAAAATCAATGTCACGTTACATCCGCATTGGTCATAAATCTTCAAATGTGTTGATTGTATTTGTGTAACTATAAAAACAATCCTGCATATATTTATATGCAGTAGTTCTGTTGGAGACATATCGCTACAACAGATCCTCAAAGGGCCCATTGATCTTTGGATGTGAACTTAAGTGGCTGCTTTTTTCTAATAGATCAGGTTTAATGTTACAAGTAGCAGTACTTATAAATCAGCCATCTTGCATAGGAAAGGGCTCCAATATCCAACATAGAGCTATTTATTCTTGGCCAGCAACAGTAATCGAACTATGAGAGGGAATGTCAGTTTTGGTAGTTTTTCTCAATAGCCCATGACTGCTATGTCTGGTGCATTTGCATCTCATAATCAACAATACATGAAATCTCCATTAGAGCCTCTCTCCAATAGGACGCTAAGTAGCGGCATCCCCATGACAAATGTTGAAAATCAGCCTGAGGTTGATATCAGCGAGTACTCTCTTGTAACATAGTGTTTTCAATTCTGCGTAATGTAGCAGAATGTACTATAATGTATGTATAAATTTAAGATGTATTAGTTAAAGCTTTTAGTTCATAGAGATTACCTCCACCTGTGCACTGCAGTATGCCCACTTTTGAATACCTAATAAATCACCCAAATCTTTCTCCCATAAATCCATAGTGGTTTAATGGGATTTCATTCAGTGTTAGGCTATATATGTGTGAAATTCAGCCTCTGCCGTATTGCACAGAAAGCAGTTTGGGAAGGGGTATGATATCTATGGGTTCTTGCAGGAACTCTAAAATGATAGTTCCTCAATGTGTGCCATGACCTGTCATATTTTATGTATATGTTTAGCTTTTATACCAAAACTGGTGTGCCATTATGAAAATTTTCTCCTGAAATAGGTGTCCCATTTTAGTCATACCATAAGCGAGGCTTTCATCACTACCTCTGTCGTTATTAGTAATGCAGCCACAGGATTTTCTGCTTTGAGCTATTCTACAGACCCACCATTGTAGTGGAGATGGAGTTCCATGTACACACATTGCTATGTTAGCATAAGCTCCTTAGATGTAAAACGCCATCTTGCCACTTTTGCTGCTTTTGCACACAACAATGCAGGTAGCTGTTATTCTAAGAAATACTGCTTGCTTGCTCTTTCTTCACATGAGAATGGTCTGTTGTTCACATCCC
Organism: Triturus cristatus; assembly: GCF_964204655.1. NCBI lineage: Eukaryota > Metazoa > Chordata > Amphibia > Caudata > Salamandridae > Triturus > Triturus cristatus. The sequence continues at coordinate 183,904,405 of NC_140584.1, read as the reverse complement.
TAGACGTTTACCGCGACCTTAGTCTGAACTCTATGTGCAGAACCCGTCAAGGTCAAATAACAATGTATGCTTTTGAATTCATGTTGATCGGCCCACACTCTAGCCATAACACGCACACAGCTGCAAAGATCTGAAACTCGGGTGCCTTTAGTAGTGCATTTGCATGCATGATTCAGACACTTTTTTTTCGACAACCTTTTCCAGACACAGAGCAGAGCTGATCCTGTGATGTGATTCACCTAAGCTGATATTTACGGTATGGGGTCCCCCATTCAAGCCTAGAGACCTTCTATTAGTTTTATAAAACTAGCTTACTAGCGAAGGGAGGGTGGCTATATTCCACTATCATTTGTAAATATGATTTCTCCCTTCATTTTCTATGGTATTGTAACAATGCTGATGCTTTTGTTTTTAATCAATTGTCTGCTTATGTTAGCCAAAGTACTGCTCCTTAGGGCACGTAGTTAAAAATAAACATTTTAAACTTTACCGTGTCTCTGATTACTCTTGTTGTGGACTGATATGAGAATAATAACGAAAAGGTGTTTCTTATTCCCACCATTCCTGAGAGTACTCTAAGTCGCCTGTTCTGGGTTGTCTAATCATTGGTAGCTTCGAGATGATACGGAGAACGAATGAGACACTGATGCTAGTCGGATAGGGGTTCTGGGTACTGAGGCGAGTTTTTGGTACACCTCAATTCACTGAGGTCCTGGTTTCCTGCGCATAGTTCTGTGCATGAGCAGAATCCCTGCAACAGGGCGCACCTAACGTTTTGGTCTTATGATTGAGACGCCTTAATAGTGCTTATATTAGTCCACAATACCCTCACTCTTGTTTCCGGTTGACGGGAGTGACGGTTTTAGCCTACCTAAATAGTTAATATATAGGTTCTCTCAAGCTTGACAATTATAAAGGTTCCATTTTCTCTTATACCCTTTTTGTGCTACAGTTCATATAGATTGTTTTTCTTCTCTGTGTCCATATGGCTGAAGTCGCTATTGCAGCGCATAGTTGCGCGCCTCTCCGGTGTCATTTGATGCAGTTCGGGGTGCCTGACGATGGGATGTCTATTATCTTTGTAGTGAGTGCCGATGCATCGCATCCCTATGAGCTATTTTACTCTTGGGTTACCTTGCCGGCGGTGAATGCGGACGATGGTACGTTTCACTCATACACTCCTACGGCAGTCCCGGCAAATTACACGCCATATAGGATGCAGGAAATTCTAATTTCCACTTGGCAGCAACGTATTTGGTTCAATGTCGCCCTCCCCGACACAGTTACACCGGTTCGTTTGGGTCCCTTGTCCATTCCTGGGGCCACTTGGCCAGTATTGGCCGGGTTTACACCACATCCACGTTATTTGCAAGCCACGGTGGATGAGTTACGTCTTCTCCATACCGCCCTGATTACGGTACATCAGGCTTTAGTGCAATACGTTTCACGCAATGTCCAGGTAGGGGCACCTGTAGTAATGGGCAAGCGCCCCCAAAACATGGACGATATGCCTTATTGGCTTGCTGAGAAATTTGACCAGCTGGAAGCAGTTTTTCCAAATTCTACTCCTGTGGAAAAACACAGGATTCTCACCATTAGTTTGCAGAAAGACTTGGTCCCAGAGGTAGCTGATTGTGATAACTGGGGTAAAGTATTTCCAGCAGTCTACTCGAAGCGCTTCGGCACCCCGTCTATGGCTGTACTGCCATCCGTGATCAAACGTGTTCAAGATCAACATGGTCCGGAGGCGGCAGTCGAGTTAGGTATGAGGCTTGTTGGCGTGTTCGACGTAGTTGCCACGCTCATCCTTGCTAACGTCAAGGGAGATGCAGTTAACTTTCAAGTGTCGAATGAGCTGCGCCTCGTCGCCGACGTCGATAAACCCCGGCAGTTACCAAAAATTATTGCGGAGGCTTATAAAACCATTGGCCGCAATAGTTTGATGGTTAAGCCTTTTGTTCAGACAACAACGGCTCAACTGCAACCTAAGACAGGGACGTCTTCTAAAGACGAACGTCCAGCTTTTCCTAAATAAAATTGGAAAGCTAAGAAACAGGGGAAGCAGCAACAGAAACAGGGGTCTCGTCCCACGCCGCCAGTCCAAGCGACTACTGAACACACATATGATTTGCGCGATCGCTCTAGGATTAGGTCTCCTGATAGATTTCAGGTTCCTGAACAACGTTCTCCTCATTCTTCACAAGAAACATCGGTCTCGCAGTCCGGTGGGGGTGAACGTGGCAAAGGTCGGGGTGCCCAACAAGGACGTGAGCAGCCCCGCCAGACTGACGGTAAAGGCAAGGAGGACGAATTTGCATGACAACGACCCCCGTTTCAAAAGAAGAAAGTTGCTGCACTAACAGCAAGGTATGCCACAGGTAGTGAGAACGCAGCTTCAGAACCTAACATGGGCACTAAAGCTGCTCGACAGCGCAGCGGAGGTTACAGTAGTGCGGCAAGCACTGCGTCCATTTCTGAAGCAACTGACACATTTATTACTGTAGAAACTGCTGATACTAGAGTGGCTCCCCCTGACAGACTATTTGACATAGTCCTTTTAATTGAAGGTGACATACAACTTATAATAAAAGGGATTTTTGGGGAAAATCTGACCTCTACATATGACATTCTGTTAGCAGAGGCAGACTGGCCCCCGGCTTTCATTTTGGCCGTTCCTAGGGGGGAGGAGGTAATCCTTCCATCCTTCGCGCACACTGTGCCGAAGGATCAGGCTCAGAACTTTGCAGAAGAGTGGGCTCAGGTACTTGCCCTGGCGTTGTACCGTACTCAGGTTGGGTGGGATAAGTTGTCGCCTAGCCATGAGATTCCATTACGGTCTATGCCCCAGCTGCAACCCCAATATCCCATGCGCCGCGAAGCTCGATCTCACGTTGCGGAAATCCTTGAACAATTGGAATATCAAGGTGTTATTGAAACGTGTGCGTCACCCATGAATAATCCTCTATTCACTGTAACTAAACCTGATGGGTCGTACCGCCTAGTTTTGGATTACCTCCATTTAAACTCTCATTGTCGGACCTGTGCTGTACAGAATACCCACAGTTCTGCCCTAGTTAATAGTCTTATGCGAAAAAGGTTTAAGACCACACTTGACATCTCAAATGGCTTTTATAGCCATAATCTGTCCTCGATTAGTAGTCAATGGACAGCCTTTACTTCTGGCGGCAAACAAAAACAGTTTAAAAGATTAGCCATGGGCTATACGAACAGTCCAGGTGTCTTTGCTGCTCGTGTAGTCTCTCTGTTAGAGAGCTTTGACCCTGATGCGTACCCATATGTTGATGATATCTATCTCACAGACGACGAATTATGGACGTATCTGTGTCGCGTTGACCGCATCATCGTCATGTTTGCGGACTTCGGTTACAATTTCGACTTTGCAAAATCACACATTGTAGAGTTCACAGTGTTGTTTTTGGGCTATGAACTCAACAACGAAGGCAGAGGATTAGCACCTCACTTCCTGGAGAAGTGCGCATGTTTGCGTGCTCCAACAACACTGTAGAAACTACAATCTTTGCTGGGTTTTTTTAATTTTGGGCGTACTTATATTCCTGATTATGCCCAGCGTATCAAGCCGCTATATGCCTTGGTACAACATACTTTTTCCAAATCGAGCTGGCTGCCAGAACATTCGGCTATCTTGCAATCTTTGCAGGCTGATCTTCTTGCTTCAAAATACTTACTGAAGCGTGATAACCACACTAACCTGGTAATAAGAATTGTGCCTGGCGCAGTGGGTTTCACGTACTTAACGTTCAATAAGGGCGACACAGTCCCCATTGCTTACAAATCACACTTGTACACATCTGCTGAAATGCGCTTTTCCACTGTTGAGAAAGTTTTGACTGCACTGCAGTGCAGATGGCGGTTCTGAAGGAAAGAGCGCTGTCGCAAGGGAAACGCATGTTGGTTGTCACACCGTATCTTGCCCTACTGGCAGTAACGAAAGCCTGTGTACCTAATTCTAAAGCTTTGCATTTACGTTGGATACAATGGGCCAATTCCTTGACATCGCCGGATGTCACTTACATCTTTGATGCCTCATTGCAGACTCAGGAGTATTTGCAGTATGAATTTGTTCATTCAGCTCCTCTGTCCTTGCGCCCGCTTGAGGATTACCATTGTATAATTTATACTGACGGTTCGGTGCAACCGGCGACGGAATCTAAGCATGCTTACTCAGCGGCCTGTGCAGTAGTGGCTGGGACTTTCGTGAATGGTGAATTCAAATCTGATGTCGTGCACACGCAGTCATTAGGTGATTGTACCGCCCAGTTGGCAGAGCTACGTGCTCTGGTGCTTGCACTGGAGTTTGCTGATCCTCGAGTTACTACTCTTATAGTGAGTGACTCTTTTTACTGTGTTCAGTCTAGTCTTTTAACGAAAATGTATTCTTTTGGTCTCAAAATGAGTATCGTGATTCCAAAGGTAGCACAATCAAGCATAAAATGCTTTGAGTTCGAGTCTCAGAACTTAAACAACATCTGCCTCTCGTGAATGTAATTAATACTCTTGGACACCAGCGAGTTGGTGTCTACGCTGTCAGAAACAGCTTAGCTGACGAAGCAGCGAAAACAGCAGTGGCAACATGTCTAGTAGCAGCAGTTACAAGATCCAAAAGTAATATTGATGATGACATCTTGGCAGCTATTGCTGCAACAGAGAAGGGAAGTGATTACCCTAGAGGTTTCCCTTCTAAATACTCTTATCATTTAAGTCCTGATAAAGTTCCCTATGTGAGAATTAACAACGTTGGTGACTGATTGATTCCCAACGCGGACTGCAGACTTTCCTTGATAACAGCAGCCCACGAGGGTATGGCTTCTGCCCATGCCGGCGTTTCGGCGACTGTTACTCTCTTACAACAACGTTACTGGTGGCGCAGATTGTATAAACAGACTCATGCTTATGTTCTTAATTGTGACATCTGCCAGCAGATTAAGCCTTCGACTGCTGCGCGCCCACCACAGACACAGTTGTACATATCTAATAAACCACTTGGGTGTGTTTATTTAGATCACTGCAGTCCATTCTCCTCTGATACTGCATATAAGTACATCTTAGTTGCAGTGAATCCGTGCACACGTTTTCTTTGGGTATGGCCAAAACAGAGTGCTGATGCTCGAACTGTCATCAGGGATTTGCGTGTCTTTGTGGGAATTTTCGCATGTGGTACCCTTCATTTTGACCAAGGTCCTGCGTTCGCCTCTAAGGCGTACAAAGAAGCCATGAGATCTTTGGGGGTCCAAGTAAAATTTTCGTCTCCATACCGGCCTGAGGGCAATAGTGTTGTGGAGCGAATGAACCGTGACTTAAAGCAGTCCCTGACAGCTAGGGTTTTAGGTACTGGCTGAAACTGGTTGGCCCATCTGTATAGCGTTCAACGTGCACTTAATAATCTCCCTAGAGGGTCTCTGGGTGGGCGGACCCCATACGAAATGCTCTTTGGCATAAAGATGTTTGTCCCGGACCTTGATGGTCTAGACATGGCGGCGTCTGCCGCACCCTACGACGTAGATGACTGTATTACAGAATCCACAAGAGACCAGAGACCGTCTTGCAAAGGAACACTTGCCCTCCACAACTGATACTGCACTTCAGATTCCGGTAGTCGGCTGGCTACCTCGAGTTGGTGACCTGGTCCCTGAGAAGGTGGAGAACAAGAAGGAGTTTGGCCCCTCTTATCGTGCTCCGGTTCCAGTGCTTGGCGTGCAGGGTACAAGAACAGTCATTTTACCTCCACTTCCTGGTCGCAAGGATAACAGGTACATCTCCATTGACAATGTAAAACTACAGCGAGTGGCCGATTCTTCTTAGTATGACTCCAGCGGTCTCTTGTCCAGCAATGCTGAGAAATTCTGTTTTGGCTCCGGCAACTACCACCAAGCCTGAAATTGCCATCGAGATGCATACAGTTACTAATCCTTTGTTGCCTCCACCGGCTGGTGGTCCAGTTGAAGATACTGAGTATACTTATCCCACAGATGTGTTGTTGCCTGCTTTACAGTCAAGTACAGTTGGCCAGTCTCGTTTTTCATTTGACACTAACTCTATGACTTCCAATGCCCCATCGAAAATTTCTATTTTTGCTGCCTGGTTTAAAAAACATTTTTTAATACCCCCTTGGACTTACATTTGGCTGGTACTCATAACTATTTTTTTGTTTAAGTCCATTGGATATGTGGTGGTATTTTTTCGTCTAGTAAATGAACACTATCTCACCGAAAGATCTGCAATTAGATTAATTGATGGAACGTTGGCCTCCCACTCCTCATCGCACATCATGAAAAGGGACCAGACTTTTGTGAATATTACTGCCTGGCCTGAGTTGGATGAGATTGTATGGGATGCTGTTAAATTTCAAATTCATGGTCCCACAGAGGTGATTAATGTCCCCAATGTACTTCGTGTTTCTATGGGGGGATGTTGTTAAACAAAACATCCGCTTTGATGATTGGGATGTCCAAGCCGTAGAGGCTCTTTTTTCTGATTTGAAATATTATGCTGCTTTTGATGCTGAAGATTTATATTTAGACACAGCTAATTATGGGGAGTTGTTTTGCTAACAACACTATGGCAATCATTTCCTGCATAAAGCGAATACATTTAGAAATGTTTTCAATTATACGCAATGGGAACATTGCCCAGCGCCTATTGAAGGCAGCTCCAAAACTCTTGTGAACAAATTTACATATTTTACTGATCTCAGTGTATCTGAACCTGAAGCCTTTTATTTTAAAGTGGCGGCCGAGTCAGTTTCCAAAGTTAGACTGACCCACACTAAATTATTGTATTCCAAGTCCTTTATGGATGACTTGGCTATTGGGGGCTATGAGCGGTGGATAGATACCATTGAGCTTAAATCTGTTTGGGATTCTAATGCATGGCAGGTACAAGGTACAGAAGCTCTGCATCGTGCTTGCTTTATCCCAAACCACATTTTGTTTTTGAATTCTACCATTTTTCCAACCACCTGCTTTGGATTGGCTACTTCTAAAAAGATGAATTCCCCCTCTGTTCCTGATCTGGGCACTTATCTAAGATGGGAGAATCACACAGATCTGTCCCTTGATGCGTTGCAGTCATTTATTACTAATACATCCTTCAACATTTCCAACTTAGATCCTGAAGGATGGTTGATATGGCAGAAGAGCTCGGATTTCTTTCTACATCATTTTTTGGGTCTATACCCTGGCTATACACAGGTTAGAGTGGACCCCCGATTTGAATCTTCCCATTCTGTTACTGCTTATTCTGTGGGGAAGTTATGTCAGAACTGGCTGCAACATTCCACCTTGGTATCTGTTAAACTTCATTTATCAAAACTAAATGACAAAGTAGATTTGAATGATTTTGTTAAAGGTCCAGTGGGCGGCAGGTCTAAAAGATGGGTGTATGCTATTTATAACAAACTTTGGAAATTATCTCAAATTGAAGCTGCTTCCAGGTTAAGAGCTATTGATCAAGCAAATTTGGAAAAAGTGGTAGCTATCATCGATAATAGCATTAACACCCTTTCTTCCAGAATTTATACATTAGATAATATTGTTTCATCTGTTGTGGATATTGTACAGGATGATATGTCTGTTTTATACCATGGTCAAAATCAATTGCGTTCTATTATGCAGTTTGCATGGACTTTGCAAACATTGAAGGCTGGGAAAGTTCCCTGGGACTACATGAATACATCATCTTTATTCCTGCCATTTAATCTGACTGCAAAACAACAATTCATGTCCATGAAAGATGCAGCATACTCATTACTGCATATTGAAAAGTTAGAACCTTTACCTTTCTCTGTGGCAGAATCGAACTCAGCTGTGTGGCTTATCCACGGTTTGATCACCTTGCTGTTTCCATTGTTTAAGTTCAGTTCATGTATGAAACATTATGCCCTAGGCAGATATGAACCATTGGGTACTGCTTTCCTGCATGAAGTTTGGTCACTCCCTGTTAGACCTGTCAGCCCTTTGGGTGGTCCCTCCTCATCATTATTTATTTTGTCCCACTTTTGCCTCAAACCCTGTTAGAATATTTCCTTTTTGGGAACCACCAGACTTTTTAGTGTTGATGCAGGGTCAGGGAGCCATTTTCCCTACCCCTGGAACTTCTGTCTGAGGGCCTGAGATACAAAATGGTGGCCACCCATTGTCACCTGTGACATCACTGGAACCTACTAGTACCTTCCAGAACATTCTAGAACCCTGTGACAGTGTGAGGCAGGTTTGGAATGTTGGGAAGCCAGCTCAGAGTTGGCAGTTGGCAGTTGGAAGGCAGCAGTTGGCACCTGACTGGTGAAGAGAGAGGAGCACAGAACTGAAGGAGGAAGGAGTGAGGCAGCAGAGGTGGAAACTTGTGCCTGGAGTGGGGTCCAGAAACCTACCCTTGATACTAGTCCCTGCTGACTGAGCCCAGCCTGGAGCCCTGTGTGGGAGAAAGCAAGAAAAACCATCTTAAGGACCTGGACAGCCGGAACAGGCCTTAAAAGTAAAGAACAGCAAGTTCCTGACCTGGTTACTGGTAACTTCCTGAAGTCCGACGTCGAGAAGCCTGGAGACCTGGAGCCCGAGGTGGAGAAGCGGCGCTGACTGGAAAGCAGACGTCGTACCCGGAGCCGCCAGAGGTCGAGAGAGGGCGCCGACGGAGGTCGTGGAGACACCCGAGGTCGAGGAGGAAGTCACCTGAGGTCGAGTGTGCGGCGTCGACGGGGGAGTGAAGTCCGCCCTCCGGAGTCGCCGGAGACCGAGGTGAAGCAGGCCGGAGGTCGGGAGTGGAGATCACACTCCGAAGTCGCCGGAACCTCAAGAGAATCGTGCCGGAGGTCGGGAGTGGAGGTCGCACTCCGGAGTCGCCGGAACCTGAGGAAAGGAGCACCGGAGGTCGGGAGTGGAGATCGCACTCCGGAGCCGCCGGAAGTCGACATCGAGCCAAGACCGCCCGACGTCATCGAACCGGAGCCGACATCGAACCGAGGCCGCCGACATCGAACCGGAACCGCCTCCCGGCGTCGACCAGAACTGTCATTGAGCCGAGGCCGCCGACATCGAACCGGAACCGCCTCACGGCGTCGACACGACTCCAGCGGCGTCGGAACTTCATAAAAAGGGCAGTAAGTGGAATAGAGGGCGCCTAAGGCCCTGTGGAGCCCTAAGAGACCATCCTAGGGGCTAGAGAGGTGCTGGAACCAGCTTGATAGTGCCAGGGGCGAGCTGAGACTAATACAGAGGGGTTGTGTAGTGTGGGAGAGCCAGATCTCTAGATTCCCCCTTGATCTACCTCAGTTTAGGCCTCAGCCTTGTCCAAGCCAAGTAGTACACCCCTCAGGTCATCCAAAACTCTACAAGCTGGGATTGGGCCAAATCATCCCATAGTACCTCAGGAATGTGAACTGATTTTCAAGTGTCACTGTTGGCTTTTATTATTTATTGAGAGCACTGTATTTATTGTATTCATCCTATTTATGGCCGCACAGTATTTATTGCCTCACAGTATTTATTGTTTCACAGTATTTATTGTCGCACAGTATTTATTGTCTCGCAGTATTTATTGCCTCATAATATTTAATTGCCTTTTATGTAATGCACTTATATTTATGCCTTGAATATTTATGATCTACCTTATTTATTGAATCGTTGAAGTATTATTTATTTGACTTACCCTTCCACAGGAAAAGCCTCGTGTACTGTGATTGTATTATTATTTATTTAATCAGCAACTAAGAGAAGAGAAGATAAAGAGATATATTTTCAGTATAATTTTTAAGGTGTAGTGTCGTTTTTGGAACGGATGCACGCATGGTTATTGTGTGGGTATGACGTATGCTTAGCACGGTGCCTGACCCCTGACCACTCGAGCCAAGCTACCACAGTGTATGTCTGGGAGAACACCACCACCCTTCCGGTGTGGGAGTGTTTTTCTAACATAATTGGTGTTCAGTGGTGGGATAGAGCTGTGCCTACGTATACTCGACAATAACTGTGGGTAGTCCATAGGCCTACACCGGGAGTTTTCTCCAAGCGGACTTCCTAATTGTGAGTTTTTGTTTTTTTCAAATTTACTCTGGTGGTGGGAGGAGGTATTATAAAAGGTACCCCCCTGCATAGCTTCTGTAAACACCTGTCTTCTTTATTCTGAGTGGGCAAAATGGAGTTTGTGTTAGAAGATGTGGAAACTTATGCTGTGGCCCAACTCAGAGAGTTCTGTCAGCGAGAGGGGGTGTACTGTCCCCCAGGTGCCAAGAAGGCTGAACTCCAGACCAGCTTGAGGGCTTGGGGGGAGGCACGACGGGAGAGTAAGGCTGAGCAGGAGGACAGGGATGGAGAGCCTGACAGTGAGGGGGCTGGGTTGTACCAACCTGAGGTGGAGAACCTGTTAGCGGGCCCAAAACTCTTTCCAGGAAGGGCAGCACTGTCTCTAGCGGGGGCTTATCTGAAGCGGAGTTAATTGACCGGAGGGAGAAAAGACAGCTCACATGGAAGTTAGCGGAGCTGGAGAAAGAAAAGGAGGAACGGAGGATGGCTCACGAGTTGAGGCTCAAGGAGATGGATCTCCAGATCTTACGAGTCGGGGCACAAACTGTTCCTAATGGTGGCAGCAAAGACCGAGAGATCACCAGGGAACCCAAGCCCTATCTGCCGAAAGACATAGTAGCTAGCTATAGTGCAGGGGATGATATTGTCAAGTGGCTAGCGGCCTATGAGGTCTCTTTAAGGGCCCATGGGGTTCCAGAGAAGTACTGGGGAGGGGGATTGTACAAGTACATGCCTCCAGCTGGTAGGGATGCCTTATTGGCCCTAGAGCATAATGAGCAGACCCACTACCCCACCATGAAAGTGGCGCTCGTAAGAAAGTTTGGACTAACACCCGAGAAATACAGACAGAAGTTCTAGGGTAGCCCCAAACTGGGCACACAGAATTGGGTGGATTTCCTGGACTATGCAAAGAAGGCATTAGAGGGTTGGATTCAGGGCAGTGAGGTGAGGGACTACGAGGGGTTGTTTGATTTAATGTTGAAGGAACACCTGCTCGAAAAATGTTTCCCTGAACTGCGTCAACACCTGGTGGATAGCAAGCTGACCAATCCCCGGAAGCTTGCTGAGGAGGCGGACATTTGGGCTAGTACCCGGGTGTCCACAAGGGGGACTGGAGGGGATACTCAAAAGGCCGGACAGGGCGCCCCCCAGAAGAAAGAGGGAGGGGAAAAGAAAAAGGAGTTCTCTAAAGGCCCCCAAAATAGTTTCCCAGGGAAGGGAACAGGATTCACCCCTAGGGCTAACCCACCCAGAAACCCTAATCCTGGCCAGAGTCAGCAGCCAAGGGTTGTCCATTGCTTCGAGTGCGGTGGTATTGGACACTATAAGGGAGATGCGAAGTGCCCGAAACGACCACCCCCTCCCATTGGAGGAAAGGCCCCCGGAGTAGCTAGTGTAGTGCTCGGGGAGTAGATGCCTTTAATTAAGGGAAGGGAGTGGGCGGGTGTCACTTTAGTGTCCCTGGGAGAACGGGAGATGGTTCCTAAGATCCAGGTGCCCGCAAATACCGTAAAGTATGGGCAGTGGGTCACCATCAACGGCCAAAGAGGGGAGGCTCTGAGAGACACAGGAGCCAGTATGACTATGGTGCGTAGCCAACTGGTGTCTCCAGAGCAGGTGATTCCCGATGTACTCCACCCAGCCGCGATGGCTGACGGCAGAACCGGCCACTATCCGGTGGCCGAGGTTCCATTTGAATGGGAAGGGGTTGCAGGTTCACTTCGAGTTGCCGTAAGCCCTGCCGTGCCAGTCGATTGTCTGCTGGGGAATGACATGGAGCACAACGCTTGGAAGGAGGTGGAATACCGGACTCATGCCGAGATGCTGGGTACACCTGACTGGGCCTGTGTTAGCACAAGGTCCGCGACTACCCGGAGAGGGAGTTCGTTTCGGCTGGAGCCTGGAATAAAGGCCCAGCCAGCTGCCGACCAAGGGAAGAACCGGGGACAGGAGGAGCCTGCCTCGGCATCCGCGCCCCGTGTGACGGATAGGCCACCGGAGGTGGTGGACCAGGAGTCCGCGGTGGGGGATGTTACCAAACTGGAGGACCTACCCATCCCGGCCGAGTGGCACGTGGAGGGAGGGCCGACCAGGGAGGAATTCTGCAAGGGCCAGAGGGAGTGCCCTACCCTTGAGGGACTGAGGCGACAGGCCGAAGCCCAGGCAGCAGGGAACGTTGAAGGGAACTACAGTGTTTACTGGGAGGATGGCCTCCTCTACAGTGAACCCAAGGCACCCCTACATGGATCGTCACGAGCCTTGGTAGTCCCTCAACGTTATCGAGCCTTCCTTCTGGAGTTGGCTCACGAGATCCCCTTGGCAGGACACCTGGGGCAAGACCAGACCTTTGCCCGTCTTGTCCCACACTTTTATTGGCCTCAAATGAAAGTGTCGTCCGACACCTACTGCCGGACATGTGTGTCTTGCCAAGCCAGTGGGAAAACAGGGGTGAAGCTGAAAGCTCCCCTGGAACCACTTCCTGTCGTTAGCACCCCCTTTGAAAGGGTGGGCATCGACATTGTGGGTCCATTAGATCCGCCTACTACAGCTGGTCACAGGTTTATCCTGGTTTTGGTGGATCATGCCACACGGTACCCAGAGGCTATACCTCTGAGGACCATTACAGCACCTGTTGTGGCTAGGGCCCTGATGGGAATCTTTACCCGAGTGGGTTTTCCCAAGGAAGTTGTGTCCGACAGGGGGACCAACTTCATGTCAGCGTACATGCGGGCGATGTGGAAGGAGTGTGGAGTGACATACCGGTTCACCACTCCTTACCACCCCCAGACCAATGGTCTGGTGGAGAGGTTTAACAAAACCTTGAAAGGCATGATTAGAAGTCTGCCTGAAAGCCTGCGGAGGAAATGGGACGTCCTCCTACCCTGTCTATTGTTTTCCTACAGGGAAGTGCCACAGAAGGGAGTGGGCTTCAGCCCCTTCGAGCTTTTGTATGGGCACCCTGTGCGTGGACCTTTCAGCCTGGTAAGAGACGGATGGGAAAGAACTCCCAGAAAGCTTCCCCAGGACGTGGTGAGCTACATGCTGGCCTTCCGGAGCCAAATGGCTAAGTTGTGGAAGCAAGCTTCTGACAACTTGGAGGCCAGCCAAGCAGTAATGAAGGCGTGGTATGACCACAACGCTCACCCGGTGGAGTTGGAGCCTGGCCAGAAGGTGTGGGTGATCGAACCAGGAGAGCTTAGCGCCCTCCAGGATCGCTGGTCAGGACCCTTTGAGGTATTGGAGAAGAAGGGTAAGGCTACCTATTTGGTGGATCTTAAGACCCCTCGCCAGCCCCTGCGGGTGCTGCATGCCAACCGCCTCAAACCCCACCACGAGAGGCCCGAAGTCATTTTGATGATGGTGACTGACGGAGCAGAGGACGTGGAAAGCGAGCCTCTCCTCGATTTATTTGCGTCTCAAGAGAAGGATGGGTCGGTGGAGGGAGTGATTCTCTCCCCATCTCTAACTCCTGAACAGTAGGAGGACTGCCGCCAGGTCCTGGGACAGTACTCTTCGTTGTTCTCCCTTGTTCCGGGTAGGACTCACCTGTGCGTCCATGACGTGGACACAGGAGACAGCCCACCTGTGAAGTCCAAGATCTACCGGATGTCAGACAAGGTGAAGGCCAGCATTAACAGTGAAGTCACTAAGATGCTGGAGCTAGGAGTGATCGAACCTTCCAGCAGCCCCTGGTCCAGTCCGGTGGTGTTAGTACCAAAAGCCGCACCACCGGGTGGCCAACCGGAACTGAGGTTCTGTGTGGACTACCGGGGACTGAATTCAGTAACCAAAACTGATGCTCATCCGATCCCTAGGGCGGATGAATTGATTGACCGGCTGGGAGCTGCCCAATATCTAAGTACCTTTGACCTTACTTCTGGGTACTGGCAGATTTCTCTGACTGATGGAGCAAGGGAAAGGTCAGCCTTCTCCACGCCCAATGGCCACTACCAGTTCTGTGTGATGCCCTTTGGGCTCAAGAACGCCCCTGCCACGTTTCAGCGTCTGGTGAACCAGATCCTCACTGGAATGGAGAGTTTCTCTGCTGCTTATCTGGATGACATAGCCGTCTTCAGTAACAGCTGGGAGGATCACTTGCGTCACCTGCAAGCTGTTCTCCAGACCCTGAGACAAGCTGGATTAACGATCAAGGCCAGCAAGTGCCAGATCGGGCAGGGGTCGGTAGTGTACCTTGTACACTTGGTGGGTAGGGGAGCGGTGCAACCCCTCCAGGCGAAGATCGAGGCCATCATGGCCTGGGAACCCCCCAAGACTTAGACTGAGGTCCGAGCATTTTTGGGCCTCACCGGATACTACCGCCGCTTCGTGAAGGGTTACGGTACCATCGTGGCCCCCCTCACGGAGCTTACGTCCAAGAAGCAACCTCGACGGGTAGTCTGGACGGAGGCTTGTCAGCAGGCCTTTGTGAAGCTGAAGCAAGCCATGTGCAAGGCCCCGGTCTTACGGGCCCCAGACTTTTCCAAGAAGTTCATTGTCCAGACAGATGCATCGGAACATGGCATTGGGGCAGTATTATCGCAACTCAATGAAGAGGGTCTGGATCAACCCGTGGTCTTCCTATCCCGGAGACTACTTCCCAGGGAACAGAAGTGGAGTGCAATAGAGCGTGAAGCCTTTGCAGTGGTATGGGCTCTGAAGAAGTTGCGGCCATACCTGTTTGGCTCGCACTTCCTAGTTCAGACCGACCACAGACCCCTTTGTTGGTTGATGCAGATGAAGGGGGAGAATCCCAAGTTGTTGAGGTGGTCTATCTCCTTACAGGGAATGGACTTTCAGGTGGAACATCGGCCTGGAGTGGACCACGCCAATGCAGACGGTCTCTCAAGGTATTTCCGCCTTAGTGATGAGAACTCCCAAGGGGTTGGGTAGCTCTCCCCACTTTCAGCTGGGGGGGACGCGTGTTAGACCTGTCAGCCCTTTGGGTGGTCCCTCCTCATCATTATTTATTTTGTCCCACTTTTGCCTCAAACCCTGTTAGAATTTTTCCTTTTTGGGAACCACCAGACTTTTTAGTGTTGATGCAGGGTCAGGGAGCCATTTTCCCTACCCCTGGAACTTCTGTCTGAGGGCCTGAGATACAAAATGGTGGCCACCCATTGTCACCTGTGACATCACTGGAACCTACTAGTACCTTCCAGAACATTCTAGAACCCTGTGACAGTGTGAGGCAGGTTTGGAATGTTGGGAAGCCAGCTCAGAGTTGGCAGTTGGCAGTTGGAAGGCAGCAGTTGGCACCTGACTGGTGAAGAGAGAGGAGCACAGAACTGAAGGAGGAAGGAGTGAGGCAGCAGGGGTGGAAACTTGTGCCTGGAGTGCGGTCCAGAAACCTACCCTTGATACTAGTCCCTGCTGACTGAGCCCAGCCTGGAGCCCTGTGTGGGAGAAAGCAAGAAAAACCATCTTAAGGACCTGGACAGCCGGAACAGGCCTTAAAAGTAAAGAACAGCAAGTTCCTGACCTGGTTACTGGTAACTTCCTGAAGTCCGACGTCGAGAAGCCTGGAGACCTGGAGCCCGAGGTGGAGAAGCGGCGCTGACTGGAAAGCAGACGTCGTACCCGGAGCCGCCAGAGGTCGAGAGAGGGCGCGGACGGAGGTCGTGGAGACACCCGAGGTCGAGGAGGAAGTCACCTGAGGTCGAGTGTGCGGCGTCGACGGGGGAGTGAAGTCCGCCCTCCGGAGTCACCGGAGACTCAGGTGAAGCGGGCCGGAGGTCGGGAGTGGAGATCGCACTCCGAAGTCGCTGGAACCTGAAGAGAATCGTGCCGGAGGTCGGGAGTGGAGGTCGCACTCCGGAGTCGCCGGAACCTGAGGAAAGTAGCACCGGAGGTCGGGAGTGGAGATCGCACTCCGGAGCCGCCGGAATTCGACATCGAGCCAAGACCTCCCGACGTCATCGAACCGGAGCCGACATCGAACCGAGGCCGCCATCGAACCGAGGCCGCCGACATCGAACCGGAACCGCCTCCCGGCGTCGACCAGAACTGTCATTGAGCCGAGGCCGCCGACATCGAACCGGAACCGCCTCACGGCGTCGACACGACTCCAGCGGCGTCGGAACTTCATAAAAAGGGCAGTAAGTGGAATAGAGGGCGCCTAAGGCCCTGTGGAGCCCTAAGAGACCATCCTAGGGGCTAGAGAGGTGCTGGAACCAGCTTGATAGTGCCAGGGGCGAGCTGAGACTAATACAGAGGGGTTGTGTAGTGTGGGAGAGCCAGATCTCTAGATTCCCCCTTGATCTACCTCAGTTTAGGCCTCAGCCTTGTCCAAGCCAAGTAGTACACCCCTCAGGTCATCCAAAACTCTACAAGCTGGGATTGGGCCAAATCATCCCATAGTACCTCAGGAATGTGAACTGATTTTCAAGTGTCACTGTTGGCTTTTATTATTTATTGAGAGCACTGTATTTATTGTATTCATCCTATTTATGGCCGCACAGTATTTATTGCCTCACAGTATTTATTGTTTCACAGTATTTATTGTCGCACAGTATTTATTGTCTCGCAGTATTTATTGCCTCATAATATTTAATTGCCTTTTATGTAATGCACTTATATTTATGCCTTGAATATTTATGATCTACCTTATTTATTGAATCGTTGAAGTATTATTTATTTGACTTACCCTTCCACAGGAAAAGCCTCGTGTACTGTGATTGTATTACTATTTATTTAATCAGCAACTAAGAGAAGAGAAGATAAAGAGATATATTTTCAGTATAATTTTTAAGGTGTAGTGTCGTTTTTGGAACGGATGCACGCATGGTTATTGTGTGGGTATGACGTATGCTTAGCACGGTGCCTGACCCCTGACCACTCGAGCCAAGCTACCACAGTGTATGTCTGGGAGAACACCACCACCCTTCCGGTGTGGGAGTGTTTTTCTAACACTCCCATTTACATACAGATGCATGAGAGAGGGTAAAGGGGTTTATTTGAAAGGAGAGGAATGCACTTCGACACCTAATCACTCAATAGTCTGTAGGCACATCCAATTGCAAGGCGCCTGCAATGTTCAGGCACCAAATTTAGCTTGCATTCTGAAGGGAAATCCTGTGCTAGCAATTACGCCCACTTTTACATTATTAGTGAACGGTAGTTATTTGCTTTTAAATAATGAGGCGTGCTGCGGGATGCTAGTGGGTATTCCGTACATTGTAACTGTCTCACAACGCGTAGTCTGCTGTAAAAATGTCCTTTTCCCGCCCCCGCATGGGAGACTAGATGTATCCATCTAGCCTTCCATCCCAACCTTGAAAGCAGAGTTCAACAAGATGAGCAGAATAAGGGCTCTAGTGTCTCAAAAAGAAGTCGCACTGACTTCGTCTCGTGAAACGTTCGTCCTTCATGTGGCAAACACCCACACCGAGGTGCATGCGCTTTTGAATACTGATCTCCCCCGTCATTTCGGTGCTCTGATTCATACTATATTCAATGCCTCGTCAACAACTGGCTTAGTGCATTTTTTCAAAGTTGTGTGCTCCGGCCTCGTGACCTCCTTCCAAACAATATTTGGTGTGATACCAGCATTTTTTCATTCTATTTTTTCCAGCGTCTTCGGCGGGCTTCCGTTGATTCTCGCCCTCACTCCTGGTGTGCTCCTGTTGGTCTGCTTGCTGCGCAATGACTGCACGATATGTATCACACGACAGCCTGCCCCGGCTGCTTCAACTGCATAACCGGATTCTAGAATACTATGGAACATTACCACTGGCCGCTTTAAGCGTAGCCTATGGATTGTACTTCCAGTTCTCCTACTTTACTTGCGTTCAACCTGTTTTCCATTGCCTAGATTGTCCATTCGAATGGGCTCTGGATTTGTGCCTGTCGAACTCGGCGTCTCCTGCCCCGGATTATGATTGACTGAGTCCCTTAGTGGCTCATGAGTTGGACTGTTCTGGCATCGGGATTATGGCCTGTGGAGCGGCACATGGAGTCCTAGGGAATTGGGATATATATGCGGCAGCTTATGACTTCTTGGCGAGAAGTTATCTTGAAGAACATGCAAGTTGTCCTCTGATTGTGCTAGAGGCTCCAGTTATCGAAGAACATGTATGTTCATTTACTATGCTAGACTGGATGGCGGAATCTTTTACAGAACATTATAATGACTTCCTCTTGGAGGCAGTTGCTACTTATTGTGCCTACACGTTGACGGATTAAATTGTTAGTAGTCCTTCTTCTGCAAGTCCAAACCCATTTTCTTTTTCTCTTTTACTCTACATTTAGACTCTGTCAAGCCTCAGCGAGATGTTTAAAACATTTTTGCTTTTTCGAACACGTTTTCGAACTGTCACTACCAATTATATGGATAGGCAATACATGAACTTGGTTCTGTCTCTATCGAACTTGAACTCTGCGTTCCTACTTTGCTTCCCTATTTTGTTCGTGGCCCGATCAAGGGAGGGTGTAGTGGAGACGGAGTTCCATGGACACACATTGCTATGTTAGCATAAGCGCCTTAGATGTAAAACGCCATCTTGCCACTTTTGCTGCTTTTGCACACAACACTGCAGGTAGCTGTTATTATAAGAAAAACTGCTTGCTTGCTCTTTCTTCACATGAGAACGGTCTGTTGTTCACATCCCTAGACGTGCACCGCGACCTTAGTCTGAACACTGTGTGCAGAACCCGTCAAGGTCAAAAAACAATGTATTCTTTTGAATTCATGTTGATCGGCCCACGCTCTAGCCATAACACGCACACAGCTGCAAAGATGTGAAACTCGGGTGCCTTTAATATCGCATTTGCATGCATGATTCAGACACTCTTCGAGACAACCTTTTCCAGACACAGAGCAGAGCTGATCCTGTGATGTGATTCACCTAAGCTGATATTTACAGCTTTGAGACCTTCTATTAGTTTTTTAAAACTTGTTTACTAGCGAAGGGAGGGTGGCTATATTCCACTATCATTTGTAAATATGATTTCTCCCTTCATTTTCTATGGTGTTGTAACAATGCTGATGATTTTGTTTTTAATCATTTGTCTGCTTATGTTAGCCAAAGTACTGCTCCTTAGGGCACGTAGTTAAAAATAAACATTTTAAACTTTACCGTGTCTCTGATTACTCTTGTTGTGGACTGATATGAGAATAATAACGAAAAGGTGTTTCTGATTCGCACCATTCCTGAGAGTACTCTAAGTCGCTTGTTCTGGGTTGTCTAATCATTGGTAGCTTCGAGATGATACGGAGAACGAATGAGACACTGATGCTAGTCGGATAGGAGTTCTGGGTACTGAGGTAAGTTTTTGGTACACCGCAATTTACTGAGGTCCTGGTTTCCTGCGCATAGTTCTGTGCATGAGCAGAATCCCTGCAACACCACCTTGGGAGGTACAGCTTTGTTATCGATTCACAAGTGGAGGAATCTGTGGTTAGAAATATCCATCAGAAGAACAAGTTACTTACCTTCATTAATGCTGTTTCTGGTGGATACTGTATCTATCTATAGAACACTCACCAGTCTCCCTCTTCATTCTGTGGAATAGACTTTTTCACTATCTACTATTCCACTGTTGATATCTGCACACCGTCACATTTGATTAGATAATAAGCTCTGCGTCGGACGGCGCGGACAGAGTCAAGAAAGAAATCGCCATGCAGCGGTAGCATGTATTAGTGGCTCTTGCATTATTACCTCTGGTTTAGGGCAAAGCTCACGTGGAGCCGCATGATCCCACCTACTGGCATGCGAGAACAATGCGCGGGTATTCACAAGGTGAAAAATCTGCGGTTAGCTAGAGTAGCCAGCTGAAAGAGTGTTACTAAAGGTAAGTAAATAGTTCATTTGTAGAGGTACAGGTTCTGTTTTATTCTTATACAAAATGAAATAAATAATAGTTGTAACATGGAAACAGATCTTTAAAACTGCTTTTTCAAGTCGTCTTTTTACATTACAGAGCTATGGCTTCTTCTGGAACACGTGAGCAGTTTTTGCGACAGATGGAGCAGATTGTAGAAGGAATCAAACAGAATCGGTTAAAGGTAAACATATTTGTTTTTATGTTTGTTCCTGGAACCTTTGAAGACTGCCTTGTTGACTGATATGACAGTGATTTCAGCAAGATATGAATCTCAGTTGAGGCTGATTTGTCTGACTGCTTTATTAAGGAATGAACTCAGGAAGCATTTCACCTGCAACCTTTCTTAGTTGTTACCAGGCCTGGCTCTAGGATTCTTGATCAGGGAGGGCCATTAACAAGGATGGGTGGGCCACGAAGATGAATGGGCAGTGGTACAAAGTATTGCAGAAATCTAATATTTTACGTACCGAAATTGTCAACTTTGACATTTTAACACTATAACCATCAACCATTGAGGTACCTAATTCACTTTCCCTGCTTCGCTTCTGGCTTTGTGGAAGGGGAGAGACGTAGCATACAGATTGACTGCAGCACGCTTCTGGTCATGTGCAGCAACAGAAACATTCCTGCTGCACACATCTCTTTGCAGCTTTTCAAAATTGCTAGTGTTTCTCACGTTCTCAACGACCACATCTATTAGATTTTCTGTTTCTGTATGTCTGTCCATATTTCATACCAACTTTTCAGCCTGTCTCCCTCCTTCTGTCTTCATCTCATTCTACAAAACCCTCTATTGTCATCCCCTTCTTTATATATCCCCCTTCCGTTTTTCCGTCTCTCTCGCTGTCCATCTCTTTTTCCCTGTCCTCTCTCACTCTCTCTCTCTCTCTCTCCATAGTTACCCTGATTTTCCCCATTTCCATTGCCCCTGTACCAGCCGCGGTCGGTAGTAGGAGTAACTGCAGGGGAGGGGGAGGGGCAGGGTGGGAGATAATAAACTATGGATTACGGAGGTTTACAGGGAAGTTAACATATAAATTAATAAAACAAATTTTGTTGCGTGTACTGCATCCCCAAATGCGATGCTGTGCACGCAACGAAATTCGTTTTATTAATGTATATGTTAACTTACCTGTAAACCTCCGTAATCCATAGTTTACTACCCCCCACCCTGCCCCTCCCCCTCCCCACGTCACCGCCCTGCAGTTACTCCTACTACCGACCGCGGCTGCCCTGTACTATTTCCCTCCCTCTCTCTTAGTCTTTAGTAGCTAAGCTGCTTTATTAAACATTGACATTTGCAGAAGACAATTCTCTGTAGACATCAGTGGTGGCCGTGGGGCGAGTGGGTGGGAATGGATAATATATTTTTTTTAAAGAAACGTACTTTTGCCTTTGCACCGCTGCACGCCTCTCCTCCATCCTCTTCATCTGCTGGAAAGCACCGTAAGCACCCAGGCTCCCATACTCTCCCAGTCAATCGCAACGCTGCATGAGCAGCATCGTGACTGGTCTGAGCGGCCTGGGAGTCTGGGCATGTTGTCCACAGGGCTGTGCAACACAGCCCAGTGAAGAACATGCTAAAGGCCTCATTACGATGTCGGTCGAAAAGCCTCCGACAGACAGTCGGATTCCCCAGTCCGCGTCAGAACTCATCCGCCCAACTTGGTCAGAAACAATTACGACCAACCGATCACGATGTTCGCGGTCAGAAGGAGAATTCCAAATCAGTTCCGACTGGCATTAGGAGAATCCGAGTCAGTCAGAACCGAGTCATAAGCTCATCGGCCAGCGTTTCCTACCGACCGATTACAATGTCGGACTCCAACAGCCTTTCCGACTCGGTCTGTCCAACACAAAAAGGCTGTCGGAAACTGACTTTGCGGACCCCTAGCAGGCCCTCTTCTCTTTCATCCTGAGTCCTACGGTTTGGGGTTGAGGGAGTATCCAAGGGACCCCCGGTAAAAACCATGCACAGTGTGGCAGGCACCATGGGGTGCCTGCCACAGGGTGCAAGGTTTATCGCCGACACCCATTTTCCCTATAGGAGCCAGTTTTGTCGGTCGGAACATAGGCTCCCATTGAAGTCAATGGGAGGTCTTCCGAACATTGTTTGGAAGCATCGTAATCGATCAGGCGGAACCACCGATCGGAAGTCGGTCAGACCCGAACCCGACAAGGAGTCGGGTGGTGTAGTTTCCGACCGACATCATAATGAGGCCCTAAGTGAGCATGACGGTTTGGCTGGCCCTAGAGGAGTGCAAACCATTCCTTGCTCTGCTCTGGTCACAGAGCCCAGCCCCGACCTGGCTCCTATTCCTGCATAGAAAAATAAAATGATAACGTCCCTGTTATCATTATTTTATTTTTATTTTTCCACTGCTGAAATAGCAGTGGGGTGGCGGAGGAGCCGCCACTGGTAGACATTAAATAGATTCCTGTCCTTGTGCTTTCAGTTCTGCATGCTTTCAAAGGTTATTCAGGAAAATAGAGGGACCTTGTTCTACCTTTAGTAGATATTAGACCAAAAGTATGTCTTATTGTTGAGTGGTAAAGGAAAATCCACCTATTTCTGGAGGAATTGTTAGATACAGTGGAGAACCCACATGTGGCATTTCTTTTACCATACTATCCCTTTCTTGGAGGGATAATATTATATTAGCCTTTCCTTGGGTTCTACTCCTAAGTTGGCACTTCCTCTAGGTATCGGCAGCCTCTAAATCAATCTGTAGACTGATGGAAGGTCAGAACTAAAAAGTGTGTGTGACACCTTGATTCACCCTTTCCTTATTATTACTGACTAGGAAACTTCTAACATCCTCTTCTGCATCCATCCTTCGCTTTGTCATTCACTATTCTTTTTCTTCCTTTGCCATCGCCCTTCTCTCCACTTTTGTTTCCTACCCTCGCTTTACCAATATCTTGTTCTACCCTTCTCTCCACTTAGACCGTCCTCACGTCATCTTTTCTTTTGCTGTTTCCCAATCTCCTTTCTCCCTCTCTCACTCCCTAATTGTGCCTATATATAGTTATTTCACTCCCCTCTAGCCTCTTTTCCTCTCATTTCTTGTCAATCATTTCTCCCTCTTTCTTTTTCCTCTCTCTCTGTTTGTCTCTATTCCCCACTCCGTCTCCTATTTCCTTTTGTCTCTCTCTCTCTTTATCCCCCCTCAGGTCTTACCTCTCCCTTTGCCTTAACATAGGTAGTGAAATATTTTTTTCAGTGCAACATTGTCTACATTGAATTTTCCTTTTGCCCATATTTGGTCATATTTTTCTTTAATTATAAAGTTATTTCAGTCCTCGGTGTTTTTTCTGAAGTTCTATCACTCCTAGCTGTGTACATCACCCTCCCCAATATATAAACTGATGGAATTTCATTAGAATGAAACTTCCAATGTCAATCTGGTATGTCACTGCACCGTTTGTAAACCAAGAATGCTGGCACTAGGCCCATCCTATCCCCCCCTTCCCCCCCCCCCCCCCCCCCCCCCCCCACCCCGACTAGCTTTTCTGTCGGATGGTTGTGGCCTGCTGCGAGGGACTAAAGGCAATGTCCCCCGCCTAAGACTAGCCAATTGTGGCGCTCAAAAGCATCAGCAGCTCCCCGAGGACCCAAAGTCACCTCCTGAGGCCTGGGATGTGAGGAGATGCACCATGCTGTGCCTCCTCTGCCATCCCCATTGTCATTCGGCCCATGACAATGGACCGCCAGACTCTGTGGCTTACAGAGAGTCACACTCGAGCTGTAGAAGCCTTTTGGGTTGTGCTCCAGCAGGAAATATGTGCACCTGGTTTTCCACTTCTGAATTGCCTTGGGTGGGCCAGGATCTTCCTTTGATGGGGCTCGCTCACCCGGCCCACCCTCTAGAACCGGGCCTGGTTGTTACATTGCCGATTATACATTTATAACATTGTTTAACTTTACAGAGGTGAACTAGTGAACACGGGAGGGGATCCGTGTGCTCAATACATTTTTAGATCCAAAAGTCTCTCCAAACACATCATTTAAAAAAAATACTTACATCCAGAGGCTCTCGGGCAGCTCCTTCATCCATCATTCTTTCCTGGTGGTAGTCCAACTTTCCTTCTGCATACAGCACGGAGCAGTGTTTCAGTCCACTTCATCCAATAATTTTTGTATTGCTGTGTGATGGACATCATTTTGCCTGATCACATGCGAACAGCCACTTGAAAAGAAGTGCATTCAGTGCCTACATTTGGGTGCCTGAATTACTGGGCTACTCCCTATTTTTCTACTTTGTTTTATATCTTTGCCAGTTTTACATGAATAAATAAAACAACTGCGTGCTTGCCAAGGCCACAGCCATAGACTTCACCAGTGTTGTTTATAATTGAGAATGTGTATTTTTCACACATAATTAGAATAATGCCAAATGTAAGCCCCTTTACCCAACAGCAAATATCACATATGAGTTATGTTTTATTCCAGACATTCACCCAGGAGCTAAAATTGGAAAAATGTATACTGCAATTATTTGTTAGTAAAGTAAAGAAGTAGGAGCCTGAACAGGAGGAGCTGCAGGCATGTTGTAGAGCCTTTGGAATAAGACTGCGTGTTCATAAATGTGAATACCTACAGACTGTAACTGCAGTAGAAGGTACTGGCCTACAGTTCCCATTTATGATGGCTATATCTTTTTGCAGGCTTCAGAGTTTTCCTGCAAAACTCTTTCCCCATCAAAATCTCTGCAGCTCCTCTAGGTGGCACCAGGCAGCTTCAGCTGTGATACCTCCCTCCAGATGTAACAACATCAGAGCATATTAGATGGCCCGTCGCATGATGGCATCAGTTCACGTTTTTCCTGTACCTCATCAACTGGGTCTGTAGCTCTCTCGGTGCTTCTCTGATTCCTCTACATTTCAACATTGATAAGGTCATTTGGGTTCGCCTAAAGGTTCACTAGTTGTTCTCTGTCACAGATGCAGCAAGAAAACGTCCTTGTTGCAGCCACATGACACATGGTGTCTGGGCTTAAAATATGGAGCTGTAGTCTCGGACTCCTCATCACCCCAAACCCATCGAGGATCGGGAGGCCAAACTATTTTTGGCCAAGGCCCCAGGGAAATGCCACACTGGTGCCCTTCATCTTCAGGTAAATCTACGGAGAACGAATGATCTCCCAAAAGTTCTCCCACAAAAAAAAGTGTTTAATTTTAAAGGAAGGAGAAATCCTCTTCTTTCTCGAGGAAACTGTCCCACTACTGGGACTACTCAGATTGCCTGTGCCATTTTCTAATGATGGGATCTTCCTCTTAGTCGGTGAAAATATTAAAACATTGATAAAGATTAAGTTGTATTACCTGGGCCGAGGCCTTCTGGCTAGCAATGCTTAATGTGTTCAGGACGACTCCAGTACCCTC
The DNA here is from genome assembly GCF_964204655.1 of Triturus cristatus. Classification (NCBI taxonomy): domain Eukaryota; kingdom Metazoa; phylum Chordata; class Amphibia; order Caudata; family Salamandridae; genus Triturus; species Triturus cristatus. The sequence goes on along the minus strand of NC_140584.1, from coordinate 183,879,140 downwards.
TTAGTCACTCCCAGAGGATAAGTCAGATTCTGCAGGTGTGACTTTGACCCAAACACATCCACACTCCCCGCCTTCGTAGGCTTCTGCTCTTATGACATCACCTATTGAGTCAGCGCCATCTTCAACCCTGACACAGATGCTTTCCTCAGATTTGGCTCTTACATTGTGTTCTGAGCATTCAAAGTTGTCTGATATCCGTCTAGTTTCAAATGAAAAGGGCAAAGCATGTTTGAAGACGAGCCCTTGGCAGAACACCTTCCTTGGGCACAAAGAGTTCCCCAAATGGAAGATCTGTTTACGTCCAGTTCAAAGGCCCTTGCCAAGCCTGATAAAAAATATGACTGCACATAAAGGGCCGAGTCCGATAAAAGCCTTCTTCCCTGTAATCTTGTATCTTGATTTACAGAATGCAACTGGTCTGGACACTTCCATCAGAAATGGATAGCCTTTATCCCTCTGGGTCTATTTCAGAACATGTTCCTTTCTTTACTTTGGTTGTATGACACACAGCAGATACTTTGGAGTTGACCCTATCTGCTGATGCAAAATTAAACATCTTTACTGAAATGTTACTGCCATCTTCCACATTTAGGAAACGCTTGATCTCCTTTAATGAGGCCCTTGTTTTTATTCTCTCCTGGCTGCATGAAAGAAACCTTTTTCAGACCCAGCAGTCCACAATAACTAGATGGCATAGATCACCTCCAGTTGACCTACACTTTCTTTTGCATCATTCACCTGAAAGCTTAGTGGTCCCCACTTCCTCCTCACAAACTGAACCCAAATGCCTTTCCCACAGTCTCCCAGATAGAGTCCCCGACATTGGTCAAAGGTCACCTTCAACACGCATTGATTCTCCTCTATGACTTGGGCTTTTCTATCAACACACATATATCTCTCCTCACTCCAAAGCTGAAGATATCTTTCATAGGAGCAGTGCGTGGCACAAACCCACATCAGTGCTTTTGTTTCTCCTCAGAGGATTGTAGCTTAACAGGAGATGTTTGCAGTGCTTAAGACTAGTAGACCTCCATCTCTCGTGCTTCCTGTTGGTGTCATTCCAGATGGTAGATCAAGGCCCTCTAATGGGGCCTTAGTAAACCATTGCTCTTACATCAAAGGGAGTCTCTTGGCTTGGGTGCTGCTCTTTAAGTTAGCTTATCCCAATCTCCATTGGTAGATGGAGCCCTCCAGCCTCCTAATGGATCAATTCATCAGGTATCCGCATTCCTGGGCACCATTGTCATGTACACCTCCCCACTGGATTTCATTGTCCCTCTGGGTGACCACTAGCTTTGATAGTCAGTGTGTCCTGTCTTTTATCTCATATTATTTAAAAACGTACTATGATGGAGAATACTTTGTTTTTATATTTTTTTGTTACTTTCAGCACACTTAGAGAAAGTGAGTGATGGTATTCATAAAGCATATTACTGTATTTATATTTAAGCTTAGTTGTCCATTGAAGTGCAAGGAAAATGAAATTGATAATCTCAAGAAAAATAAAGTTAGAAAAACTTGTGCTTGGAAATTAACTATATTTTAATACCATAGATCAATCAGAAGCTCACCCCTGCATTCTGTAAACAATATCCTGATGCCATTACAGTGGTTGAAATTTGGACAATTGGTCTCTTGTTGCCCATCCTATCATGGGCCCATGTTGTCATCAGCTCTTGTTCCTTCTGTTTCTACCATCTCTTTGCAGAAATTGTAACAAGAAAGTTGCTGGTTTAGAAAATCATCACATCTCACTGGCCGTATTAACTTTAGTTCACTTAATCAAAGGCCCTTTCATATAAACACGCCTCTTTTCTACCCCAAGTGAGTTTTGTCTGTTTTCTCTATGTGTACACATTTTACTGTTCCATTGGAGCCAGTGTTGAGGTATGTATGATAAGTTCTAAGGAGAAGGTTGCTCAAGAATTCCAGGCCAACGATACCATATATTTTTTGTAGAATTATAACATTAACTAGTCCTGCCTACTCTAGGATTCGATAAAAGAATCTGGCAATATGGTTTGAAAGTTTGAGTTCCTTTCAAAAGTGATATTTTCTTTTTCAATATATATAACAAAAACAACATTGTTTTTTAAACATATTAGACTACGACTCTATGCCATGCATGATTGTTTTTTAAACTGATATGTTTCTTTTGGATTGTCTTTAATGCTCTGCTTTAGAGTGTTTTAATTAAATGTGTTATTTATTTGCATCTATGTGTATATCACCAGAATATTTTGACTTTTTCATACCTTAACTCTACATATGGAAAGAAAGCTATTTGTTTTTCTGTCATTTGTTATATTTTATCTGGTTGAATTTTTAAAATATAAATAAAATATTCCAACAGATGGAAAAAAAGAAACAGGAAAATAAAATGAGAAGGGATCAATTAAATGACGAGTATTTGGAATTGCTAGAAAAGCAGCGACTTTACTTTAAAACCGTGAAAGAATTTAAAGAGGTGAGTTTTGAAGTATTTTTTCAACTAAATGTCATAGTTTGAAATGTAAGACTTGGACCTTACTTTTCAATCACTTGTGGGTATGCTATCTTTTAATCCCCTGTTTTCAGCTGTATATAAGGTGTTTCCATTATGTGTGTCTTCATTAACTTTTGTGAACAGGCCTTTCAAGAAAGATCTTTTATTATCTTTGAATCTGCTGTGTAGTTGTTTTTACAATTTAGGCATTGTATTCCTCTGTGGGGGTATACTTTCAATAAACTGAACTGTAAGACAGACTGACAGGCGCCTTCTCCATGCACTGCTTAAACCTTTTTTTATTATATCACTTATAGCATCAAAAATAATGGCATTTACAATATAACTTATGACATCACAAATCAATTGTGTGAAAACAGTGCATGGTAGGGTGGCGAGTTATATATAATACAGTGTAGCTACCGAGTTGAATACAGTGTGTATGGAGGTGTGCGAGATCAAATAATTTGAAGCTGTTGCGAACATTTTAAATTAAAGTTAGAAGTATAACTTTAGAATTTCTCATTTTTGTGTAGTATAAGTTTGGTCTGTGTCTAAAGAATAAATAAAGTAATAGTTATTTAGAGGTGGTACGTAAATTATAATTTTAAGGTATAACAATAACTTTGTAATGTTGGTGTAGTTTAAGCTTGGTTTGTATAGAAAGAATAACTAGAGTTTTTCTAACTATAACAAAGTTTTAACCTTTGATGTTCTCATTGAATTGTAATTTCTTAAGAAATGTTAATAAAAATGTATTTCAAATCGTAGAGTTTTGTGTCGTCCAGTGGAGTATCGTACAGTGTAGTGTTGTAGAGTGGGGTGTGGTACAGTGGAGTGGCATACAATGCAACAGCATGCAGGGGAGTGGCGGTCAGTGGAATAGCATAGAGTGAATTGGTGTAGAGTGGAGTGTGGTAGAATGGAGTGCCATACAGTTGAGTAGCGTAGAGTGGAATGGTGTAAAGTGTAATAGCGTTGAGTGGAGTGGCGTACAGTGGGATTGCGTACAGTGGAGTACTGTACAGTGGAGTGATGAAGAGTGGAGTGATGTAGAGTGCTGTGATGTAGAGTGCTGTAGTGTAGAGTGTAATAGCGTAGAGTGGAGTGGCATACAGTGTATTAGAGTGGAGTGGTGTAGAGAGGAATTGCATACAGTGGAGTGCCGTGGAGTTTTGTACAGTGGAGTAGTGTAGAGTGGAGTAGTGTAGACTGGAGTGGTGTACAGTGTGATAGTGTCCAGTTGAGTGTCCTACAGTGGAATAGTAAAGAGTGGAGTGACCTACAGTGAAATAGCATTGAGAGTAGTGGTGTAGAGGGAAATTGCATACAGTTCAATAGTGTAGAGTGGAGTGGAATGGCGTTCAGTGGAATAGCATATAGTGGAGTGGTGTGTAGTGAAACAGCATGGAATGGTGTACAGTGACACAGCTTAGAGTGGAATGACATACAGTGGAGTGACGTAGAGTGGAGTTACACACAGTGAAGTGGCATACAGTGGAATAGCTTAGAATGAAGTGGCTTACAATGGAGTGTCGGGGAGTGGCATGGAGTTGAGTGGAGTTTGGGGTAATAGTGTATGGTGGAGTGGTGTAGACTGGAAAGCAAAGAGAAGAGTTGTATACAGTTGAGTAGCCTAGAGTTGTGTGGCGTAGAGGGGAGTGGAGTGTGGTACAGTGGAATAACATATTTTGGACTGCCGTAGACTGGAGTGGTGTATAGTGGAGTGCCGTAGAGTAGAGTGGTGGACTCTGGAATAGTGTATAGTGGAGTGGCGTGAACTGGAGGGGCATAGAGTGTAGTAGCATACAGTGGAGTGCCATACAGTGGATGGCGTAGAGTGGAGAGGCATACAGTGGAATAGCGCAGAGTGGAGTGGCATAGAGTTGAGTAGAGTGGAGTAGTGTATCGGGTAGCAGCGAACAGTGGAGTGCCATACACCGAAACTGCATAGAATGGAACAGTGTATAGTAGAGTGGCATAGAGTAAAATAGCATAATGTGTAGTAGCCTAGACCGGATTGGCGTACAGTGGTGTTGCCTACAGTGCAATAGCGTAGCATTGGGGTAGAGTGCAGTTGCTTACAGTGGAATAGCGTATAGTTGATTGGCATACAGTGGAATGAGGTACAGTTGAGTGTCATACAGTGGAGCTGCAACAGTGCAATAGTGGAGAGTAGAGTGGTGTAGATGAGTGGGGTACAGCGGAGTGGTTTAGAGTGAAGTGGAGTACACTGGAGTGTGGTAGAGTGGTATAGTCTACAGTGTAGTGACGTGGAGTGGCATAGTGTGGAATAGTCTAAAGTAGAGTGGCATAGAATCGAGCCGGTAGAGTGAAGGGAGGTACAGTGTAGTGGTGTACAGAGGAGTGGCCTAGAGTGAAATAGCGTACAGTAGAGTGGTGAAGAGTGGAGTGGCGTAGAGTGAAGGGTAGTACAGTGGAGTCTCGTACAATAGAGTGGCATACTGTGTAAGAGCATACAGTGGAGTGGCATACAGTGGAGTGGAATACAGTAGATTAGTGTAGAATGGAGTGACGTACAGTGGAGTAGCGTAGAATGGAGTGATATAGAGTGGAATTGTGTAGAATGTAATAGTGTACAGTGGAGTGGCGTAGAATGGAGTGTGAAACTTAAAACAGATGTATTGTGAAAGAGGGTAAAATGGGATGTAGATGTAATGTGGCAGGAATATAGATTATGAGGTGTAAATGTAATTTTTTGTTAGTAGGTGTGAGTAGTTTAAGTGGTCTTATAGTTATAAATGTTAAAATACTAATTCATATTTTTTGCCATGGTAACTTCGTGGAATAACGTGATACATACCGATAGCAAGGCAGTATCTGATTGGCTAAAGGCTGTCTTTACAAAAAATAAAATGCAGCCATGTAGTTTTCAGCACACTTTCACTGCGTTCTGGTTTAGGGCCGCATATTTAGCTAAGTATTATGTTTTATTGTCATTCCCTACCTGTTACCACTCTATTAAAGTGGCAATAGGTAGAGTAATATATTTATATTTTCCTCTACATTTTTACAGTGTTAAAGGAAAACCATGCTTTAAAAGAAATATACAGATTGTTTTTTAATAACCAACCAACTTTATTGAGGTTTTACAGCATGACAGCATAACACACAATGGGAAATATGAAGAAAATACATAAGTAACATTGTGGTGGACATTGTTATGCTGGACGTACAACATCACCAATTCAAGTTGACAGGCCATAATGATCATACCATTTACCCCACATCCTCGTATGTTCTGAGAGCAACCACCCACCTGTAATACAGGCTTTTCTTGATGGGCACACCAGTCTACCCCTGTATGCCAGGTCCCAATTGATGGTTGCCTCTACCGCCTCCATGCTCCAGCCACATCCCGATTAGCAACTAGACAGACCACTCCCAAGAATGCTCATTCAGCTCTGGGGCCACCCATTTCCTCTAGTAGCCCAAGCAATGCCACGCAGGATGTGAACTCCAGAGGGCGTCCCAGGACATCAGAGAGAGTGTGACCCACCTCTTCCCAAAGCAGTCGCTGCACTGGGCACTCCCAAGCAACATGATAGAAGTCCGCACTCGGAAGGGCACATCGCGCAGATGCTACATGAATGCCCAAAGGCATGTGCCGCAACTGCCTTGGCACAAAGTATGCCGCATGCAAGTAATTGAATTGGATCATACGCAGCCGCATTAAGATAACCAATTCCCTAGGCTCCATGCAGTCCTCCCTCCAATCGTCTTCATCTAACGCTCCCATCCAGGCTTCCCATGACTGCTGAGCCCCTTCAAGGCCGCCTGGTGCATGAATCACCAGTGATTGATAACTCGTGGACATAGCCCAGTTTCCCTTGAAAAATCTTCGCCTCCACTGGGCTAAACTCAGGCAACGTACCCTCCAGAAGGGCATGGGATGACAGGGCATGGCGTAGCTGAAGGTACCTGAAAAACTGCGAGTTGTGTAAGCAGTACCTCCTGAAAAGATATAATTGTCCCCCCGTGATAAACATCCCCAAGATGGGAGATCCAAAGGCGGTCCCAATGCAGAAAGCCCTCCAGAACAGACACCAGACTCAGCCACGTTCCACGCCACAGGGGAGTCATCCCAGTGAGGTGGCGAAACCAGCCGGTGAGGTGAAGAGACATTCTTCAGCAGCGAGGGACACTAATAGGAAGAGCAGGTGGTCGGTGCGCGTGTCCTGTATAAAAGATCAAGCATGCCATCCATTCCCAGTGTATGTGTTTCCAACCAATACGCCAGTTCTCCCCACCTCCCAGTTAACCAGTCATTGACCGGGACCAGATGTGCCGCCAGTTAATATAAGTAGATATCTGAGAGGCCTAGGCCTCCATCAAACAGAGACTTATGCAGTGAATGAAACTCCCTCCTATGTCTACTCCCGGCCCACATAAATCTGGTAATTTTCACGGTTAAGGAGTGAAGTCATTTGTGAGGGATGACGTTTGGCTAGTTGCTCAACGCGTACAAGTAGCTTGGCAGGCACACTATTTTAAAGAGGGTCGTGCGCCTCATGGGGTTCAGTGGGAGTATGGCCCAATGATTAAAGTTGCGGTCAAGCCGCAAACCCAGACCTCAAAAGTTAAGAGCCCAGGCCAGGTCCGGCATGGGAGGAACGTGGATCCCTAGATAATTAAACAAGTTGTGCCGAGAAGGAATGCTTGGAGTCCAAACCCTCCCAGAGCATCACTCCTGACCTCCAAAAACAACATGTCTGCCTTTTAACTTTTGCAAAGGTAGTCATTAGCATAATGCCTTGTCATTGCTATGTCTCATGGTACAGTTGCGAAATACTGCAAAATTTCTACAGTGATAACAGATATAATTAAGTTAAAATGTCTTATATCCAAAAACACATACTGTACTACCAGAAAGGATCTAATCACCCTAATCTATGTTCCTGCCAAATTTAATTATAATCCATTCAGCCATTTCTGCACTACGTGGAAGTTCAAAGTCTATGGGAAAATGCATTGCTGCCAATACCTTTTTTGGGACCCCCTTTTTTCTTTGCACTCTCTCGATGAATCACCTTGAAACTTTGCATCATCTGCCAATGTAGAGAAGGTAATGGTTCTGCAAAGTATGAATATATATATATATGTATATAAATGCCACAAGGAATCGCCTCAAAAGGTTGCACAGCATAAACGCGCAAGAGACGAACACGGACCCAGAGGTAGGTGCTAATATTTATTCAGTCCATAACCTGCACCACCGCCATGACGCGTTTCGGCCTACTGGAGGCCTTGATCACATGGCGCTGTCGTCAGAAGCCTGAATTTTTAAAGTGCAAGTGCAAGATTGCGTGACATCATAGCAATGAACATAGAAAACAGATTTTAACGCCGTTTTTGAACACAAATGTACAAGATACGCTTACAATTCGTAAACTTTCTTTCATAAATGTGAAATACATTATAATCTCTAAAAAACAGCGAAAGAAGGCCACAGACATATAGAGATAAATAAAATGTCTAAATCTATTGGGGCATGGCTTAGGGGCATCATATAACCTGGAAGCAAACATTACTTAGAAAGGATTTCATATGTATTATTTTTTTGCAGTAGATTTAAATAGCTCATACAGGAACCCCATATGATGACACGCCACAGGCATAGATACATATCGCCTGTAAACCACTCCATAATTCATTTCTAGGTTGAAGCGTGAAACTGACCTCAATTTATAACTCGGTTTGCTTCTACTTGAGCAAGTTGCTATATATATATATATATATATATATATAATATACATTCACAGAAAAAAACATAGGTTTCAGGGGTGTTATAGTTAGCTGGCCATTTCACTTGTACAAAACCATAGAAATTCCTCCGTTATAGTTAGTTCTGCTAACTAAACTCGTGCGCCCGCAGTGCACTGCTGATGATGTCACATATTGCATCATTCATGACATGGTCAGTGACATCTCAAATGACATCACTGATGACATCACTGATGACATCAACCAGTGAATGTGGTTTAGTTTGAAATTTAAATATGTATTATATATATATACCAATCTGTATTGAAGATTGAGTGGATATATAACTGTCTGGATGGAGGATTTAGTAGCTGTCTGACTGTCTGTTTAAGTGAGTAATTAAAAGTGTCTCACTTGATAAATTAGTAACTAAACTATGGGAATGTGTGCATCAATGTCTCTGTTGTTGTATAACATGCTGCATCAGTTGGTCACTAACTACATGAGTGTGTATATTAGTTATTGATTAGTTGGGTGAGTATTTGTATGGGACACTGAGTTTGTGTGTGGTTGGATGGGGTGAGTGTAACTCTATGCATAGATGTGTGAATGGTTGATTGACTAGGTGTATAGGTTTAAGAGTGCATGTGGAAACATTTGTTTGGGTGACTGAGTGTATTTATTTGTGTGTTGGTGAGCGGATATATGTTTTAGTTGTACATCTTCAACAAAGTAAAAAAATAAAAGGTATTGTGTGTGAGATTTGGTGTATATAAATAAGTATGTGTAAGAGTCAGTGATTGTGAGAGTAACAATATGAATGAGTGTATAATTGTAATGGTGATTTTTTAACATATTAACTATGAGTTTGAATAAATGAGGTGTTGGATAATTGTGTGAGTAAATGTAAGTGTGATTAATTTTTTTCATGAGTGAGTAGGATGACTGCATAACCGACTAAGATGACTGCTGATGTGTCAATGTCTATATATGTGTATAAGTGCATTTGATAGTGTTCTATTAATTAGTGACTGCATGTATAAATGATTCTGTTGTTGAATGGGTAGTTGTGTGTGTAGACTTAGGAATCAGTGGGGGGCGTGGCTTGAGCTCCGCCGAGCATGGACGCGTGAGCTGAGAGCTCCGTGTCGGCCTCGGAAGTTATCCTGAATTAAAACTTCCTTGGCGGCATTGCGGACGTCGAGGTGGTCCCTCCGTGCTTGTGAGACGCCTGCCTGCGGATCGAGCGGGGTATCGGGCCCGGGAGGCTGCGCTGCTCGGCGCTCGAGGCGGCTCCGGCTGGGAGAGGCCCGGCCATCTTACTTAGGGCCTGCGCGAGGCCTGCCATCCCCGGCCTCGCGTACATTGGTGTCCGGCGGAGAGGACCGGCGCCCCAGCTACAACGACGTCCGGCCCGCGCTGCGGTGCCCAAAGGCGGAGGCAGACAGAGTGACCTGTGTGGGTCCCTGAGGTCGTCGGGGGCTTGTGGCGGATTGCTGAAGCTGCAGCCTGTGACGGCTGCGGAGATCCGGGAGCGGTCGCAGGGCTGTCGGCGACCGAGGCGGACCGGGCCTAGCGGTGGTGCCCTGAAGATCGGCCTGGTGGGCGGACTGCGGCCTGGTGTGGGACTGCAGACGGAGGTACTGTGCGGGCGCGGCAGGACCTTTAGCCTGCGAGCTTCTCCCCTTCGCCCCCCAACCTCTGGCGACATGGTCTGGGATAGGGCCTGGCTGCGGGACATTTGGAGACGGGGGGGCACGCTGCTGCGGGGGATTTTGCCCTAAAGACGTTTGATCCGCGTTTCCTTGCGGGACTGGTCCCTGGAGGGTACCCTGCGCTGCCTGCTTTGGGGACGCCATAACTTTGCTGGAGACGTGGTGTGGACTGCTCCTTTGTGCCCCTGCCGAGCTGCCGCCCGACGGAGTGCGCTGATCGGGGCGCCTGGGAACTGGCTGGCTTCATCTGTGGCGGCGGAGGACCCCGGTGGGGGAACTGCGGCGTGCCTGGTGTGACAGCTGCTGGCTTTGCGGAGGTGCCCGGGAATACTGCGCCCTGTGTCCTGGGAGTGCGGAGGGTGGCCGAGGTGGACAACTTACGGCGGACACGAGGTTGACGTGGGAGGCTCTTCCCTGTTGAGGTGTGTCGAGGCTCTTGTGGTCGGACCATGGGGAAGCTGCGGCGCGGCATAGGGGCGACCCCGCTGGATCGTGCGGAGACACCGCCGGACCCTCAGGCCCAGGACCCGGCTGGAGCGCTAGCGGCGGGGTTGCGGCAGCAACAGATGGACCGGATCCTCCAGGCCATTTCGGACTCGGGGGAGGCGCTACGCCGGGACATAGCGCAGGTGTCCACGAGCCTTGGGCTGTTGCGAGCTGACCATGGCAAATTGGCCGACCGCGTTGAAAATGCGGAACTTAAGCTGGTGGCGCTGGAGCCGGCCCAGAAGGCGACAGAGGCATCGCTGGGTGACTTATCGCGCAGAGTGCACCTACTTGAGAAGAGGGCCGAGGAGGCGGAAGGGCGCAACAGACGCAATAATGTACGGGTGGTAGGCCTGCCCGAAAGAATCGAAGGGGACGACATGGTCGGCTATCTTGAGAGGTGGCTGCGAGAGGTGGTGGCGCCGGAGGGCCTGTCGCAGTTCTACACCCTTGAAAGGGCCCATCGAGTGCTGGCCCGCCAGCTGGCTTCGGGCCGTCCCCCGAGACCGGTGGTCGCACGCCTGCTGCATTTCAAGGATCGCGACCTTATCCTGCGGAAGGCCCGGGCGTCTGGCCCATACAGAGTTAACAATGCTCTAGTCTCTCTTTACCCTGACTATTCCCAAGAGGTTCAGCGGACTCGCTTTTCTTTCAGGGCAATTAAGAAGGCCCTTCGAGCGGAGGGGATCCAGTATGCCCTGTTCTTTCCGGCTCGATTGAAGGTGATGGCAGATGGGACTGCTCATTTCTTTGATGCACCAGACGATGCATGGCGCTGGTTGGAACGGTACCGCGAGGGTCAGGGTGGTGCTGGACGGCGAGTCTCAGAAGCAGGGACCCAGCCGAGACCTCGTCGGGACCGCCGACACAGGAAGCGTATGGTGAGCGGACGATCTCCGCCGTATTCTCAGACGGAGTTGGAGAGGCAGGCGGCTTTGCAGGCGGTCTCCGTCATCTCTGGAGCGGCGGCTGCAGCCTCGATAGCGGATTCGGGATCCCGGCGAAGCTCTGAGGAAGTGGAGTCGGAGGAGTCGGTGAATTCTGAGAGAGCCGGTACACACTTGCCAGAGGTCACGCCGGCCACTGCGGATGGAATGCTGGACGCATGAGGCAGTCTCACTATGAACTGTATGCTGTGCAGTGTGGCGAGCCTATCGATGCTTTGTGGACCAGTGAGGGGCGAGTACGGTTCTGCTGTTGCTGTTGAGGGGCATCGTTCCTGGGTTAAGTGGGGGGTCGAGGCTTTTTGCTTTGGGGGGGGCCGCTGGGGGCGGGACGCTGCCGGGAGAAGGGGACTTTGACTCTTGAGGCCGACGTACAGACTAGCTTGTTGGACTGCTGTCCGACCCGTGCTGGTGTTGGGTCACCCCCTCTACCTCACACCTATTGTGAGACTCTGGTGGCTACCAGGGTACTTTCTTGTTAGATGGGTGTTTGGATGGGTAACTGTGGTTTAGAGCCTGTTCTGGGGATGGGAGGGGTTTGGGCTTGTTGGGTGTGGTTTGTGTGGGGGGGATTTGTCAGTGTGCCCGCTAGGTTGCTTTGGACTGTGTTCTGTGGTATTCTTCCGTATGGCGACCCGCCCTGAATTGAAGTGTATCACTTGGAATGTGCGGGGGCTGAACTCCATGTGAAAACGTTATAAAGTACATGCATATTTGGTCCGCAGGGGGATACAGGTGGCCTTCTTGCAGGAGACGCATGTGGACCGGGCTGAGGGGATGGCGTTGCAGAAGAGATGGAGGGGACAGTTGTTTTACACTACCTTTTTTGCTTTTGCTAGAGGGGCTTTGATCTGGGTACGCTCCGGGGTTCCTGTTCAACCAACAGCCACACTGGTGGATCCGGAGGGGAGGTTTGTAGTGGTGTCTGGTCGGTTAGATGGCAGGGACGTGACCTTCTGCAGTATTTATGCCCCAAACTCTGACTACACTGCCTTCTTTGCACGGCTCTCTGGGAGGCTGGCGTCCTTTCTGGTTGGCACAGTGTTTCTTGGGGGGGACTTTAACTCGGTCACTGATGTAGAACTGGATCGCTCTCACCCACCGCTAGCTCAATCAGCAGTACACAGGGTGGCCAAGGCAAGGCGGGACTGGCAGGCAGCCTGGGGACTTGTGGATGCTTGGCGGGTGCATCACCCGTCTGACAGGGATTACTCCTTCTATTCTGTGCCGCACGACCTCCATGTTCGGCTGGATGGCTTCTTGTGTACCCCGGGAGCCCTGGAACTTACGTGCCATAGCGAGTATCTGGCAAAGATACTCTCAGACCACAATCCCTGCTTGATAACGGTCCTCTGGTCCCAGCAGCGGCAAGTGATTCCGACCTGGCGTTTGAATCCGGTGGCGCTGGAGGACCCTGTGTTTCACACGGAGCTTGGGGAGGGTGTGGAACGCTACTTTACGGGTAACTCGGGGACGGCGACGAGCAGAGCCCTTGAATGGGATGCGCTCAAGGCGGTGGTGCGAGGGATTTGCATCTCGGCCATCGCCGGGACGCGCAAGGTTCTGTCGCGGGACATTGACCGAGCTGAGGCGCGACTGCGCCAGGCGGAACTCGTTGGTCATACTGACGGGGGCACCCAGGGGGAGGTCTTGGCGGCGCGGGAGGAGGTAGCCGCACAGGTGGAGCGGCTTCGCTGCTATGACTATAAGGAATATATGGTCCGCGCGCACGCTGAGCGGGATAAGGTAGGGTCGTTATTGGCATGGCTGGCTAACCCGGCTCTTAGGAGCACGCGTATAATGTCGCTGGCTACTCCCACAGGGGGCCTGGTTTACTCGCAACGGGAGATCAATGACCAATTCCGGGACTACTACTCTCGGCTGTATCAGAGTAGAATGCGGGCCCTGCCTGATGGGCTGGACGCTTACGTAGAAGCTGCTGAGTTGCCACAATTGGATCCGGCGCAGGGGTCTGCACTGGGGGCGGAGATCTCTGTAGGAGAAATCAGAGTGGCAGTTAAGCACATGGCCCGGAAAAAGACCCCAGGGGCGGACGGTCTCCCAGTGGAGTTCTATGCAGCATATTTGGATGCCTTAGCTCCGCGTCTGCAGGCGGTGTATAGGGAGGCGTGGGACGTGGGTAGGCTACCAGGTACTTTGAGGGAGGCGATCATAGTTCCGTTGCTGAAGAAGGCTGGGGTCCCATCCTCCAGGTCGGCGTACCGACCGCTTTCCATGCTTTCGGTGGATTATAAGATCCTTAGTAAGATCTTGGCCACGCGACTCATGGACCTCATGGGTGCATTGGTACATCCGGATCAATTGGGTTTCATTCCCAAGAGGAATACCTCAGCATGCATTCGAAGGTTAGTGCGGATCATGGGGGACCGGGAGGAGGGCCCATCGGAGGCCGTGGTACTGTCGGTGGATATCGAAAAGGCATTCGATAGCGTGGAGTGGCCGTATCTGTTTCAGGTCCTGAAGGGGTTCGGCCTGGGGGACCACTTCGTGCGCTGGACCAGATTGTTATGCCGTTCTGCCACGGCTAGAGTCCGCACGGGGCGTACTATCTCGGCGGCTTGTCGAGTAGAGAGAGGCACTCGTCAGGGTTGCTCGTTGTCCCCACTTTTGTTTGCTTTGGCGATCGAGCCCTTAGCGGCGCATGCTCGTAAGGGGCGTTTCTATGAGGGGGTTCAGTTGCGTGGAGAGCTACACCACATCTCCTTGTACGCGGATGACCTCTTGTTGTATCTAGCGGATGCGCGGGATTCTTTGCGGGGCGCTAGACTCCTGCTCCGGGAGTTCGGCTCCTTCTCGGGATTGCACGTTAACTGGGCTAAGACTTGCCTGTTTCCTCTGTCCCCTGGGACCCAGGCGCCTTTGGCGCTTGCCGACCTCCGCTGGGAACCTGTTAGCCTACCATACCTGGGAGTCTGCATATTTCACGCTCCTGCCGATCGTTTCGAGGGCAATGTGGGTGGCGCACTGAGGGGGCTTAAGGGGAGTATGGCGTTCTGGCGCACCCTCCCGCTGTCGGTGGCCAGTCGAGTAGCGCTGCTGAAAATGGTAGCGCTGCCGCGATTGCTTTATTTCTTCTGCACTTTACCGATCTGGATTCTGGCTTCCTTTTTTAAGACGCTCCGGGCGCTGATGACAGGGTTCATTTGGGGAACGGGCAGACGTCTGGTGGCGTTGGCCACTCTGATGAGACCGAGGTTGGAGGGGGGGCTGGCAACTCCAGACTTTGAATGGTATTATTTGGCGGCGCAGCTGCAGTGGCTTACACAGGCCGTGGCACACGAGTTCAGAGGCCCGGAGGGCCCACAGGGTAGGATCATCCCTAGACATGTGCTGTCATTCATTATGTTACAGCAAAAACTCCGGTTAGACCAGCTCACGCTCGAGGAGCGCACACTTCGGCTCTGCTGGATCCGCAGTCAGAAACGAACGGGCTTCGTGGCCCCATATGCCCCGGAAATTCCTCTGGGCATGTGTACGACTCTCCCACATGGCGGAGACTGGTCGGCATTGGCGGGCTGTGAGGAATGTGGGGTTCACATGCTTGGGGATCTATATAGAGACGGGGTTTTGTTGCCGTTCCAAGAATTGCAGAGGGATTTTGACTTGCCGAGGGGGGACTATCTCCTTCATTCTGCCTTGGTGGCCGGGATTCGAAAACACTGGAGGGTGGGGCTGTCGGAACCCCCAACGTCCTTGGGACGCCAGTACGTCGTTATGGCGGCGGGCACCGCGAAGGCCATCACCTGTCTCTATGGGCGGCTGTCCATGGAAGGGCTTGCGCCCCTGGCGACCCTGCGGGAGAAATGGGAGGGGGACCTTGGTAGGCCTATCCCGGAGACGGCATGGGCACAGCTGTTGCGGCAACCCTGGAAGGGCACACGCAACGCTAGATTTCAACTGGTCCAATTCTACACTCTCCACAGAGCCTACTTAACTCCGGCAAAGATTTTGAGGTATTTCGGAGGCTCCTCATCGGGCTGCCCTCGGTGTAATACGGAGGGGGCTGACTTTGGTCATATGTTCTGGTCCTGTCCGGGTCTGGGCTCTTACTGGGCGGATGTGGTGGCGTGTCTGAATCAAGTGACTGAGCGTGAGCTGGCAGTGGACATGGGAGCTTGCCTTCTGCTTTGGTTCCCGCACACCCCCCGTTCAAAAATCACGAGCAAATTTATCGATTTGGGGCTGATAATGGCAAAAAGGGAGCTTACTATGCACTGGAAGGCAAGAACGGGGCCGAGCATTCGGAGGTGGAAGGCGAGTTTCCTGGTTTGGGCGGGGATTGAAGGGACGCTTCGTCTACAGTTGGCCAGGCGTGCTTCTAATGACAAGGCGCTAGACGCTGTTAGGGTGTGGGGAGCATTGGTGGAGGAGCTTCATTACCCGGGGGAGCAGGAAGAGGAGGGTGGGGATCAGGCGCGCATGGCCCAGAATATGGGGAGTGAGGAGGGACCTACTGGGACTGCCGGGGAGACTGCTCAGGAGGAGGCCGCTTGAATATTTTCCGAGAGACATCGATATTTGTACAATTTCTTAAGATGTGCAGAGTAGTCGAGCCGCGGGGTGGTATGCATGTGGGTGGCAGCGTGCAGCCTTTGGTCCTTTTGAGAACACTGATGGGGCTCGTCCCATAATTCTGAGTTCGGCTCCCTGGCTGCGTGGGGCGCTGTACGTCTCGCCGGGAGGGGGGTCCGATGTGGGCACACTGACAGGGGGGGGTGGGGGTAGAGAGGGGGCGGGGTGGGGTGTTAGGGACGACAATGCTGCGGAACTACTTTCTCCTGTACTGTCCTAAGTTGCCTAGTTCTCTTGCACAAGATTACTGTATGTAACACTGATTTCATGCTGCAATAGATGGGGAAAAAAACCAATAAAAATAGTTTTAAAAAAAAGACAAAAAAGACTTAGGAATCAGTGAGTGGGTATATAGTAACTGGTATTGGTGTGTCAATAGTTTCAAATATGGTACTCTGTATTTTTCAGTGAGTGATGAAAGGTTATACTAGTGTATGATGAGGTGTATCAGATTGTCACGTGGATGATGTAATTTGAGATGTCATCAGTGATGTCATCAGTGATGTCACTGACCATGTCATGAGTGATGCAATATGTGACATCATCAGCAGTGCATTGCGGGCGCGCGAGTTATTGTTAGCAGAACTAACTATAACGGAGGAATTTCTATGGTTTTGTACGAGTGAAATGGCCAGCTAACTATAACACCCCTGAAACCTATGTTTTTTTCTGTGAATTTCTAAGGTTTTGTAAATGCTAATTTTTAAGTGTGATAGTCGTTATACCTATTTTTTTGTACTGATTTTCTACAGTTTTTTTAACTGTTTATAATATATTATTCATTAAATAACATTATATATTTTTCTGAAAATTGAAAAAAAAACTTTTTTTTAATTCAAACTGAAATATTGATTAATTTTTTTGTTTTCATTTTTTATTTTAATATATTTATATTATTTTCTTTAAAAAAAAAATCCAATTTTTTTTCAGAGTCGCGCACTCAAAGCATACACATCACGGTGGGTGCGCGGATTCTAGCCGCCATTTCAGAAAAGTCGTGAAGGATCCACGTACGGTGTGCGACGGCTGCGTGTTTTTCAGTTACATCATATACATTTAATATTAGGTGATGTGCGCGATTGGAATGCGACCACTCCGCGACTCCTGCTCCCGTGCATTTGCGACACATGCGCATTCTGGTACGAGATGCTTGCACGGTGGCGGGTCCCGCGTGACGTCATATACGTACTGGGGCGTGCTGGGTGTGCGACTCCCGCAAACAAAAACTATGTTCCAAAATATGTATGTGTCTTTAATATACATATTAGGGCAAGAGATTATCTAAGATATTCATAAAAAATAATATATTTGTACTTATAATAAACTTATATTATTTTTAAATATATTTTCTCGAAGTCGGGTGCGTGCATCGTGAGTGCAGAGAACCAGGTCAGCAGAGCTGCTGTAGAGCCAGAGAAACCAGCTCAGCAGAGCCGTTGTAGAGCCAGAGAACCAGGTCAGCAGAGGTGCTCTAGAGCCTAAGAAGCAGGTCAGCAGTGCTACTCTAGAACCAGAGAACCAGGTCAGCATAGCTGCTCTAGAGCCAGAGACCCAGGTCAGCAGAGCTGCTGTAGAGGCCAAGAACCAGGTCAGCAGAGCTGCTGTAGAGCCAGAGAAACCAGGTCAACAGAGCTGCTTTAGAGCCATAGAACCGGGTCAGCAGAGCTGCTCTAGAGGCAGAGAACCAGGTCAGCAGAACTGCTTTAGAGCCAGAGAACCAGGTCAGCAGAGCTGCTTTAGAGCCAGAGAACCAGGTCAGCAGAGCTGCTTTAGAGCCAGAGAACCAGGTCAGCAGAGCTGCTCTAGAGGGAGAGAACCAGGTCAGCAGAGCTGCTTTAGAGCCAGAGAACCAGGTCAGCAGAGCTGCTCTACAGCCAGAGAAACCAGGTCAGCAGAGCTGCTTTAGAGGAAGAGAACCAGGTCAGCAGAGTTGCTTTAGAGCCAGAGAACCAGGTCAGTAGAGCTGCTCTAGAGCCAGAGAACCAGGTCAGCATAGCTGCTTTAGAGCCATAGAACCAGGTCAGCAGAGCTGCTCTAGAGGCAGAGAACCAGGTCAGCAGAGCTGCTTTAGTGCCAGAGAACCAGGTCAGCAGAGCTGCTCTAGAGCCTAAGAACCATGTCAGCAGAGCTGCTCTAGAGCCAGAGAACCAGGTCAGTAGAGCTGCTTTAGAGCGAGAGAACCAGGTCAGCAGAGCTGCCTTAGAGGGAGAGAACCAGGTCAGCAGAGCTGCTTTAGAGCCAGAGAACCAGGCCAGCAGAGCTGCTTTAAAGCCAGAGAACCAGGTCAGCAGAGCTGCTTTAGAGCCAGAGAACCAGGTCGGCAGAGCTGCTCTAGAGCCAGAGAACCAAGTCAGCTGAGCTGCTTTAGAGCCAGAGAACCTGGTCTGCAGAGCTGCCTTAGAGCCAGAGAACCTGGTCTGCAGAGCTGCTCTAGACCCTAAGAACCAGGTCAACAGAGCTGCTCTAGAGCCAGAGACCCAGGTCAGCAGAGCTGCTCTAGAGGCTGAGAACCAGGTCAGCAGAGCTGCTGTAGAGCCAGAGAAACCAGGTCAACAGAGCTGCTTTAGAGCCATAGAACCAGGTCAGCAGAGCTGCTTTAGAGCCATAGAACCAGGTCAGCAGAGCTGCTCTAGAGGCAGAGAACCAGGTCAGCAGAACTGCTTTAGAGCCAGAGAACCAGGTCAGCAGAGCTCTTTAGAGGGAGAGAACCAGGTCAGCAGAGCTGCTTTAGAGCCAGAGAACCAGGTCAGCAGAGCTGCTTTAGAGCCAGAGAACCAGGTCAGCAGAGCTGCTCTAGAGGGAGAGAACCAGGTCAGCAGAGCTGCTTTAGAGCCAGAGAACCAGGTCAGCAGAGCTGCTCTAGAGCCAAAGAAATCAGGTCAGCAGAGCTGCTTTAGAGGAAGAGAACCAGGTCAGCAGAGTTGCTTTAGAGCCAGAGAACCAGGTCAGCAGAGCTGCTCTAGAGCCAGAGAACCAGGTCAGCAGAGCTGCTTTAGAGCCATAGAACCAGGTCAGCAGAGCTGCTCTAGAGGCAGAGAACCAGGTCAGCAGAGCTGATTTAGAGGGCGAGAACCAGGTCAGCAGAGCTGCTTTAGAGCCAGAGAACCAGGTCAGCAGAGCTGCTTTAGAGGGAGAGAACCAGGTCAGCAGAGCTGCTTTAGAGCCAGAGAACCAGGCCAGCAGAGCTGCTTTAGAGCCAGAGAACCAGGTCGGCAGAGCTGCTCTAGAGCCAGAGAACCAAGTCAGCAGAGCTGCTTTAGAGCCATAGAACCAGGTCAGCAGAGCTGCCTTAGAGCCAGAGAACCTGGTCAGCAGAGCTGCTCTAGACCCTAAGAACCAGGTCAACAGAGCTGCTCTAGAGCCAGAGAACCAGGTCAGCAGAGCTGCTGTAGAGCCAGAGAAACCAGGTCAGTAGAGCTGCTTTAGAGTGAGAGAACCAGGTCAACAGAGCTGCTCTAGAGGGAGAGAACCAGGTCAGCAGAGCTGCTCTAGAGCCAGAGAACCATGTCAGCAGAACTGCTTTAGAGCCATAGAACCGGGTCAGCAGAGCTGCTTTAGAGCCAGAGAACCAGGTCAGCAGAGCTGTTGTAGAGCCAGAGAACCAGATCAGCAGAGCTGCTCTGTACCCTAAGAACTAGTGCAGCAGAGCTGCTCTAGAGCCAGAGAACCAGGTCAGCAGACCTGCTGTAGCGCCAGAGAAACCAGGTCATCAGAGCTGCTTTAGAGGGAGAGAACCAGGTCAGCAGAGCTGCATTAGAGCCATAGAACCAGGTCAGCAGAGCTGCTCTAGCTGACACTGACTGACTGAAACTGACTGATTGACACTGATTGACTGACACTGATTGACTGACACTGATTGACTGACACTGACTGACTGACACTGCCTGACTGACACTGACTGACTACTCTCTACTACTCTACTACTCACTCTCTACTACTCTGTACTACTCACTCTCTACTACTCTCTACTACTCACTCTCTACTACTCACTCTGTACTACTCTCTACTACTCTCTCTCTACTTTTCACTCTACTACTCACTCGCTACTACTCTCTACTACTCACTCTACTACTCACTGTCTAATACTCTACTACTTACTCTCTACTACTCTCTACTACTCACTCTACTACTCACTCTCTACTACTCACTCTCTACTACTCACTCTCTACTACTCGCTCTCTACTACTCACTCTCTACTACTCACTCTCTACTACTCACTCTCTACTACTCTCTCTACTACTCACTCTCTACTACTCACTCTCTACTACTCTACTACTCTCTACTACTCACTCTCTACTACTCACTCTCTACTACTCTATCTACTACTCACTCTCTACTACTCTATCTACTACTCACTCTCTACTACTCACTCTACTACTCTACTACTCTCTACCACTCACTCTCTACTACTCACTCTCTACTACTCTCTCTCTACTACTCACTCTACTACCCTCTACTACTCACTCTACTTATCTCTCTCTACTACTCACTCTCTTCTACTCTCTACTGCTCACTCTCTACTACTCGCTCTCTACTACTCGCTCTAAACTACTCTCTACTGCTCACTCTCAACTACTCAATCTCAACTACTCTCTACTACTCTACTACTCACTCTCTACTACTCTACTACTCTCTCTACTTCTCACTCTCTACTACTCTCTCTACTACTCACTCTTCTACTCTCAACTACTCACTCTCTACTACACACGTTCTACTACTTGCTCTCTACTACTCGCTCTCTACTACTTACTGTACTACTCACTCTCTACTACTCTCTACTACTCACTCTACTACTCGCTCTCTACTGCTCTCTACTACTCACTCTCTACTACTCCAGTACTCTCTACTACTCCCTCTCGACTACTCCACTACTCTCTCTCTACTACTCACTCTCTACTACTCACTCTCTACTACTCCCTCTCTACTACTCTCTACTACTCTCTCTCTACTACTCACTCTACTACTCACTCTACTACTCACTCTCTACTACTCACTCTCTACTACTCACTCTCCACTACTCTCTCTGCTACTCACTCTCTACTACTCACTCTCTACTATTCACACTCTACTACTCACTCTCTGCTAACTTTCTACTACTCAATACTACTCACTCTCTACTACTCACTCTACTACTCTCTGCTACTCACTCACTCTACTACTCTCTACTACTCACTCTCTAATCTCTATTACTCACTCTCTACTCTCTACCTCTCTCTACCTCTCTCTCTACTTCTCTCTACTTCTCTACCTCTCTACCTCTCTCTACACGCACACATATGCACATATAGTCAGTCAGTCAGTCAGAAAAACTTTATTTCGGCTACAAGCCATAAAAGTCATAAAATATCATGGTATAATATTTACAAGTTTAAAAAATGATTCATGGGAACAATACAATACAACGATTCACAAATTAAAACAAATTAATAGCAAAGATTAGTGCCAATGTAATTGACTTAGTGAGGTAGTAGTTGTCTTCTGGTTAGCCACATAGAAAAGAGAAATTTAGCTATCACAGTGACATATAGGGGGGAAGGATCATATTTCAACAACCTGAAGAGATCTCTATGGTTCGTAACCCCTATATTCTTAGCAAGTTGAATTATCCATTTCCTACGGGATATTTTATATGCCGAACAGAAGATTACAACATGAACCTCAGTTTCATCAGTAGCACCACACCCAGGACAATATTGCTTGGGTGAGCCAGCCCATTTATTTGTTCTCGAAAAGAGGGGGAGAGACCCATGCCTGAATTGTAGGTATAATTTTTTAGCCAATACAGGTTGGATCAAGTTGATTGCAGACTCGAAGCTATAGCTAATTTTCGCCTCGAGAAAAGCCGAGGTCAGATTTGGAATATTGACTGATCAGATGATCTGGGTTAGCTTAAATTCCTGCAGTGTTTTTGCCAATGATTTTTTTGGCAAAGAGGGACAAGTGTCCTCAGGAGAGAGCCAGAGGTCTTCTCTCCCTATGTCTCTGAGTGATTTCCTAACATTGGCTAACCGAGGGATAGCACCTACCCTTGGTAACAATAGGATGGATTTTAATTCTTCCTGAAAGATGGCGAGTTCAGGAGTGCTCCATAGTCGTCGCCAGTACATTACTGGTCTTGAGGCGACCATGTCCGCAATTGGTTGTATACCCAGATCCATCCTAAGCGGCTGTATAGGGGTGCTCACCGGGAGTGCAAATAGCTGTCTAAAAAATTTGTTTTCTGACTTAGTTAAAATTAAGGATGGGTTGTGGCCCCATAATTCCGCACCATAAGCTGCCATCCCCCTTGCCTGGCTTTTATAAATCTCTACCAATGGACTGATTAGTTTTAGGTGGCTATTTTTGAGCATCTTTAGGATCCCCCCTGATATCTGGACGAGTTTTAGATTTACTTTTGAGATCTGGTCGGCCCAGGTCATTTTATTATTGAGGGTCAGGCCAAGATAGTCAAAAGTGTTCACCCGTTCTAAGGGCAGTCCATCCAGTTTCGGTAGAGGACGGTTGATGGTATCTGCGTGAAACACCATGTATTTAGTCTTGTTCACGTTGATGATTAAGTTCCTTTTCTTACAAAAGGTGGCAAAGCCATCCAGAACTCTAGCCATACCCATAGGTGATCTTGACAGGAGCAGAGTATCATCCGCGAACATAAGTACGGGAATTTTCCTGCCTGCCAACTTAGGGGAATCTATGTCACTCAAAGCCAAAATATCTTCAACCAGTCCGTTCAGGAAGAGGGCAAAAAGTGTTGGAGCTAGAACGCAGCCCTGTCTGACTCCCTTTTCGACCCTGAAAGGATCTGTAAGATCTCCATGGAGTCCAAACCTGACTCTAGCAAAAGTATCCTTGTGGAGGCGTTCTAATAGATCACAGAGGTAAAGAGGTACGCCCATCCCCTTTAATAACTCCCAGAGTTGGCTGCGGTCCACCATGTCGAAAGCAGACTTTAAGTCAACAAACGTGAGGTAAAGGCTGCCCCCTTCTAAGATTATACTTTTCCAGTGGATCATTTGCAGCCTAAACAATTGATCCACAGTTGACATCCTAGCTCTAAATCCCACCTGGAGGGGGGTCAAGATGTGGGTTTCCTCCATCCAGGTTTGTAGTCTCCCTAAGAGAATGCGGGCAAAAATCTTCTGGGCGACATCTATTAGGCTGATTGGCCTATAATTTGCCGGATCAAGTGGCGAGCCCTTTTTGTGTATTGGTATGATCTCGGCGCCGACACAAGTGGATGGCAACGGCATTCCTGCTAGGATTGCATTAAAGAGACCCAATAGATAAGGAACCCAGATGTCAGGCTCACTTTTAAAAAGATCACCTGGGATCCTATCTAAGCCTGGAGCTTTATTCAGTTGGATTTTAGTGAGAGCAACTCTGACCTCGCTAAGGGTGCACATCTGGTTCAAAGCCTGAATTGGAGGTAGGTACAAGCTGGTGTGGGTGAGGGAGGTGGACAATGGTGAGGGCTGAATTGCGTATAATTCTTCGAAGTAAGTACGCCAGATTTCTTGCCCAAGGTTGGGTTGAAGCGCCTGTGTTGGGCGTGACATTCCAGTTTTAATTAAATTCCAGAATGATCTTTGGTCCCTGTTTTTTAGTGCATGGGAGATTTCCTCCCATCTGCTAATTTCCCACTCTTTTTTGGCTTCGTGAATGATTTTCTTAAAGTGGGCCCTGGCTTTCTTTATTTTTGGCTTGGTTCCATTTTTAAGCGTTGACAGAAGCGACAGCTTTGCTTCCCTACACGATTAGTTAAACCAGGTAGGGATTTCCCTTGTGGGTGGTAAATTTCTCTTGATTACCCGACTAAAGTGGGTCTCAAGGCTGGCACATAGTTCTATATGTGTGGTTCCTATCAGCTCAAAATCTAAATGACCCTCTGATAAAATTGGGACTCCCATTCATTTTTCCAAAAGAGGATAGATCTCAGAATACATTGCACCGAGATTTCTATCGGATAGGACAAACTTCTCCCACCTGACTCTTCGGGAGCCATCAGATGTAGTCAGGGGAACAGCACTAAGTGGAACTATAGGAGGAGAGTGATTGTTTATAAAGCCCTCTAAGGTGACAATAATAGGGTTATGGTCACTTTCACTACGTTTATGAACTCGAAAGTCCAGAATACTTGGCCAAAGTCCCATGCTAAGCATAATATAATCAATGATGGACGCTTGATCGTTTCTTTCAAATGTAGGATTGCCTGGATTATCTGCAGGGAACCTACCATTACATGCCCTTAGTGAGTAAGTAAATGTCAATTGGGTAAGTTGGAGAATCAATGGCGTCCAGGCCTTCGTAGGATAAGAGTTGGAAGGTGGTATAGCCCACTCTTGGTCCTCATCCTGAGATACAGGGGAGATCAGCCCATTTAAGGGTTCGTAGTGACAGTTAAAATCCCCACCAATTAACAGAGTATCGATGTTAATAGTGGAGGTCAAAAGAGCATCCAAACTACTAATAGTGGGGGACTCCTGGCCGTACCTCGCGGGGCGAGAGTATATGTTTACGATGGACAATACCTGGTTTTCCCTCTTGGACATAACTACACACATAATATCCGGCGAATCGGTATTAATTCTCTTGAATGCGCATTCCAGATGAGTCCGTACCCAAATAGACAGCCCTCCAGAGGGCCTTCCCCCATTTGACCTTACTGCAGATTCCCAGAAAGTAGCAAACCCCACACGGTGGTAGGGCTTCAATGCCCATGTCTCCTGAAAGAGGCAGATATCATGGCCGTCAATGAAGTCCCCCCAATCGGGGAGTTCTAACAGCCGTGACAAACCTGCCACATTCCAGGACAAAATTTTTAGCCCCATAACCTTGTGTGAAGGGGGATGGGCAGGGTAGGACCTAGGTGATATGGGTGTTATAAGCGTGGGAGATCTAGGGATGCCATTTGCAGTGATAGGTGTTGGGCCTGGCTCCATGTAGGGATCAGTAGAAAAGGTGTTGACTGAAGTGGTGTCAGAACAGGACACTATTAGCTCAGGGAGTGATGTCTTCAATTCTATTTGACGCAGTAGACCTGAGTTGGGGCATCCGCCTAGATGC
This sequence comes from Triturus cristatus, assembly GCF_964204655.1. Taxonomy (NCBI): domain Eukaryota; kingdom Metazoa; phylum Chordata; class Amphibia; order Caudata; family Salamandridae; genus Triturus; species Triturus cristatus. The sequence continues at coordinate 183,854,133 of NC_140584.1, read as the reverse complement.
AGAGTCGAGCTCAAGACGGGTAGGATGCCCTGGTCAGTGCCTAAAGATAAAAGATTCCTGTCATCTAGGATTTCTGGACAATCGAGGGGCGCTACAGGCCAGTTTAAAGATTCTCCCTGTGGTCCAGGGTCATAGGCAACATCGAGGTGTTTCAAAGTATCAGAGCCCGTTGGTGCCTGGGGCTGTATGAATACAGCCAGGCTCTCAATTGGCTCTGTCTGGGTTGAGGCAGTGGACCTGGAATCGGCAAACAGCTCCAGTCAGTCGACGCAATCTAAGGCACTGAACCTATTATGACATGGAATATTAGAGTGGGCAAGATATAGATCAGACTCTTGGTTTCCGTTATGGCCTATGCATAATCTCTCTGCAGTCGGTTGAACATTAGGTATGTTCCTCCTGTGGTTTAATGCTCCCAACGGATAAAAAGAAGAGAGTAGGGGGGAGTGAATTCCATCAGTCATATTATTCCAGTCACCCTCGCCCACATACTTTACCACCCTAGGGTCTTTAAAATTCACGATTATACAGTCCCCCTCGATGTTCTTCACACCCCGGCCTACCCCAGATACTCTTCGGACCATCAGAATTTCCCCATTCAGATTTGGAGGCAGAGGTCTTTTTTCATTCAACCAGTGAACTGTCTTGTTCTTCAAAGACAGATAGGGTTCAACTCTGCCTTGTGGGAGTTCAGGTACACCTGTTAAGACCACAACATAAGGGCTACATTCTGGGGGTAAATCTAGTCTTGGGAGATTATTGGAAGAAGGGGGGGGTTTAGTTCCAAGGTTGGTCAGGAGAGGGAGGGGGATTTGGGGTGAGGGACCCACTAAGCTTCCCGATTCACAAGGGGTGAAAGCCCGTCGTGTTGTGGCAGCTCGAACTTGCCTTGGGGATTTATTATTGGTTAGTTCCCCACCAGCTTGGGCTACATTAGAAGCGGGGGAATAACCATTCGCCTGTTCAATGGGCAAGATAAGAGGTGGAATAGTCGATTGGTGGCATGGCAAATTCGGAGCTGGGTGGGCAGATGCCACTGTAATAGGCTGAGTCAAGTTGGATAATGATGCTAATTTCCCTTCCAAAGCAGCAAGGCGTTCGAGTAGGGGGGACAGCCTCCCATCAATTAGTGCGGCCATTCTATTCCAAAAAGCACTAGAGCTCAGTCCCTCCTGAGCTTCCAGACTTGAAGCAGTAGTTATGGGTGATATGGCTGAGTATTGGGTCGGGAAATTTGCTTGATCGTTTGCTTCTAAAGGAGTGATATTGTCTTGGTTAGGAGCGGGCAATTTTTTTTGTTTATTTTTAGTGGGGCAACTCACAGGACCCCCGACACGTTTTTTCCCTTTTGTGGCTGGGAGATTCACCTCGGAACATTTGCCTCTGACAGACCGATCCGTCATCGATCTTGTCATAGCACATGTGAAAATAGGGGCTGGAAGAGGGTGGTCAGCCTGATTTTGCCCATGGGCAGTTGAATTAGGTTGAGTGGTAGCAATTATGGGGGGGGGGTCATCTAACATGATCTCAACTGGAGAACCACCTAGTAGGGGATGTGCGGAGTTATTAGGGGAGGGAATGGTTGTAATGGCACCCAGGGATGATCGCTTCCCTAACGATGGTTCTAGGGATAGTCTACGTTCTGTGGCGGCGATCTCATAGGCAAGGACATTGCTAGCCCGTGTTATGAAATTGTCAAGGGTCCCTACGACACTCCCACCCTTAGGAGCCAGCCTCAACAGACCAGTAGCCATTGCCTATTGCCTTTCGCAGAACACACTTGAAAAGGGGGGTGTCCAGTCCAGCCTCTTACTGTCTCGAACGGCCTCAAACGGCCCGCTCTTTGCCCGGTCTTAGCCCCGCGCTTAGACCCGCGCGCGTCCCGCTTGTGCGTGGGGGTAGGGCTGCGCAATGAAGGCAGGGGGGCGGAAAGGGAGGAGCCGGGAAGAGGCACCAGCTGTGAGCGCCGCCAAGCAGCCTGGTCCTCGCAGTCCCGGTAGATGGTTGTCCCAATTGATGGCGCCCTCCACACAGCGCAGCGTCCTCGGCAGAGCCCACGATGGCCACGGAGATTGTCAGCAGCAGCCCAGGTCGGGTAAGTTCAGCAGTGAGCCTACGAGCGGCGCCCGCGAAGCGGGGGCCGCGAGGCGTTAAGAGCCTGTGAGGGGAGGAGCCGGGAAGAGGCACCAGCTGTGAGCGCCGCCAAGCAGCCTGGTCCTCGCAGTCCCGGTAGATGGTTGTCCCAATTGATGGCACCCTCCACACAGCGCAGCGTCCTCGGCAGAGCCCACGATGGCCACGGAGATTGTCAGCAGCAGCCCAGGTCGGGTAAGTTCAGCAGTGAGCCTACGAGCGGCTCCCGCGAAGCGGGGGCCGCGAGGCGTTAAGAGCCTGCGAGGGGAGGAGCCGGGAAGAGGCACCAGCTGTGAGCGCCGCCAAGCAGCCTGGTCCTCGCAGTCCCGGTAGATGGTTGTCCCAATTGATGGCGCCCTCCACACAGCGCAGCGTCCTCGGCAGAGCCCACGATGGCCACGGAGATTGTCAGCAGCAGCCCAGGTCGGGTAAGTTTAGCAGTGAGCCTACGAGCGGCCCCCGCAAAGCGGGGGCCGCGAGGCGTTAAGAGCCTGTGAGGGGAGGAGCCGGGAAGAGGCACCAGCTGTGAGCACCGCCAAGCAGCCTAGTCCTCGCAGTCCCGGTAGATGGTTGTCCCAATTGATGGCGCCCTCCACACAGCGCAGCGTCCTCGGCAGAGCCCACGATGGCCACGGAGATTGTCAGCAGCAGCCCAGGTCGGGTAAGTTCAGCAGTGAGCCTACGAGCGGCTCCCGCGAAGCGGGGGCCGCGAGGCGTTAAGAGCCTGTGAGGGGAGGAGCCGGGAAGAGGCACCAGCTGTGAGCGCCGCCAAGCAGCCTGGTCCTCGCAGTCCCGGTAGATGGTTGTCCCAATTGATGGCGCCCTCCACACAGCGCAGCGTCCTCGGCAGAGCCCACGATGGCCACGGAGATTGTCAGCAGCAGCCCAGGTCGGGTAAGGTCAGCAGTGAGCCTACGAGCGGCTCCCGCGAAGCGGGGGCCGCGAGGCGTTAAGAGCCTGTGAGGGGAGGTGCCGGGAAGAGGCACCAGCTGTGAGCGCCGCCAAGCAGCCTGGTCCTCGCAGTCCCGGTAGATGGTTGTCCCAATTGATGGCGCCCTCCACAATGCGCAGCGTCCTCGGCAGAGCCCACGATGGCCACGGAGATTGTCAGCAGCAGCCCAGGTCGGGTAAGTTCAGCAGTGAGCCTACGAGCGGCATATGTATGCATATGCATGTATATATTCAGCACAATCCTGATACCACAGCGTCTTTTCTCCTTCTCAAGAGGCACGACCAGGAACGGACCACCACAACAGCAGGTATTTTCAACTACTCTCTACCACTCACTCTCTACTACTCTACTACTCACTCTACTTCTCTTTACTACTCTCTCTCTACTACTCACTCTCTACTACTCTCTACTACTCACTCTATACTACTCACTCTCTACTACTCACTCTCTACTACTCTCTACTACTCACTCTCCACTACTCACTCTACTACTCGCTCTCTACTACTCGCTCTCTACTACTCACTCTCTACTACTCTCTACTACTCACTCTCTACAACTCTACTACTCTCTACTACTCACTCTCTACTACTCACTCTCTACTACTCTCTACGACTCACGCTACTACTCTCTACCACTCACTCTCTACTACCCTACTACTCACTCTCTACTACTCTCTCTACTACTCACTCTACTACTCTCTACTACTCACTCTCTACTACTCACTCTCTACTACTCACTCTCTAATACTCGCTCTCTACTACTCGCTCTCTACTGCTCACTCTCAACTACTCTCTCTCTACTACTCTACTACTCACTCTCTACTACTCTCTACTTCTCACTCTCTACACTACTCACTCTACTACTCTCGACTACTCACTCTCTACTACACACTTTCTACTACTTGCTCTCTACTACTCACTCTCTACTACTCTACTACTCACTGTACAACTCACTCTCTACTACTCTACTACTCACTCTCTACTACTCTCTCTGTACTACTCACTCTACTACTCACTCTCTACTACTCTCTACTACTCACTCTACTTATCTCTCTCTACTACTCGCTCTCTACTACTCACTCTCTACTACTCTCTACTTCTCTCTACTACTCACTCTCTACAACTCTACTACTCTCTACTACTCACTCTCCACTACTCACTCTCTACTACTCTCTACGACTCACGCTACTACTCTCTACCACTCACTCTCTACTACCCTACTACTCACTCTCTACTACTCTCTCTACTACTCACTCTACTACTCTCTACTACTCACTCTCTACTACTCACTCTCTAATACTCGCTCTCTACTACTCGCTCTCTACTGCTCACTCTCAACTACTCACTCTCTACTACTCTACTACTCACTCTCTACTACTCTACTACTCTCTACTTCTCACTCTCTACACTACTCACTCTACTACTCTCGACTACTCACTCTCTACTACACACTTTCTACTACTTGCTCTCTACTACTCACTCTCTACTACTCTACTACTCACTGTACAACTCACTCTCTACTACTCTACTACTCACTCTCTACTACTCTCTCTGTACTACTCACTCTACTACTCACTCTCTACTACTCTCTACTATTCACTCTACTTATCTCTCTCTACTACTCACTCTCTACTACTCACTCTCCACTACTCACTCTCTACTACTCGCTCTCTACTACTCTCTACTACTCACTCTCTACTACTCACTCTCTAATATTCTCTACTACTCTCTCTACTACTCACTCTCTACTACTCTACTACTCTCTACCACTCACTCTCTACTACTTTACTACTCTCTCTCTACTACTCTCTCTCTACTACACACTCTCTACTACTCACTCTACTACTCGCTACTACTCACTGTACTTATCTCTCTCTACTACTCACTCACTACTACTCTCTACTACTCACTCTCTACTACTCGCTCTCTACTACTCTCTACTGCTCACTCTCAACTACTCACTCTCAACTACTCTCTGCTACTCTACTACTCACTGTCTACTACTCTACTACTCTCTACTTCTCACTCTCTACTACTCTCTCTACTACTCACTCTACTACTCTCGACTACTCGCTCTCTACTACACACTGTACTACTCACTCTCTACTACTCTTTACTACTCACTCTCTACTACTCTCTACTACTCACTGTACTACTCACTCTCTACTACTCTCTACTACTCACTGTACTACTCACTCTCTACTACTCTTTACTACTCACTCTCTACTGCTCTCTACTACACACTCTCTACTACTCCAGTACTCTCTACTACTCACTCTCTACTACTCTACTACTCACTCTCTACTACTCACTCTCTACTACTCTCTACTACTCTCTCTCTACTACTCTCTCTCTACTACTCACTCTATACTACTCACTCTATACTACTCACTCTCTACTTCTCACTCTCTACTACTCACTCTCTACTACTCTCTGCTACTCTCTACTACTCTCTACTACTCCCTCTCTACTACTCTCTCTCTGCTACTCACTCTCTACTACTCTCTCTGCTATTCACACTCTACTACTCACTCTCTACTACTCTCTACTAACTCTCTACTACTCTCTACTACTCACTCTCTATTACTCACTCTCTACTCTCTACCTCTCTCTACCTCTCTCTACTACTCTCTACCTCTCTACACGCAGACATATATATATCCATATGCATTTATATATATGTATGTGTATATATATACATACATATATAAACATACATAATCTGCATATCTATATAAATACAAATATAAATGCATGCATACACATACATATACATACACATACATATGCATGTTATGTACATGAAAGTTTGAAAAACACTAATAGAAGCAAAGCTAAAAAGCCACCTAATTACAAACAGAATTGCTTTAACTTAAACGAGGGCGAGACCTATTGCATTTTCAATGCTTGTTTACTTAGGTTCCATCAAGAAGGCATTCAGATGTGTCACATATTTGCCTTAAATTCTGAATGTTAGCACTCTAGTTGCTCATTAGATCACTATAGTAAAGCTACTGCTCACCAGGAAAGTCAAAATGTGCCCTAATTTTTCTTTCTGCAGCACTAATCATAATTTCTATGGCAACATGAACCTCCTCATGTTGTTCCTTTGCAAATTAAATGTTTTAAGTGTTACCACTTTATTCCAATCAAGATGGATTCAGGTGTGCCATACTTTTGTCATAAGTAAGACTGTTAGCGCTCTAGTTGTTCTTTAGAACACTCTGGGACATTCTGTCATTGGGCTATACTTGGGCTACATCTGGGTGATATTTGTGCTACATTTGGGCTCTTTTGTCTCTGGTGGCCATCTTGGGAGACTTATTTTTCTTATGAAGTTTCCTAATTTCCTCATTTACTACAGTCTCCTCAGTAGGAATACTTTCAGTTTTTTACTTTGATTCCATCAAGAAGGCATTCAGATGTGTCTCACATTTGCCAGAAATTCAGAATGTTCGCATTCTAGTTGCTCATTAGATCACTGTAGTAAAGCTACTGCTCATCAGGGAAGTCTGCTGCTGGTATTGAAAGTGCATGTTTCAGTCTGCATGTCAGAATGTTTTAATGAAATAGAAGAGGATTTGAGAAGTCACTCAAAATGTGCCCTAATTTTTCTTTCTGCAGCACTTATCATACTTTCTATGGCAAAATGAACCCCCTCATTTTGTTCCTTTTTAAATTAAATGTTTTAAGAGTTACCACTTTATTCCAATCAAGATGGCTTCAGGTGTGCCATACGTTTGTCATAAGTAAGACTGTTAGCGCTCTAGTTGTTCTTTAGAACACTCTGGGAAGCTGCAGTAGAATACAAAGGAATCAACTGACAGTCTCTCCCCTTGTTGGATGTACATGTATTACTGAGAATGTCAGACTTCATTCTCACATGACTGAGAAAGATAATGTAAACTTACAGAAAATATGCTCTCAGTTTAGCTTATAGATCACCTTCCAAACCTCTGTGGGAAAAGCATGAGAAAATATTTTTCTCTTAAACATGATTCATGATATCCCAGCAGAAAGCTTTTTCACATGGTAAAATCACCATAGAACACACCACAATTCCTAAAATGAGTATGGTACCATCAACTAATGATTTATAATGTAACTTAGTCTTAAAACCTTCTATTAACTGCAATGCTTTTTAATGAGGTGCTATCATGTATATTGGTCCCAAGATGGCTGCCAACACTTCTTGGATGAAGTGCTGCCAGCCAATCAGATCTCACGATGAGATGTGTGGTTAGGCTCCGCCCAGATATATATGTGATTTTACTTTTGATTTTCTCAGGAACTACTGAACGGATTTACACCATTTAAGCAAAAGGCATGACTCTGAACCAAGGTCTACCGTTCTGCCAAATTTGGTGTAATTCCGTTCAGCAGTTCGGGTTGTAGCTGCGACTAAAGGTCCCTATGGAAAATTGCATGGGGAAAACACGTTTTGGGACCCCCCTTTTTTCTCAGCCCCCGCTTGACGAATCACCCCGAGACTTTCAGGATAGGAGCGGACCGGAGCGGGCCACGAGTTTTGAAAATTTCGCGAAGATTCGTCAACCGGCGCCAAAGTTATTCCAAATAGAATGTTGCGGATTTCCTATGGATAATAGGTCCTAACTTTAACTACCTACTGGCGACCGCCAGTAGCTAATATGCATATATATATATATATATATATATATATATATATATATATATATATATTCACTGAAAAAACCATAGGTTTCACACAAGTTATAGTTAGCGGACATTTTACTGATAAAAAACCATTGAAATTCCCCCGTTATAGTTAGTGCAGGCAACTATAACTCACGCGACCGCAATCCTCTGCTGATGCTAATACTGTATTTAGACACTTATTTACCCATGTCTTCTTCCATAAATTTTTAGCTATACATATATTACAAATATTTTTTTTTCATAAAGACACATATGTCATCAGCAGAGGATTGCGGTCGCGTGAGTTATAGTTGCCTGCACTAACTATAACGGGGGAATTTCAATGGTTTTTTATCAGTAAAATGTCCGCTAACTATAACTTGTGTGAAACCTATGGTTTTTTCAGTGAATTTGCAAGGTTTTTTAAATGCTAATTCCTAACTATAACGTGTGTGAAACCTATGGTTTTTTCAGTGAATTTGTACGGTTTTTTAAATGCTAAGTTACTTTACGCCGTTCGTGGCGTGCGCGCCCACTTTACGCAGTTCGTTCCGTGCGCGCACGGTGTGCTGCGCGCACAGTGAGCACACGGTGTGCCTCGCGCACCGCGCGCCCACTTTACGCAGTTAGTGCCGTGCACGCACGGTGGGCACGCGGTGCGCTACGCGCACCGCGTGCCCACGTTACGCTCGATGGCCCATGTACGCACGATGCGCTTCGCGCATCGTGCGCACACGGAGGCCGTATTAGGCGCATCGTTGTTAAATGTTAATTATAGCGTTTTTAGTATGACTTCCGTATGCCATGCACAAAAGGTGTCCTTCAGCCACCTTTTGCACACGGGGTGTGGAAAACGTGGACTTTGGTTTTTTTTTTATTTATTTTTTACCGTACGCGTACGGTAAGCATAATCGCGATTTTCCGATAATTCTAAAAATTTAGTTTTTGACCTTGTGGGTACTTGGGGCACACCATAATCATGACTGGGTGGTTGGGAGCTGTCTAGCAAGCGTCTTTTATTGTTTTCCGACTTTTAATTTCCTCCACTCCCCTCAGAGTGCGAGAGAGAAAATGGCGGCCGACACTTCCTGGTTTCGACCGATTCGAATGTTTACTAAGATCTAACAGCCAATCAGAATCGTGCTCGCGCACGGCACCGTACGTGTACGGTAAGCTTACCGTAAGCGCACGGTAAGCGCACCGTAAGCTGCCACAGATATATATATTGATTTAAAGGCTATTTTCTCAGGAACTACTGAAAAGATTTACACCAGACCTACAAAAGGCACTTCCTTGACCTGTAGACTACCTCTCTGCCAAATTTCAATTAACTCTGTTCAGCCGTTCGGGCTGTAGCTGTGTCTAAAGGTCCTATGGAAAAATGCATGGGGAAAACGCGTTTTGGGACCCCCCTTTTATCCCAGCCCCCGCTTGACGAATCCCCCCGAGACTTTTAGGGTAGGAGCGGAGCGTAGCGCCCCATTAGTTTTGAAAATTTCGCGAGGATTCATCGACCGGCGCCAAAGTTATTCAAAATAGAATGTTGCGGTTTTCCTATGGAAACAGGGTCCTAACTATAACTACCTACTGGCGACCGCCAGTAGGTAATATATATATATATATATGCATATATATATATGCATATATATATATTATCTACTGGCGGTCGCCAGTAGATAGTTATAGTTAGGACCCTGTTTCCATAGGAAATCCGCAACATTCTATTTTGAATAACTTTGGCGCCGGTCGACGAATCCTCGCGAATTTTTCAAAATAGGTGGGGCGCTACGCTCCGCTCCTACCATGAAACTCTTGGGGGGATTCGTCAAGCGGGGGCTGAGATAAAAGGGGGGTCCCAAAACGCGTTTTTCCCATGCATTTTTCCATAGGACCTTTAGACAGAGCTACAGCCCGAACGGCTGAACAGAATTTAATGAAATTTGGCAGAGAGGTAGTCCTCAGGTCAAGGAAGTGCCTTTTGTAGGTTTGGTGTAAATCTGTTCAGTAGATTCTGAGAAAATAGCCTTTAAATCAATATATATATCTGAGCCAGCTTACGGTGCGCTTACGGTGCGCTTACCGTACGCGTACGGTGACGTGCGCGAGCGCGATTCTGATTGGCCGTTCGATCTTAGTAAACATTCGAATCGGTCGAAACCAGGAAGCGGCGGCCGCCATTTTCTCTCTCGCACTCTGACAGGGGGTTGAAAATCAAAGTGCTAAAACATGTAAAGGGGCTGTTTAGACAGCTCCCAAGCACCTAGCCATGTCGAGGGAGTCCCCAACGATCCCCCAAGTTTTTTTGGTTAATTACGGTAATTAATAAAAAAAAAAAAATATCCACATTTTCACTACCCCGTGTACAAATGGTGCCCGAAGGGAACCATTTGTGCATGGCTTATTAAATTTGAACAAAACATATATTTTACCTGTCACAACGATGCTCATCATATGTCCTCCATGTGCGCACGGTGCGCGAAGCGCATCGTGCGTTCATGGCCCATCTAGCGTAACGTGGGCACGGTGCGCGAAGCGCACCGTGCGCGCACGGAACGAACTGCGTTAAGTGGGCGCGCACGCCACAAATGGCGTAAAGTAACTTCGCATTTAAAAAACCGTACAAATTCACTGAAAAAAACCATAGGTTTCACACACGTTATAGTTAGGAATTAGCATTTAAAAAACCTTGCAAATTCACTGAAAAAACCATAGGTTTCACACATGTTCTAGTTAGCTGGACATTTTACTGATAAAAAACCAATGAAATTCCCCCGTTATAGTTACTGTAGGCAACTATAACTCACGCGACCGTAATCCTTTGCTGATGACATATGTGTCTTTATGAAAAAAAAATATTTGTAATATATGTATAGCTAAAATTTAATGGAAGAAGACATGGGCAAATAAGTGTCTAAATACAGTATTAGCATCAGCAGAGGATTGCGGTCGCGTGAGTTATAGTTGCCTACAGTAACTATAACGGGGGAATTTCATTGGTTTTTTATCAGTAAAATGTCCAGCTAACTAGAACATGTGTGAAACCTATGGTTTTTTCAGTGAATATATATATGCATAAGGTAAATTACTATTCTTCTGTACTACTAATGAGTGATACTATTTCTAACATATGTTATCAGAGTGGTTTCGTGACTGTCTGTATCCGTTTGTGAGTGGATGGGTGAGTGGCTGTATGGGTGTCTGAGTTGCTCTATGGTGTATACATGGGTGTCTGAGTAGCTGTGTGAGTAAGTCAGTAGCTGTATTAGTGTGTCAGTGGCTGAATGGGTGAGTGAGTGAGTGTCTGAATGGTTGACCATAATGTGAGTGATGTAATATGTGAGGTCATAAGCAGTGCATTACAGGGGCATAAATTATAGTTAGCGCAGGATGTGTATTTTCACCTTCCCATCCTGTTGGCCCACAGGTGTTACCTGCGGTTCAAGGTGTGCCGCAAGCACTTTCAGTTCAACCCACTCCCCTTTGGTTGTACCGGCGCCCCTCAGCTGTTCACTGAGGTGGCCACAGCTCATGTGCGCAAGCTAAGGGTTCCAGTCTTCCCCTACCTCAACGATTGGCTGTTGAAGGTGTCCTCGCCCCAGACTGTCTTCTTGTAACTCCAGGTTACGGTGGACCTCCTGCGTTCGCTGGGGTTCACTATAAACATGCCAAAGTCGCACCGGACTGCTTTTCAGACGCTCCCTTTCATCAGGGCTGTTCTGGACACAGTGCAATTTCGGGCTTCTCCTCCTGAGCAGCGAGTGCAGGATATTCAGTTTTGATATTGATGTATCCTGGATTTTGATGAGAATGACTCTGAGGCAGCTGGAACTCATTGCTGCCTGCATCCTGTTGGTAATTCACGCCAGATGGCGTATGCGGGCTCTGCAGTGGGACCGGAAGTTCCAGTGGGCACAGAATCTCTCCGAAATGGTCCAGATCTTGGAGGGGACTGCAAAAGGCCTGCAGTGGTGGATTACAAACTATGTTTGAGTCAGAGGCAGGCCTCTCTCCCATCCCCAACACGATCTCATAGTAGTGACAGATGCGTCACTCCTGGGATGGGGCGGCCATCTGGGAGAGGTGGAGATCAGAGGACTCTGGTCTCCGGTGGAGCCGGGGCTCCACATCAACTTGTTGGTGCTCCGGGCGATCCAATTGGCATTGAAAGTGTTTCTTCCCTCTATGAAGGGGGAGTTGGTGCAAGTGTTCACGGACAACATGGCCGCCATTTGGTACTGCAACAAGCAGGGTGGGGTCGTGGACACTTTGTCGAGAGGCCCTACGCCTCTGGACATGGCTGTAACAGCAGAGCATAACCCCGGTGGTTCAACACCTGACAGGTTCCCTGAATGCCAGGGCGGACAAACTCAGTTGTTGATGTGCCGAGCAGATAACAAATGCTGTCTCCAGTCAGAGGTGGTGCAAGGTCTCTTTCAAAAGTGGAGAGAGCTTTGGTTAGATCTGTTCCCCTTCTGAAGAGAACGTGCAGTGTCAGCAGTATTGCGTGTTGGAGTTTCCAAGGCGGCTATTTTTTTTGAAGAGTTTTATATAGCGCGAACTTGACCCGAACCCAATCAGGTATCAGAGCGCTTTACATAGCACCAGTTACGTTACATGAGGGGACACGTTCATTATTTTGTTAGGCACGGGAAGATTAAGTGATTTGCCCAAAATCACAGGATGTTCAGCGTCGTTACCGAGACTCGAACCCAGTTCCCCCAGGTCCGAGGTCGAGCGCCCTAGCCGTTAGGCCAACTCTTCTCCCCTATTGCTCAGCAATGCTTTTCTTCACAAGTGGAGCTCAGTCCTCCTAATCACCTTTCCGTCCATACCACTTCTGCCTACAGTTCTCAAGAAGATCTAGAACGAATGGGCCCAAGTCATTCTTGAAGCTCCGGAAAATGCACGGAGAGTCATGTAGCCCGAGCTTCTTCAAATGAGCATCGATCCTCCAATCAGGCTGCCCCTTCGGGAGGATATGCTGTTGCAGCAGCAGGAGAGGGTTCTCCACCTGAACCTATCAACTCTCTGCCTACTTGCGTGGATTTGCGAAGATTTTGATCTTCCTCTTGAAGTCTATTAGGTTATCTTGCCCGCCAGGCATCCCTCCACCAAGACGGTATATGCCTGCCATTGGCAAAGAAAATTGAAATATTGTACAGAAAAGACTATTGACCCTCTTTCAGCCTCTCTTTCTGATATTCTTCTCTTTATTCTTTCTTTTGCCCAGCAGAGCTCTGCTCTAGGCACTCTCAAGGGTTATCTTTCTCCTCTGTCTGCTTTTCTGCCGCCGCCTGACCAACCCTCTTTATTCAGTCTCCCATTGTAAATAGGTTTGTGGAAGGGCTTGTAGATATGTTCCCCCCTACACCCTTTATTATGACTCAGTGGGATCTCAATCTAGTTCTTGCTTACCTTGTGCACTCCCTTTGAGCCGCTACATAACTGTCCCCTCCGGTTGCACTCCATCAAAACGGCATTCCTAGTGGCTATTTCATCTGCCCGGAGGGTGAGTAAGCTGTAGGTTTTATCATCCAAGCCTCCTTATATCATGACATTTCCGGATAAGGTGGTGCTTCACACCTGAGCCTCTTTCCTTCCTGAGTTGGTGCCCCCATTCCATCTGGGTCAGTCGGTCATACTGCCCACCTTTTTTGCTTCTCTGCCTTCCTCTAAGGAAGAGGAGCGTTTCTATCGTCTTGACCCAAAAAGAGCATTGTCATTCTACCTTGACCGCACAAAACAGTTGCGGGTGGACGACCAACTCTGATAGCTAAAAAAAGATTGGGCAATTCAGAAATGAACCATTTCATGCTAGGTCATATTCTGTATTAAGATCTTCTACATCCTGGCTAAAAAGTAACCTCCTGAGTGCTTTTGAACCCTCTCCACCAGGGGGAAGACTGCGACCACAGCATTGGTTCGTGGAGTGCCAGTCCTGGACATCTGCGTTACAACAAACAAATGATGGACGGAATGCTGACAATGCAGACATTCTCCCCCAGTCAAAAGATCTGGGTTAAATCCATCGTTCTTTTGCCCACTACGCCACCCCAGTTTAGACATGGCCATATGCAAATCAGTCTTGACCCTGTGCCTCATGGGAACAGTCCAGCCCGAACTGCCAAGCCATGTCTTCCCTGGACCGGAATCAAGCATCCTAGGACCGGTTTCTGGCTATCAGCCGTCATCAGCCAGGATAGCTTGACTCCAGTGGCGTAGTGAGCACGGGTCCCACGTCTGGGAATACCCATCCCACTTAGGGCGAAAAGCGTTACAACAAACAAATGATGGACGGAATGCTGACAATGCAGACATTCTCCCCCAGTCAAAAGATCTGGGTTAAATCCATCGTTCTTTTGCCCACTACGCCACCCCAGTTTAGACATGGCCATATGCAAATCAGTCTTGACCCTGTGCCTCATGGGAACAGTCCAGCCCGAACTGCCAAGCCATGTCTTCCCTGGACCGGAATCAAGCATCCTAGGACCGGTTTCTGGCTATCAGCCGTCATCAGCCAGGATAGCTTGACTCCAGTGGCGTAGTGAGCACGGGTCCCACGTCTGGGAATACCCATCCCACTTAGGGCGAAAAGCGTTACAACAAACAAATGATGGACGGAATGCTGACAATGCAGACATTCTCCCCCAGTCAAAAGATCTGGGTTAAATCCATCGTTCTTTTGCCCACTACGCCACCCCAGTTTAGACATGGCCATATGCAAATCAGTCTTGACCCTGTGCCTCATGGGAACAGTCCAGCCCGAACTGCCAAGCCATGTCTTCCCTGGACCGGAATCAAGCATCCTAGGACCGGTTTCTGGCTATCAGCCGTCATCAGCCAGGATAGCTTGACTCCAGTGGCGTAGTGAGCACGGGTCCCACGTCTGGGAATACCCATCCCACTTAGGGCGAAAAGCGTTACAACAAACAAATGATGGACGGAATGCTGACAATGCAGACATTCTCCCCCAGTCAAAAGATCTGGGTTAAATCCATCGTTCTTTTGCCCACTACGCCACCCCAGTTTAGACATGGCCATATGCAAATCAGTCTTGACCCTGTGCCTCATGGGAACAGTCCAGCCCGAACTGCCAAGCCATGTCTTCCCTGGACCGGAATCAAGCATCCTAGGACCGGTTTCTGGCTATCAGCCGTCATCAGCCAGGATAGCTTGACTCCAGTGGCGTAGTGAGCACGGGTCCCACGTCTGGGAATACCCATCCCACTTAGGGCGAAAAGCGTTACAACAAACAAATGATGGACGGAATGCTGACAATGCAGACATTCTCCCCCAGTCAAAAGATCTGGGTTAAATCCATCGTTCTTTTGCCCACTACGCCACCCCAGTTTAGACATGGCCATATGCAAATCAGTCTTGACCCTGTGCTTCATGGGAACAGTCCAGCCCGAACTGCCAAGCCATGTCTTCCCTGGACCGGAATCAAGCATCCTAGGACCGGTTTCTGGCTATCAGCCGTCATCAGCCAGGATAGCTTGACTCCAGTGGCGTAGTGAGCACTGGTCCCACGTCTGGGAATACCCATTGTCAGGTTTGGAATTGATAAGGTCAGGTTTCCTCGTTTGCAACTACAACACTTTAGTCAGGCAAGGTTTGGAAGAAGAAGGCGGAGATGTATGTCTGCAAGATCGCTCTCCGCTTTCCTCCGTTTACTATTAGTTTAGACTATACCTTTCCTTCTCCCTTCCCCCCCCCCCTCTTCACACCTCCAAGATGGCCGCTGGTTGGTACATCTGTTCCTCAGTTCACTCTGTGGCCGCGCTGCAGTGTTTCCCTTTTGAATGTAGTGCGCGCGCGGACAATACGCGGCGCACTTCAACCGTCTATTTTTGCTGAGTAGCGGTTTCTTTTGGAGCTCCGCATTTCCCTCATGAAATCTCCAGTCAGAAGTTGGGAGAATCCATGTTAGGGTATCTCTCTCTTTGTGACTTTCTTTTGGGCTCCGTGAGTGGAGCGTTCAGTTCGTGACTTTCTTCAGCAACTATCCTGCAGAGTTAGTTTGGCGGATATGAAGAGAATTTCCAGGCTGTGAAAACTTGACGAATGGGCAGCGGTCTTCTGAAGTAAGGAGGCTTTGTGTTTCGTGAGAGAAGAATTCTTCTTGATAAGTAAGTGAAGCCTCTTACTCGCATTTGCCGTAAGCAGCATCATCTAGAGTCCTCTTCCAGTCAAAGAGAAATAGAAAACTCAGTTCATCTAAACTCCTTTGGATCACAGACTTGTTCCAGTTTGTCCAGCAACGTTTTCTAAGCAGAGTAGAGTGGAACTCAGACCTCAAGGCGTACTTCCTTCAAGAAGTGACTTTTCTCTATGGAACCTAAAAGCACTAAGGGGTGTGCAATTATATATATATATATATATATATAGGGTTTACACAATTCTGCAACCAATTATTCTAGAGTCCAGATTCCAGAAAGCTATCCCGCCCAGTCACATCGCTCCATTTCCAAATTTGGTGAAATTAGATGCAAGGGATTCCTCACTGAAGGTAGACAGGTATGGTGGCCAGATAAGGAGAGGGTGGGGGAGTCGCTGGTACGCTGGGTGTTCACGTGTACATTTTCATTGCAGGAATTGTCTCTGCCATCAGTACAGCACATCCTCCACAAATGAGGTTCTCGCTGAGAATAGAGAGCAGCTACCCACTGTATCAGGACAGGTACTAGTAGAAGGTTTTTAATTAGAGTGTAGAGAGAGTTAGTGGTTGGAGTTGTTGTTTATTAACTCTCATTACAGGGTCCAAGACGTAAGAAGTTACGAGGCCAGTCCAGGAAGAACATACAGTGCAGTCTCTCTTGTCTGTCCAATTCCCCTTTCCCCCTCACTGCTGCTCGTGAGCCTTGAGTTCGCGGCAGCGGAGTGGGGGAGTGGAGATTCAGCATCTGCTCCTGTGGAAACAAACTTCAGCTTGAGGAACTTGACAGATTGAAGTGCCTTAAAACCGAAATTTCCACCTGAGCACGATGGCTGAGGGAATAGACGTTAAGGCCCTGGCCACAGTATTAGATAGTATACAAAAACAGTTAAGTGATACTATGGAAGAGAATAGGTCCCTTAGAGAAGAAGTCAGGAAGTCAGTTTTAGATTCTAGTTATTTACGCCAACAGTTTGAAGATTTTACTGGGAGTAGTCGCCCACCTGACAAAGAAGATAAACCCCCCACTTTTGCTCCCGCTCCATCGGCGGCAGAACTCACTACACAGGTGATCCATGCAATCTCACCAACTATTCCTTTAGCAGCTCCAGAGAGATATAGTGGGGATCCGAATAAGGCCCAAATTTTTCTCACACAATGCTCTTTACACTATCTTTGTCGGCCAATTATCTTTAAGGAAGATCAGTCTAAGGTGGCGTTCATGCTGTCGTACCTGAGTGGAGATGCCGCCGCTTGGTCCATGCCTTTGGTCAACAACAATGATCCAATTTTATATGAATTTGAAGAATTTAAGAAAGAATTTCTACGGATATTTGACAGACGGTCCATTTCTCAATCCACAGATAATGAGCTCCTAGATCTAAAGCAGGGGAACCGTGAGTTAGTTGCATACTTGGCCCAATTTAATAAATTAATTGTAGAAACTAACTGGCCAGAAGCAAAACGTGCGGCAATCTTTTATCGTGGTCTCAAGGATGAGATTAAGGATGGCCTATCACAGATTCCGAAACGTCCCACAGAGATTTCTGAACTGATTGACCTTGTTCTTCAGATTTATCAACGCCAGAATGAAAGGAAGAATGAGAGGCGCAAAGAAACGAGATATATTCCTCCTCGTTTCGACAGGATGAAAGCAGAAGGAGCCAAGTCTAAGGAAGCTACTTCAGAAGATGAGCCAATGCAGATTGGATCCGTGCGAGGACCTTTGTCGAAAGAAGAAAGAGAGAAAAGACGTTTGGGCAAGTTGTGTATGTACTGTGGGAACCCAGGTCATTTCGTGAAGGAATGCCAAAAGAGACCAAAGAACAATTCGTGGGTAAAAGATCGGCTCCACCAGTAGAAGGGGTTGCCCTGGTGGAAGCGAAGGAGCAGTCAACTCCAGATGTTAAATTGGTGGCTAACACTTTGCAATCTTCGGCCCCGCATCTAATTTTATTGGTACAGATAAGGTTTGGAGGTCAAATCAAAGAGGGGATTTCCGTCATGATTGACTCAGGGGCCACAGGAAATTTTTGTGATATTGGTTTTGCTAAGACTCTCGGAATCCTGTTCGTGAGGAAGGAACGGCCAGAGCCGGTACGTGCAGTGGATGGAACTAGTTTGTCCTCCGGACCAATTGTCTACGAAACTGAGGAAATTTTGTTGTGGGGCCCCGGTCAACATCTTAGCTCAGTACAATTCAGTTTGATAGATGCTCCGCAATTCCAATTTATCTTGGGCTTGCCTTGGCTTACGGAGCATAACCCTCAAATCGACTGGGCTCAACGATCCATTCGCATGAATTCCAATTACTGTTTGCAACATTGTTTTCATTCACATTTAGATTCCTCAACAGCAGCTCAAGCCTCTCAGTCCCAATTGTTAGCAAGCGTGACTCAGACCATTTGTGCTTTAGATACTCAAGAAATACCCCAAGATTATGAAGATCTCGCCTCAGTGTTTGATGAAAAGGAAGCAGAACGTTTACCCCCCATCGTGAGTACGACTGTCGAATTGAGTTGGAGCCTGGAGCCTCACTGCCCTGTAGTCGAATCTATGCATTGACTGAAACGGAAAATGTTCATCTAAAGGAATATCTGAGTAAATATTTGGCAAATGGCTTCATCCGCCCTTCACAGTCACCGGTGTCGTCTCCACTTTTCTTCATTCCTAAGAAGGATGGCGGACTGCGAACATGCATTGACTATCGTGCCTTAAATTTGGTGACTAAGAAGAATCGCTATCCACTGCCCTTGATTTCTGAGCTTTTGGATCAGGTAAAGGGGGCTAAGGTATATACGAAATTGGATCTGAGAGGAGCCTATCACCTGGTGCGTATGGCTGAAGGAGAGGAGTGGAAGACGGCTTTTCGAACTCGTTTTGGGTTATATGAATATCAAGTCATGCCATTTGGTCTATGCAACGCTCCAGCCGCATTTCAGCACTTTGTCAACGACGTGCTCCGCGAATTTTTGGATCGTTGCGCAGTGGTTTACATAGACGACATCCTCATTTTTTCAGCCAGTTTGAAGGAACATATCCAGCATGTTCGATCCATCCTGAAGAAGCTGCTTGAGAACCAACTTTTTGTAAAATTGGAGAAGTGTGTTTTCCATTCCACCCGAGTTGAGTTCCTGGGATTCGTATTGTCCCCCACTGGGGTTTCCATGGATGAGTCCAAAGTAAGAGCCATCAGGGATTGGCCCTCTCCGACCTCAGTGAAGGAAGTCCAGAGTTTCCTCGGCTTCGCCAATTTCTACAGGCGTTTCATCCTAAACTTTTCTGAGCGAGTTTGTCCCCTTACAAGATTACTCAAGAAAAAGACCAAGTTCGAGTGGAACGCAGAAACTGAATCAGCATTCAATGATCTAAAGAGAATCTTTGTATCTTCCCCGGTGCTGCTTCATCCAAATCCAGAAGAACCATTCTTTGTGGAAGCAGATGCCTCCAATCTGGCAATTGGGGGAATTTTGTCCCAGCGCCATAAGCAAACAGGCCAGCTGCATCCTGTAGCCTTTCGTTCCAGAAAATTATCAGCTGCTGAGATCAATTATCCAATCGCAGATAAGGAACTGTTAGCAGTCAAGGATGCATTCTTGGAGTGGAGACATTATTTGTTGGGGGCCAGGCATGTTGTAACCGTATTCACGGATCATCGAAATCTCCAATTTCTGAAATCCGCTCGCACTCTAACTCCACGTCAATTGAGATGGTCATTATTCTTTGCAGATTATAATTTTGTTTTGATTTATAAACCTGGAAAAGTTAATGGAAAGGCGGACGCTCTTTCTCGCCTGAATGTAAGTGAAGAAGCTAACCCTAGTGAGAAAGGAGTAATCATCCCAGCAGACCGAATAGTTGGAACTCTCACCTATGCCGACATTGAAAAGAAATTGAGCACTTTGCAGTCTCCAGACGAGGTGGGGACTTGGACCGCCAAAGGGAAGAGATTTCAAGTTCAAGAAGGAAGACCCTATTATCTTGACAAGTTGTTTGTGTCAGACCTGGATTTGAGAAAGCAGATCATTGAACACTTCCACGACGATCCTCTGGCTGGGCATAAGGGAGTGAAGAAGACTATGGAGCTGATTCAAAGAGAATTTTGGTGGCCGGCCATGGAAGCTCAGGTGCGGCAGTATGTAACCACTTGTGAATTGTGTATCAAAGGAAAGACGCCTAGAAGGGCTCCACAAGGTCTATTACAGCCTTTGCCTCCCCCCCCATACCCTTGGCATACCATTTCAATGGATTTCATTGTTGATCTCCCGTCCAGTGGAGGGCTTTCAGTTATTTGGGTGGTGGTGGATCTTTTTTCTAAAATGAGCCACTTCGTCCCTTTGCAAACTCTTCCCAATGGCACACTACTGTCCAAACTGTTTACCCAACACATTGTAAGGGCACACGGCATTCCTAAGACAGTCATTTCCGACAGGGGCCCTCAGTTTGTCTCTCGATTCTGGAGATCCTTTTTGAAGAGGTTGGGTGTTGATTCGCGTCTGTCCACCAGTTTCCATCCAGAGACTGATGGACAGACAGAAAGAGTAAATCAAGAATTGGAACAATACTTGCGCCTGTTCTTGATGGAGCAGGAAGGAGAATGGCCAGATTTGGTCTGGGCTGCTGAGTTTGCTTACAATAATTCACAGCATGCATCTACGGGGTACTCCCCATTTTATTTGAATTCCGGTAGGCATCCAAATACTCTGGTAGATAGAGAAATCAGTAATGTTCCAGCAGTAGAATCTGTAGTACGAGAATTACACTTGGCTTATCAATCAGCTTCTAGAAATGTATCCAAGGCCAAAAGTTCTTTTAAGAAACAGGCAGACAAGAAGAGGCGTCCAAACCCAGTATATGAGAAGGGGGACCTGGTCTGGGTTTCCACGCGAAACTTACGCCTGAAGGGAAACCGGAAGTTTCAACCTAGGTTTGTGGGCCCATTTTGCGTGGACCGAATGGTGAATCCAGTCAGTGTAAAGGTCAGACTTCCTCCTAGATTGAAGATTCATCCGGTTTTCCATGTCTCCCTGCTCCAGCGTAGTCCAGAAGGATGTAGGCTTAGGAAGACCCCTTCTCCAATCAAAGTGCTGGGCAGTGACGAATTTGAGGTGAAGAGAATTTTAGATTCTAGGCTACAAAGAGGGAAAATTTTCTATCTAGTGGACTGGAAAGGGTATGGCCCTGAAGAGAGATCCTGGGAACCATTGTCCAATATCCATGCACCACGTCTGCTTCGAGAGTTCCATCACACATATCCCACTAAACCCAAGGAGGGGAGGGGAGGGGCTTTGGTGGGAGGTACTGTCAGGTTTGGAATTGATAAGGTCAGGTTTCCTCGTTTGCAACTACAACACTTTAGTCAGGCAAGGTTTGGAAGAAGAAGGCGGAGATGTGTGTCTGCAAGATCGCTCTCCGCTTTCCTCCGTTTACTATTAGTTTAGACTATACCTTTCCTTCTCCCTTTCCCCCCCCCCCTCTTCACACCTCCAAGATGGCCGCTGGTTGGTACATCTGTTCCTCAGTTCACTCTGTGGCCGCGCTGCAGTGTTTCCCTTTTGAATGTAGTGCGCGCGCGGACAATACGCGGCGCACTTCAACCGTCTATTTTTGCTGAGTAGCGGTTTCTTTTGGAGCTCCGCATTTCCCTCATGAAATCTCCAGTCAGAAGTTGGGAGAATCCATGTTAGGGTATCTCTCTCTTTGTGACTTTCTTTTGGGCTCCGTGAGTGGAGCGTTCAGTTCGTGACTTTCTTCAGCAACTATCCTGCAGAGTTAGTTTGGCGGATATGAAGAGAATTTCCAGGCTGTGAAAACTTGACGAATGGGCAGCGGTCTTCTGAAGTAAGGAGGCTTTGTGTTTCGTGAGAGAAGAATTCTTCTTGATAAGTAAGTGAAGCCTCTTACTCGCATTTGCCGTAAGCAGCATCATCTAGAGTCCTCTTCCAGTCAAAGAGAAATAGAAAACTCAGTTCATCTAAACTCCTTTGGATCACAGACTTGTTCCAGTTTGTCCAGCAACGTTTTCTAAGCAGAGTAGAGTGGAACTCAGACCTCAAGGCGTACTTCCTTCAAGAAGTGACTTTTCTCTATGGAACCTAAAAGCACTAAGGGGTGTGCAATTATATATATATATATATATATAGGGTTTACACAATTCTGCAACCAATTATTCTAGAGTCCAGATTCCAGAAAGCTATCCCGCCCAGTCACATCGCTCCATTTCCAAATTTGGTGAAATTAGATGCAAGGGATTCCTCACTGAAGGTAGACAGGTATGGTGGCCAGATAAGGAGAGGGTGGGGGAGTCGCTGGTACGCTGGGTGTTCACGTGTACATTTTCATTGCAGGAATTGTCTCTGCCATCAGTACAGCACATCCTCCACAAATGAGGTTCTCGCTGAGAATAGAGAGCAGCTACCCACTGTATCAGGACAGGTACTAGTAGAAGGTTTTTAATTAGAGTGTAGAGAGAGTTAGTGGTTGGAGTTGTTGTTTATTAACTCTCATTACAGGGTCCAAGACGTAAGAAGTTACAAGGCCAGTCCAGGAAGAACATACAGTGCAGTCTCTCTTGTCTGTCCAATTCCCCTTTCCCCCTCACTGCTGCTCGTGAGCCTTGAGTTCGCGGCAGCGGAGTGGGGGAGTGGAGATTCAGCATCTGCTCCTGTGGAAACAAACTTCAGCTTGAGGAACTTGACACCCATCCCACTTAGGGCGAAAAGCGTTACAACAAACAAATGATGGACGGAATGCTGACAATGCAGACATTCTCCCCCAGTCAAAAGATCTGGGTTAAATCCATCGTTCTTTTGCCCACTACGCCACCCCAGTTTAGACATGGCCATATGCAAATCAGTCTTGACCCTGTGCCTCATGGGAACAGTCCAGCCCGAACTGCCAAGCCATGTCTTCCCTGGACCGGAATCAAGCATCCTAGGACCGGTTTCTGGCTATCAGCCGTCATCAGCCAGGATAGCTTGACTCCAGTGGCGTAGTGAGCACGGGTCCCACGTCTGGGAATACCCATCCCACTTAGGGCGAAAAGCGTTACAACAATCAAATGATGGACGGAATGCTGACAATGCAGACATTCTCCCCCAGTCAAAAGATCTGGGTTAAATCCATCGTTCTTTTGCCCACTACGCCACCCCAGTTTAGACATGGCCATATGCAAATCAGTCTTGACCCTGTGCCTCATGGGAACAGTCCAGCCCGAACTGCCAAGCCATGTCTTCCCTGGACCAGAATCAAGCATCCTAGGACCGGTTTCTGGCTATCAGCCGTCATCAGCCAGGATAGCTTGACTCCAGTGGCGTAGTGAGCACGGGTCCCACGTCTGGGAATACCCATCCCACTTAGGGCGAAAAGCGTTACAACAAACAAATGATGGACGGAATGCTGACAATGCAGACATTCTCCCCCAGTCAAAAGATCTGGGTTAAATCCATCGTTCTTTTGCCCACTACGCCACCCCAGTTTAGACATGGCCATATGCAAATCAGTCTTGACCCTGTGCCTCATGGGAACAGTCCAGCCCGAACTGCCAAGCCATGTCTTCCCTGGACCGGAATCAAGCATCCTAGGACCGGTTTCTGGCTATCAGCCGTCATCAGCCAGGATAGCTTGACTCCAGTGGCCATTGGAGTCAAGCTATCCTGGCTGATGACGGCTGATAGCCAGAAACCGGTCCTAGGATGCTTGATTCCGGTCCAGGAAAGACATGGCTTGGCAGTTCGGGCTGGACTGTTCCCATGAGGCACAGGGTCAAGACTGATTTGCATATGGCCATGTCTGAACTGGGGTGGTGTGGTGAGCAAAATAACGATGGATTAAACCCAGATCTGTGACTGGGGGTGAATGTTTTGCCATTGTGCAACATTCCGTCCATCATCTTGTGTGTTTTGCTGTTCACCCTATGTGGGAAGGGTATGCCCAGACGTGGGTCCCGTGCTCACTACGCCACTGGAGTCAAGCTATCCTGGCTGATGACGGCTGATAGCCAGAAACCGGTCCTAGGATGCTTGATTCCGGTCCAGGGAAGACATGGCTTGGCAGTTCGGGCTGGACTGTTCCCATGAGGCACAGGGTCAAGACTGATTTGCATATGGCCATGTCTGAACTGGGGTGGTGTGGTGAGCAAAATAACGATGGATTAAACCCAGATCTGTGACTGGGGGTGAATGTTTTGCCATTGTGCAACATTCCGTCCATCATCTTGTGTGTTTTGCTGTTCACCCTATGTGGGAAGGGTATGCCCAGACGTGGGTCCCGTGCTCACTACGCCACTGGAGTCAAGCTATCCTGGCTGATGACGGCTGATAGCCAGAAACCGGTCCTAGGATGCTTGATTCCGGTCCAGGGAAGACATGGCTTGGCAGTTCGGGCTGGACTGTTCCCATGAGGCACAGGGTCAAGACTGATTTGCATATGGCCATGTCTGAACTGGGGTGGTGTGGTGAGCAAAATAACGATGGATTAAACCCAGATCTGTGACTGGGGGTGAATGTTTTGCCATTGTGCAACATTCCGTCCATCATCTTGTGTGTTTTGCTGTTCACCCTATGTGGGAAGGGTATGCCCAGACGTGGGTCCCGTGCTCACTACGCCACTGGAGTCAAGCTATCCTGGCTGATGATGGCTGATAGCCAGAAACCGGTCCTAGGATGCTTGATTCCGGTCCAGGGAAGACATGGCTTGGCAGTTCGGGCTGGACTGTTCCCATGAGGCACAGGGTCAAGACTGATTTGCATATGGCCATGTCTGAACTGGGGTGGTGTGGTGAGCAAAATAACGATGGATTAAACCCAGATCTGTGACTGGGGGTGAATGTTTTGCCATTGTGCAACATTCCGTCCATCATCTTGTGTGTTTTGCTGTTCACCCTATGTGGGAAGGGTATGCCCAGACGTGGGTCCCGTGCTCACTACGCCACTGGAGTCAAGCTACCCTGGCTGATGACGGCTGATAGCCAGAAACCGGTCCTAGGATGCTTGATTCCGGTCCAGGGAAGATATGGCTTGGCAGTTCGGGCTGGACTGTTCCCATGAGGCACAGGGTCAAGACTGATTTGCATATGGCCATGTCTGAACTGGGGTGGTGTGGTGAGCAAAATAACGATGGATTAAACCCAGATCTGTGACTGGGGGTGAATGTTTTGCCATTGTGCAACATTCCGTCCATCATCTTGTGTGTTTTGCTGTTCACCCTATGTGGGAAGGGTATGCCCAGACGTGGGTCCCGTGCTCACTACGCCACTGGAGTCAAGCTATCCTGGCTGATGACGGCTGATAGCCAGAAACCGGTCCTAGGATGCTTGATTCCGGTCCAGGGAAGACATGGCTTGGCAGTTCGGGCTGGACTGTTCCCATGAGGCACAGGGTCAAGACTGATTTGCATATGGCCATGTCTGAACTGGGGTGGTGTGGTGAGCAAAATAACGATGGATTAAACCCAGATCTGTGACTGGGGGTGAATGTTTTGCCATTGTGCAACATTCCGTCCATCATCTTGTGTGTTTTGCTGTTCACCCTATGTGGGAAGGGTATGCCCAGACGTGGGTCCCGTGCTCACTACGCCACTGGAGTCAAGCTATCCTGTCTGATGACGGCTGATAGCCAGAAACCGGTCCTAAAATGCTTGATTCCGGTCCAGGGAAGACATGGCTTGGCAGTTCGGGCTGGACTGTTCCCATGAGGCACAGGGTCAAGACTGATTTGCATATGGCCATGTCTGAACTGGGGTGGTGTGGTGAGCAAAATAACGATGGATTAAACCCAGATCTGTGACTGGGGGTGAATGTTTTGCCATTGTGCAACATTCCGTCCATCATCTTGTGTGTTTTGCTGTTCACCCTATGTGGGAAGGGTATGCCCAGACGTGGGTCCCGTGCTCACTACGCCACTGGAGTCAAGCTATCCTGGCTGATGACGGCTGATAGCCAGAAACCGGTCCTAGGATGCTTGATTCCGGTCCAGGGAAGACATGGCTTGGCAGTTCGGGCTGGACTGTTCCCATGAGGCACAGGGTCAAGACTGATTTGCATATGGCCATGTCTGAACTGGGGTGGTGTGGTGAGCAAAATAACGATGGATTAAACCCAGATCTGTGACTGGGGGTGAATGTTTTGCCATTGTGCAACATTCCGTCCATCATCTTGTGTGTTTTGCTGTTCACCCTATGTGGGAAAGGTATGCCCAGACGTGGGTCCCGTGCTCACTACGCCACTGGAGTCAAGCTATCCTGGCTGATGACGGCTGATAGCCAGAAACCGGTCCTAGGATGCTTGATTCCGGTCCAGGGAAGACATGGCTTGGCAGTTCGGGCTGGACTGTTCCCATGAGGCACAGGGTCAAGACTGATTTGCATATGGCCATGTCTGAACTGGGGTGGTGTGGTGAGCAAAATAACGATGGATTAAACCCAGATCTGTGACTGGGGGTGAATGTTTTGCCATTGTGCAACATTCCGTCCATCATCTTGTGTGTTTTGCTGTTCACCCTATGTGGGAAGGGTATGCCCAGACGTGGGTCCCGTGCTCACTACGCCACTGGAGTCAAGCTATCCTGGCTGATGACGGCTGATAGCCAGAAACCGGTCCTAGGATGCTTGATTCCGGTCCAGGGAAGACATGGCTTGGCAGTTCGGGCTGGACTGTTCCCATGAGGCACAGGGTCAAGACTGATTTGCATATGGCCATGTCTGAACTGGGGTGGTGTGGTGAGCAAAATAACGATGGATTAAACCCAGATCTGTGACTGGGGGTGAATGTTTTGCCATTGTGCAACATTCCGTCCATCATCTTGTGTGTTTTGCTGTTCACCCTATGTGGGAAGGGTATCCCCAGACGTGGGTCCCGTGCTCACTACGCCACTGGAGTCAAGCTACCCTGGCTGATGACGGCTGATAGCCAGAAACCGGTCCTAGGATGCTTGATTCCGGTCCAGGGAAGACATGGCTTGGCAGTTCGGGCTGGACTGTTCCCATGAGGCACAGGGTCAAGACTGATTTGCATATGGCCATGTCTGAACTGGGGTGGTGTGGTGAGCAAAATAACGATGGATTAAACCCAGATCTGTGACTGGGGGTGAATGTTTTGCCATTGTGCAACATTCCGTCCATCATCTTGTGTGTTTTGCTGTTCACCCTATGTGGGAAGGGTATGCCCAGACGTGGGTCCCGTGCTCACTACGCCACTGGAGTCAAGCTATCCTGGCTGATGACGGCTGATAGCCAGAAACCGGTCCTAGGATGCTTGATTCCGGTCCAGGGAAGACATGGCTTGGCAGTTCGGGCTGGACTGTTCCCATGAGGCACAGGGTCAAGACTGATTTGCATATGGCCATGTCTGAACTGGGGTGGTGTGGTGAGCAAAATAACGATGGATTAAACCCAGATCTGTGACTGGGGGTGAATGTTTTGCCATTGTGCAACATTCCGTCCATCATCTTGTGTGTTTTGCTGTTCACCCTATGTGGGAAGGGTATGCCCAGACGTGGGTCCCGTGCTCACTACGCCACTGGAGTCAAGCTATCCTGGCTGATGACGGCTGATAGCCAGAAACCGGTCCTAGGATGCTTGATTCCGGTCCAGGGAAGACATGGCTTGGCAGTTCGGGCTGGACTGTTCCCATGAGGCACAGGGTCAAGACTGATTTGCATATGGCCATGTCTGAACTGGGGTGGTGTGGTGAGCAAAATAACGATGGATTAAACCCAGATCTGTGACTGGGGGTGAATGTTTTGCCATTGTGCAACATTCCGTCCATCATCTTGTGTGTTTTGCTGTTCACCCTATGTGGGAAGGGTATGCCCAGACGTGGGTCCCGTGCTCACTACGCCACTGGAGTCAAGCTATCCTGGCTGATGACGGCTGATAGCCAGAAACCGGTCCTAAAATGCTTGATTCCGGTCCAGGGAAGACATGGCTTGGCAGTTCGGGCTGGACTGTTCCCATGAGGCACAGGGTCAAGACTGATTTGCATATGGCCATGTCTGAACTGGGGTGGTGTGGTGAGCAAAATAACGATGGATTAAACCCAGATCTGTGACTGGGGGTGAATGTTTTGCCATTGTGCAACATTCCGTCCATCATCTTGTGTGTTTTGCTGTTCACCCTATGTGGGAAGGGTATGCCCAGACGTGGGTCCCGTGCTCACTACGCCACTGGAGTCAAGCTATCCTGGCTGATGACGGCTGATAGCCAGAAACCGGTCCTAGGATGCTTGATTCCGGTCCAGGGAAGACATGGCTTGGCAGTTCGGGCTGGACTGTTCCCATGAGGCACAGGGTCAAGACTGATTTGCATATGGCCATGTCTGAACTGGGGTGGTGTGGTGAGCAAAATAACGATGGATTAAACCCAGATCTGTGACTGGGGGTGAATGTTTTGCCATTGTGCAACATTCCGTCCATCATCTTGTGTGTTTTGCTGTTCACCCTATGTGGGAAGGGTATGCCCAGACGTGGGTCCCGTGCTCACTACGCCACTGGAGTCAAGCTATCCTGGCTGATGACGGCTGATAGCCAGAAACCGGTCCTAGGATGCTTGATTCCGGTCCAGGGAAGACATGGCTTGGCAGTTCGGGCTGGACTGTTCCCATGAGGCACAGGGTCAAGACTGATTTGCATATGGCCATGTCTGAACTGGGGTGGTGTGGTGAGCAAAATAACGATGGATTAAACCCAGATCTGTGACTGGGGGTGAATGTTTTGCCATTGTGCAACATTCCGTCCATCATCTTGTGTGTTTTGCTGTTCACCCTATGTGGGAAGGGTATGCCCAGACGTGGGTCCCGTGCTCACTACGCCACTGGAGTCAAGCTATCCTGGCTGATGACGGCTGATAGCCAGAAACCGGTCCTAGGATGCTTGATTCCGGTCCAGGGAAGACATGGCTTGGCAGTTCGGGCTGGACTGTTCCCATGAGGCACAGGGTCAAGACTGATTTGCATATGGCCATGTCTGAACTGGGGTGGTGTGGTGAGCAAAATAACGATGGATTAAACCCAGATCTGTGACTGGGGGTGAATGTTTTGCCATTGTGCAACATTCCGTCCATCATCTTGTGTGTTTTGCTGTTCACCCTATGTGGGAAGGGTATGCCCAGACGTGGGTCCCGTGCTCACTACGCCACTGGAGTCAAGCTACCCTGGCTGATGACGGCTGATAGCCAGAAACCGGTCCTAGGATGCTTGATTCCGGTCCAGGGAAGACATGGCTTGGCAGTTCGGGCTGGACTGTTCCCATGAGGCACAGGGTCAAGACTGATTTGCATATGGCCATGTCTGAACTGGGGTGGTGTGGTGAGCAAAATAACGATGGATTAAACCCAGATCTGTGACTGGGGGTGAATGTTTTGCCATTGTGCAACATTCCGTCCATCATCTTGTGTGTTTTGCTGTTCACCCTATGTGGGAAGGGTATGCCCAGACGTGGGTCCCGTGCTCACTACGCCACTGGAGTCAAGCTATCCTGGCTGATGACGGCTGATAGCCAGAAACCGGTCCTAGGATGCTTGATTCCGGTCCAGGGAAGACATGGCTTGGCAGTTCGGGCTGGACTGTTCCCATGAGGCACAGGGTCAAGACTGATTTGCATATGGCCATGTCTGAACTGGGGTGGTGTGGTGAGCAAAATAACGATGGATTAAACCCAGATCTGTGACTGGGGGTGAATGTTTTGCCATTGTGCAACATTCCGTCCATCATCTTGTGTGTTTTGCTGTTCACCCTATGTGGGAAGGGTATGCCCAGACGTGGGTCCCGTGCTCACTACGCCACTGGAGTCAAGCTATCCTGGCTGATGACGGCTGATAGCCAGAAACCGGTCCTAGGATGCTTGATTCCGGTCCAGGGAAGACATGGCTTGGCAGTTCGGGCTGGACTGTTCCCATGAGGCACAGGGTCAAGACTGATTTGCATATGGCCATGTCTGAACTGGGGTGGTGTGGTGAGCAAAATAACGATGGATTAAACCCAGATCTGTGACTGGGGGTGAATGTTTTGCCATTGTGCAACATTCCGTCCATCATCTTGTGTGTTTTGCTGTTCACCCTATGTGGGAAGGGTATGCCCAGACGTGGGTCCCGTGCTCACTACGCCACTGGAGTCAAGCTATCCTGGCTGATGACGGCTGATAGCCAGAAACCGGTCCTAGGATGCTTGATTCCGGTCCAGGGAAGACATGGCTTGGCAGTTCGGGCTGGACTGTTCCCATGAGGCACAGGGTCAAGACTGATTTGCATATGGCCATGTCTGAACTGGGGTGGTGTGGTGAGCAAAATAACGATGGATTAAACCCAGATCTGTGACTGGGGGTGAATGTTTTGCCATTGTGCAACATTCCGTCCATCATCTTGTGTGTTTTGCTGTTCACCCTATGTGGGAAGGGTATGCCCAGACGTGGGTCCCGTGCTCACTACGCCACTGGAGTCAAGCTATCCTGGCTGATGACGGCTGATAGCCAGAAACCGGTCCTAGGATGCTTGATTCCGGTCCAGGGAAGACATGGCTTGGCAGTTCGGGCTGGACTGTTCCCATGAGGCACAGGGTCAAGACTGATTTGCATATGGCCATGTCTGAACTGGGGTGGTGTGGTGAGCAAAATAACGATGGATTAAACCCAGATCTGTGACTGGGGGTGAATGTTTTGCCATTGTGCAACATTCCGTCCATCATCTTGTGTGTTTTGCTGTTCACCCTATGTGGGAAGGGTATGCCCAGACGTGGGTCCCGTGCTCACTACGCCACTGGAGTCAAGCTATCCTGGCTGATGACGGCTGATAGCCAGAAACCGGTCCTAGGATGCTTGATTCCGGTCCAGGGAAGACATGGCTTGGCAGTTCGGGCTGGACTGTTCCCATGAGGCACAGGGTCAAGACTGATTTGCATATGGCCATGTCTGAACTGGGGTGGTGTGGTGAGCAAAATAACGATGGATTAAACCCAGATCTGTGACTGGGGGTGAATGTTTTGCCATTGTGCAACATTCCGTCCATCATCTTGTGTGTTTTGCTGTTCACCCTATGTGGGAAGGGTATGCCCAGACGTGGGTCCCGTGCTCACTACGCCACTGGAGTCAAGCTATCCTGGCTGATGATGGCTGATAGCCAGAAACCGGTCCTAGGATGCTTGATTCCGGTCCAGGGAAGACATGGCTTGGCAGTTCGGGCTGGACTGTTCCCATGAGGCACAGGGTCAAGACTGATTTGCATATGGCCATGTCTGAACTGGGGTGGTGTGGTGAGCAAAATAACGATGGATTAAACCCAGATCTGTGACTGGGGGTGAATGTTTTGCCATTGTGCAACATTCCGTCCATCATCTTGTGTGTTTTGCTGTTCACCCTATGTGGGAAGGGTATGCCCAGACGTGGGTCCCGTGCTCACTACGCCACTGGAGTCAAGCTACCCTGGCTGATGACGGCTGATAGCCAGAAACCGGTCCTAGGATGCTTGATTCCGGTCCAGGGAAGACATGGCTTGGCAGTTCGGGCTGGACTGTTCCCATGAGGCACAGGGTCAAGACTGATTTGCATATGGCCATGTCTGAACTGGGGTGGTGTGGTGAGCAAAATAACGATGGATTAAACCCAGATCTGTGACTGGGGGTGAATGTTTTGCCATTGTGCAACATTCCGTCCATCATCTTGTGTGTTTTGCTGTTCACCCTATGTGGGAAGGGTATGCCCAGACGTGGGTCCCGTGCTCACTACGCCACTGGAGTCAAGCTATCCTGGCTGATGACGGCTGATAGCCAGAAACCGGTCCTAGGATGCTTGATTCCGGTCCAGGGAAGACATGGCTTGGCAGTTCGGGCTGGACTGTTCCCATGAGGCACAGGGTCAAGACTGATTTGCATATGGCCATGTCTGAACTGGGGTGGTGTGGTGAGCAAAATAACGATGGATTAAACCCAGATCTGTGACTGGGGGTGAATGTTTTGCCATTGTGCAACATTCCGTCCATCATCTTGTGTGTTTTGCTGTTCACCCTATGTGGGAAGGGTATGCCCAGACGTGGGTCCCGTGCTCACTACGCCACTGGAGTCAAGCTATCCTGTCTGATGACGGCTGATAGCCAGAAACCGGTCCTAAAATGCTTGATTCCGGTCCAGGGAAGACATGGCTTGGCAGTTCGGGCTGGACTGTTCCCATGAGGCACAGGGTCAAGACTGATTTGCATATGGCCATGTCTGAACTGGGGTGGTGTGGTGAGCAAAATAACGATGGATTAAACCCAGATCTGTGACTGGGGGTGAATGTTTTGCCATTGTGCAACATTCCGTCCATCATCTTGTGTGTTTTGCTGTTCACCCTATGTGGGAAGGGTATGCCCAGACGTGGGTCCCGTGCTCACTACGCCACTGGAGTCAAGCTATCCTGGCTGATGACGGCTGATAGCCAGAAACCGGTCCTAGGATGCTTGATTCCGGTCCAGGGAAGACATGGCTTGGCAGTTCGGGCTGGACTGTTCCCATGAGGCACAGGGTCAAGACTGATTTGCATATGGCCATGTCTGAACTGGGGTGGTGTGGTGAGCAAAATAACGATGGATTAAACCCAGATCTGTGACTGGGGGTGAATGTTTTGCCATTGTGCAACATTCCGTCCATCATCTTGTGTGTTTTGCTGTTCACCCTATGTGGGAAGGGTATGCCCAGACGTGGGTCCCGTGCTCACTACGCCACTGGAGTCAAGCTATCCTGGCTGATGACGGCTGATAGCCAGAAACCGGTCCTAGGATGCTTGATTCCGGTCCAGGGAAGACATGGCTTGGCAGTTCGGGCTGGACTGTTCCCATGAGGCACAGGGTCAAGACTGATTTGCATATGGCCATGTCTGAACTGGGGTGGTGTGGTGAGCAAAATAACGATGGATTAAACCCAGATCTGTGACTGGGGGTGAATGTTTTGCCATTGTGCAACATTCCGTCCATCATCTTGTGTGTTTTGCTGTTCACCCTATGTGGGAAGGGTATGCCCAGACGTGGGTCCCGTGCTCACTACGCCACTGGAGTCAAGCTATCCTGGCTGATGACGGCTGATAGCCAGAAACCGGTCCTAGGATGCTTGATTCTGGTCCAGGGAAGACGTGGCTTGGCAGTTCGGGCTGGACTGTTCCCATGAGGCACAGGGTCAAGACTGATTTGCATATGGCCATGTCTGAACTGGGGTGGTGTGGTGAGCAAAATAACGATGGATTAAACCCAGATCTGTGACTGGGGGTGAATGTTTTGCCATTGTGCAACATTCCGTCCATCATCTTGTGTGTTTTGCTGTTCACCCTATGTGGGAAGGGTATGCCCAGACGTGGGTCCCGTGCTCACTACGCCACTGGAGTCAAGCTACCCTGGCTGATGACGGCTGATAGCCAGAAACCGGTCCTAGGATGCTTGATTCCGGTCCAGGGAATACATGGCTTGGCAGTTCGGGCTGGACTGTTCCCATGAGGCACAGGGTCAAGACTGATTTGCATATGGCCATGTCTGAACTGGGGTGGTGTGGTGAGCAAAATAACGATGGATTAAACCCAGATCTGTGACTGGGGGTGAATGTTTTGCCATTGTGCAACATTCCGTCCATCATCTTGTGTGTTTTGCTGTTCACCCTATGTGGGAAGGGTATGCCCAGACGTGGGTCCCGTGCTCACTACGCCACTGGAGTCAAGCTATCCTGGCTGATGACGGCTGATAGCCAGAAACCGGTCCTAGGATGCTTGATTCCGGTCCAGAGAAGACATGGCTTGGCAGTTCGGGCTGGACTGTTCCCATGAGGCACAGGGTCAAGACTGATTTGCATATGGCCATGTCTGAACTGGGGTGGTGTGGTGAGCAAAATAACGATGGATTAAACCCAGATCTGTGACTGGGGGTGAATGTTTTGCCATTGTGCAACATTCCGTCCATCATCTTGTGTGTTTTGCTGTTCACCCTATGTGGGAAGGGTATGCCCAGACGTGGGTCCCGTGCTCACTACGCCACTGGAGTCAAGCTATCCTGGCTGATGACGGCTGATAGCCAGAAACCGGTCCTAGGATGCTTGATTCCGGTCCAGGGAAGACATGGCTTGGCAGTTCGGGCTGGACTGTTCCCATGAGGCACAGGGTCAAGACTGATTTGCATATGGCCATGTCTGAACTGGGGTGGTGTGGTGAGCAAAATAACGATGGATTAAACCCAGATCTGTGACTGGGGGTGAATGTTTTGCCATTGTGCAACATTCCGTCCATCATCTTGTGTGTTTTGCTGTTCACCCTATGTGGGAAGGGTATGCCCAGACGTGGGTCCCGTGCTCACTACGCCACTGGAGTCAAGCTATCCTGGCTGATGACGGCTGATAGCCAGAAACCGGTCCTAAAATGCTTGATTCCGGTCCAGGGAAGACATGGCTTGGCAGTTCGGGCTGGACTGTTCCCATGAGGCACAGGGTCAAGACTGATTTGCATATGGCCATGTCTGAACTGGGGTGGTGTGGTGAGCAAAATAACGATGGATTAAACCCAGATCTGTGACTGGGGGTGAATGTTTTGCCATTGTGCAACATTCCGTCCATCATCTTGTGTGTTTTGCTGTTCACCCTATGTGGGAAGGGTATGCCCAGACGTGGGTCCCGTGCTCACTACGCCACTGGAGTCAAGCTATCCTGGCTGATGACGGCTGATAGCCAGAAACCGGTCCTAGGATGCTTGATTCCGGTCCAGGGAAGACATGGCTTGGCAGTTCGGGCTGGACTGTTCCCATGAGGCACAGGGTCAAGACTGATTTGCATATGGCCATGTCTGAACTGGGGTGGTGTGGTGAGCAAAATAACGATGGATTAAACCCAGATCTGTGACTGGGGGTGAATGTTTTGCCATTGTGCAACATTCCGTCCATCATCTTGTGTGTTTTGCTGTTCACCCTATGTGGGAAGGGTATGCCCAGACGTGGGTCCCGTGCTCACTACGCCACTGGAGTCAAGCTATCCTGGCTGATGACGGCTGATAGCCAGAAACCGGTCCTAGGATGCTTGATTCCGGTCCAGGGAAGACATGGCTTGGCAGTTCGGGCTGGACTGTTCCCATGAGGCACAGGGTCAAGACTGATTTGCATATGGCCATGTCTGAACTGGGGTGGTGTGGTGAGCAAAATAACGATGGATTAAACCCAGATCTGTGACTGGGGGTGAATGTTTTGCCATTGTGCAACATTCCGTCCATCATCTTGTGTGTTTTGCTGTTCACCCTATGTGGGAAGGGTATGCCCAGACGTGGGTCCCGTGCTCACTACGCCACTGGAGTCAAGCTATCCTGGCTGATGACGGCTGATAGCCAGAAACCGGTCCTAGGATGCTTGATTCCGGTCCAGGGAAGACATGGCTTGGCAGTTCGGGCTGGACTGTTCCCATGAGGCACAGGGTCAAGACTGATTTGCATATGGCCATGTCTGAACTGGGGTGGTGTGGTGAGCAAAATAACGATGGATTAAACCCAGATCT
This sequence comes from Triturus cristatus, assembly GCF_964204655.1. NCBI lineage: Eukaryota > Metazoa > Chordata > Amphibia > Caudata > Salamandridae > Triturus > Triturus cristatus. The sequence goes on along the minus strand of NC_140584.1, from coordinate 183,818,767 downwards.
GTGACTGGGGGTGAATGTTTTGCCATTGTGCAACATTCCGTCCATCATCTTGTGTGTTTTGCTGTTCACCCTATGTGGGAAGGGTATGCCCAGACGTGGGTCCCGTGCTCACTACGCCACTGGAGTCAAGCTACCCTGGCTGATGACGGCTGATAGCCAGAAACCGGTCCTAGGATGCTTGATTCCGGTCCAGGGAAGACATGGCTTGGCAGTTCGGGCTGGACTGTTCCCATGAGGCACAGGGTCAAGACTGATTTGCATATGGCCATGTCTGAACTGGGGTGGTGTGGTGAGCAAAATAACGATGGATTAAACCCAGATCTGTGACTGGGGGTGAATGTTTTGCCATTGTGCAACATTCCGTCCATCATCTTGTGTGTTTTGCTGTTCACCCTATGTGGGAAGGGTATGCCCAGACGTGGGTCCCGTGCTCACTACGCCACTGGAGTCAAGCTATCCTGGCTGATGACGGCTGATAGCCAGAAACCGGTCCTAGGATGCTTGATTCCGGTCCAGGGAAGACATGGCTTGGCAGTTCGGGCAGGACTGTTCCCATGAGGCACAGGGTCAAGACTGATTTGCATATGGCCATGTCTGAACTGGGGTGGTGTGGTGAGCAAAATAACGATGGATTAAACCCAGATCTGTGACTGGGGGTGAATGTTTTGCCATTGTGCAACATTCCGTCCATCATCTTGTGTGTTTTGCTGTTCACCCTATGTGGGAAGGGTATGCCCAGACGTGGGTCCCGTGCTCACTACGCCACTGGAGTCAAGCTATCCTGGCTGATGACGGCTGATAGCCAGAAACCGGTCCTAGGATGCTTGATTCCGGTCCAGGGAAGACATGGCTTGGCAGTTCGGGCTGGACTGTTCCCATGAGGCACAGGGTCAAGACTGATTTGCATATGGCCATGTCTGAACTGGGGTGGTGTGGTGAGCAAAATAACGATGGATTAAACCCAGATCTGTGACTGGGGGTGAATGTTTTGCCATTGTGCAACATTCCGTCCATCATCTTGTGTGTTTTGCAGTCCTGGACATCTGCCAGACTGCAAGGTGGGCTTCACTGCACACGTTTGCTAACCACTAGTGCCTGGACAGTCCGTTACGCAGGGACTGGCATTTTGCCCGACCGGTCCTGCTGGACTTTCTAGTTTTGTAATTTGTCTGCAGCTCACCGCCAGGAAGTATGGCTAAGGTATCTATTCAAAAGTAAGGAATCTGCAGCTAGAAGTCTCTATCAGATGAACAAGTTACTTACCTTCAGTAACGCATTATCTGTAGAGACAACATCTGGCTGCAGATTCCTTACAGACCCACCCATGCCTCCCCCGCTCTGCGGACTCATTTATAGGGCTAGAGTTGCTCCCTTTATAGGGCCCTAGTTTTGACACACACTAGTCAGTTCACTTCCTGGCTCTGCACTTCTGGTGTGGAAAAAGTGAAAAATAACTGACGTCCATGCGCCTGACTGACGCCTATATAGGTAACCACAATGTCACATCTGACGCTGATGACGTCACACGGAGCCGAATGGAGCAACGCAACGGCGCGCAAGGGTACTGCTTACACAAAAGTTTCCGGATCCAGTCTGACGCCTTGGAATTTCAAAGGTGAGGAATCTGCAGCTAGATATTGTCTCTACCAGATAATGTGTTACCGAAGGTAGGTAAAGTCTGTCTGTGTGTGTGTACACACACACTTGTGAAATGTAATTTTAAACCTATTGAGGACAGTCTCACAAATGATCTGTTATAGTAATTAAACTTTTGTAAATGTGAATTTCACGGTATTTGCATAGCGTGATTACTCTTTTTCTTTGGGATTCCATTTTTGCCTTAGCGCACCTGAAATACAGGGAAATTAAGTAATTTGCCCACGGTCATACAGTGTGGTCCAGTGGAAGTTGAAGATTAGACACAGGTCCTTTGCATTCATAGTTGCAAACTTTTTTATGTGTTTTTATTGGTTTTCTGTCAATACAACACAATGACAATAATAAAGGAGGAAATTCTCAATGACATTCATCAGACATGATAGGTTGAGATACAATCAATGGCATTTTCACAAAAGATGAACTCATGTTATACAGTACATTTTTCCTGAACAGGAGGTCAGTGGTCGATGCCGGGATATCCATTACTCTCGACAAAGTCAGATAGGCGTCTATTAAACATGAAAGCACTAAACATTGGGCCATTATCAGGTTATCACATGGGAAAACAATATCGTTTTAGTGACTCAGCATAAGTGCAAGTGGGTAATGAAACATAATACTCATCACAACAGCTCCACCCGGGCAATGATACACATACCAGAATCTAAGGTCTGCTTGAGTGTCCCATGTGTGGTATACGCCTGATATGTAAAGCACCTTACTGCTCCAGTGTCTCTGATTCATTGGGCAGGGACTCTGCAGATCGAAGAAGAAGGTAGCTCTGTAGGGGACTCCATATATTTCTCGGTTTCGAGGCCCTGTGTAGCGTTTCAGCATACAGAATCAATTGATCTTGGCAGTATATCAGATCGTCTAGCCATTCCTTGAATTTTGGCGCCCGCCCTCTACCCCATCAGCAAGCCACTCTCTGATTAGCTAATAATAATGCAATGGCAAGAAATTTGCGACAGGACTTTGGGGTAAGTTTAGTATAACCCAATAGTGCTATTAATGGCGTGCACTCTAGTGTAATGGGAACCATCTGGCGTAGGGCATCAACTATTTGGGCCCAATATTCATTCACTCTAGGACACTCCCAGGCCAGCTGTAAGAAGTCAGCACTTGGGCTGCCGCATCTGTCACAACTGTCTGTAGTTCTCAAATTGAATCGAAAAATTTTGACCGGAGTATAATATAGGCGTTGCAGGAATTTGTAATGTGTAATGCGGAGCCTAGAACTGGCAGATACCTGTTCTGTTTGGAGGCAGCAGTTTAACCATTGGTCATCAGTTATCTCATGTCCCAGCTCCTGATTCCACTTAATACGAGAAGAGCTGAGAGGTTCCGTCTGCTGTGTGCGTATAGTGTGATAGAGCACGGAGACCAGGTGTCCCGGCGATGTGGCGCGCAGTAACATATACAAAGGGGTAAATGTTGGGGGTTCCCGAGGATAGTCTGGGGTGATAGATCGCATACCCTGGCGTAGTCTTACATAGAGAAATATATCCAGCGAGGTTGGTTGTAACCCTTGGAAAAGGCTCTCAGAGGCACGAAATGTCCCATTCTGGTAGAGGTCTCCCCATGTGGTGATTTTGGTGCGTTCACATAGTTTGAGGAACCCCGTTTCTTGTAATAGCGGCATGCGTGGATGATAGGAGAGTGGGAGGAGCGGTGAATATAACATCGGACATTGAAGGAGAGTTTGAAGGCGACGCCAGGCGTCTACGGTGCATGTGATCGCGGTAGGCTCAATGTTGTGTGTGCGGGGTGGCGTGTTCAGCATGCCATTTAAAGGGAGTGGGTCCGTCAACCAATGTTCAGCTGCAATTTGTGGCATATATCTAGGGGGATGGAGCCAGTAAAGCACATAGTGAGCCTGTGCACAGACATAATAAAGTTTGAAATCTGGCACATCGAACCCTCATAGTTGCAAACTTAGACGTTTTCACATATATCCATATTCTTGTAAATTTTGTAAGGCACACAACGACTTTAGAATTGGCAATGATAAAAATGTTTTCTTTTTTTACATAAACTATTCTCAAACTTTCCTAGACCTACATGAAGCAAATTCTCTTGCACACACTGACAGTGCAAACGGGTTACTCCAATACATACATATATATATATATATATACATGTACATATATATATATACACATACACACTTTAATGACCCACTCCCCTCCAATTGTTTGGCCGCTGCCTCCCAATCTATCATTCCTATTTGGACTGCAATAATGAACGCCTCCCTTCTTCAGGGGTCGATACCTGACTCTCTAAAAGCCGGTCAAGCCATCCCCATCTTAAAAAAACCTAAGCTGAATCCTGCATCTCTAGACAACTTTAGACCTATATCCAATATCCCACTCCTAGCTAAAGTTCTGGAGAAATGTGTGCAACTGCAATTGAACCAACACATCACCAACTTCAACCTACTAGGCGATTTCCAATCCGGGTTCAGGCCTGGGCACAGCACTGAAACCACCATTCTCCACATCTTGGATGATGCCCTCCAAGCCCTTGACCAAGGCAAAACCTGTCTCCTAATCCTTTTAGATCTATCCTCGGCTTTCGATATGGCCAACCACGAAAAACTTCTCGAGCGCCTCAAACTCAGAATGGGACTGGATGGCTCCGGACTCTAATGGTTTAGGTCATTCCTCCAGAACCGCTCCCAGAGATTCTTAATCAAACGTAACCTGTCCGCTCCCTCTCTGATCACGGTCGGAGTCCCCCAAGGTTCAACCCTGTCTCCTACCCTCTTCAATCTTCAATCTTTACCTCGAACCGCCTGCAGAAGTACTACGCTCCGCCAATATCTCCTACCACATGTATGCCGATGACACCCAGATCTACATCAAAATCTCCACTTCTGATTTCCCTGAATGAAGCCTTGAAGTAGACTGTCCAATGGCTCACCTCTAACCAGCTCAAACTAAATGCACTGCATTTCTACTATTCACCACACTCAAAGCCAACCCTGACATTCGGGAATGGACTAAGTCGATCACAGCCCTAAACTGCCCACCGACCATAGTGGACTCTGCCAAATCCCTTGGAATAACCCTGGACTGCAGCCTGAATATGCGTGACCACATCAGCTTGAAGGCCAAAACCGCCAGGTTTCACCTGAGCTATCTAAGAAAACTAAAACCTTTCCTTGACACGCCCGACCTAAAAATGGCAGTCCGGGCATTAAACGCTTACCTCAATGCTGCTGCCAGACTCAAAAACATTTGACCACATCTCACCACATCTGAAAGCTCTGAACTGGCTTCCTGTTGAGGCCAGAATCCAACTTAAACTGGCATGTATCACTCACAAGGCTCTATACTCTAAATCCCCTGCATTTCTGTCCCAGAAACTCGTGGTATCCGTAGGAGCCAGAAACTCCCTGTCCTCCAGAGACCTCTTGCTCCAGCCTCCGCACTTTCAAAAGGAAAAAACTTACAATCGTGCATTCTCTGGGGCCGCACCAAGAATATGGAACTCATTCCCGCCCGCCATTAGAAGAATTCCGTCTCTGGCATGCTTTAAAAAGTAAGCCAAAATCTTCCTAATGGGCAAATTCCTCACCTAATTCTTGAATTGCACTCACCTCAGCGACCTTGTTTCCATTCTATGACTACCACACCTTGGACTGACTTGATGCTATCCACCCGGCACCTCCGGGCACCCCACCCTTAGACTCTTGGACCTTCGTTCTTGTTAAATGTATGTACCTGTTTTTCCCCCCCAAATGTTCCAACCCCCTACCTAAGTCTTTTGTATACAACCTGTTAACCCTGTAAAGCGTTCTGATACCCTAATGGGTCAAGTCCGCGCTCTATAAAACACAAATAAATAAATATAGATGAAAGGTCATAAAAATTTGCATAAAATGTTACTTGGAATTTCTAAGCCACTAGAGTTATTATTTATCTGGTGCAAAGGGAAAGTATTATGCTGATGATTACTTCTAACTGCAGGCTCCTCGCCTTTTGAATTCTCTGTAGGTGTCAGACTGGATCCGGAAACTGTAAGGCAGTAGTCCTGTGCGCCGATAGGTGGCATCATACGGCTCTGTGTCAGCATCGTTCCACTCCAGAACTGGTGAGCGGAACCACATATAAGTGCTGCCTAAGTGCTCACATCAGTTCCATCCTTTCTTTCTGCACCTTTAGATGTCGATCCAGAGACCAACGTTCCCGGCAACCCAGTCGCCCACCAGCGGCTACATCCCCATTTACATCCCCAGCACAGAGCCGTAAGGGCATTGTCCGATGCCCACTGGGGCCATACCTTCCAGGCCAGAGTCTGAACCCTATTTCTATGGGCTAGGACGCTGGGAAAAATGGGAGGGGTCACTGGACCTTGAAGAATACCAGCATTATGAATCTTTGAACTGGTGTGAGAATCTGGGTGAAACCAGTGGACTGGACACTTCTCCAGATACTGGAATGCATTTCTCCCCCCTGTTGTGGTCAAGGAGGAGGGAGCTTCATTAATTATTGTGGTGCATAGGGCAGCTGAGGTCCTGGATCTTAGTTTGCCCTTGGTGGCAGTCAAGACTAATGTCTTGCCGGAAGTGCTTCAACCGGGAATGTCCCCTTCCAAACCACTTCTTCCATTCAACAAAGCACTTACTGATGTCCTGCTTGGACCTGGTCCAAGCCCAACATAGGGACTCCTGTGAACAGGACAATGGCCCACCACCCCGCTCCAGGGGACCCCAAATTCCTCACAGAACACCCTAACCTGGCGAGCTTGTTGGTCCTAGCCTCTATTTCACATGTAAATCCTGGTGCATTCCCTACCGCTACGCTAGATCAGGAATCCAAGAGGCTGGACTATTAAGGAAAGAATTGTTTTTTTCCACCGGTCTGGCATTGCAGTCAGTGAACACCACATGACTTTTGAGGCCCAGCTTGTGCTCTCCCAAGCTGTTGCAGACAAGAGGGATGCAGCTAAGTTCACCATTAGATGTAGACTAGACACCACTGATTCACTAGGCATAGTGGGTTTGTCGACAGTGGCGCTGTGACGCCACACCTGGTTGAGAAAAATTGGCTTTCTGGTCTAGACATCACTCATGTACATGCCGCTTGAGAGCTCCTGTTTCTTCAGAGATAAGGTGAATTCGACCCTGGGGTGCTTTAAGGTCAGTAGGGTTACAGTCAGGTCTTTTGGCCTTTCCATGGTGCCTTGTCACCTTCAATCCACCTTTCACTCCTTTTCGTGGCCACGGAAGGGGCAAACAGCCCCATCCTTAATACAATTGTCCAGTGAGGCTCCTTACCATCAAGACGGCCTTCCTGGTGGTACTAACATCTGCCCAGAGGGTCTTTAACCTTTAGGCCTTGTCATCCAAGTCTCCTTATCTTAATATCTACCCAGACAAACTGGTGCTTCGTGTGAGAGCTTCCTTTCTTCTGAAAGGTGCCTCTCCATTTCACATAGGCCAATCCATCACTGTCTACTTTTTACGCTCTGTCTCATCCCTCCAAAGAAGAGGAGCTACTTCACCGTCAAAGCAAAAAAGAGAGTTGTCGTTCTACCTTGATGGCACATGAGAGTCCCCAGTGGACGGCCAACTCTTTGCGTGGTATGTCAGAACGGACAGGTCATACAAAAGAGGATCATCTCATGATGAATTGTACTCTGTATCAAAATCAGCTATGCATTGGCTAAAAAGCAGCCCCCTGAGAGTTTGGGTGCTCATTCCACCAGAGATAAAGCTGCAACCACTGCATTAGCATGCGGAGTTCCGGTCCTGGACATCTGCCAGGCTTCCCTGCACACGTTTATCAAACACTGCTTCCTTGTCATTCAGGTCCGTAAGGATGGGCACTTTGCCCATTCAGTCCTGCAGGACTTCCTCGTGTGAAATTGGCCCGCATACCCACCTCCGGGAAGGTATTGGTTGGGTATCTATTCTTAGTTAAGGAAACTGTGGCTAGAAGTCTCTATCAAATGAACAAGTTACTTATCTTTGATAATGCCTTATCTGGTAGAGGCTCCATCTAGCTGCAGATTTCTTACTGACCCACTCATCCTCCCCGCTTTGTGAACTGATTTCTTGAGACAGGGCTTTCTCTTTTCAGGGCCCTAGTTTTCCACACCAGTGGTCTGTGTACTTCACGACTCTGCGCATCTGGCGTGGAAAGTCGCAAAAAGTAACTAATGTCAGTGCACTGGGGTGGCTCCTATATAGGCACCGCGCACATCACTTCCAGCGGCGGTGGCGCCACATGGAGCCAAACAATGCCACCTACGGCATGCAGTGGTACTGCTCAAGAATAATTTCCGGATCCAGTCTGACGTCTGGTGATAATTCTAAGGTAAAGAATATTCGGCTAGATAGAGTCTCTACTAGAAAAGGGGTGACCGAAGGTAAGTAATTTGTTTGATGTGTGCACCCATCGAACCCTTGCACAATTGTCTCCTTCGTCTGCTGCCCATAAAAACAGCCTTTCTAATGCCCATTACATCGGTCAGCAGGGTTAGTGAATTGCAAGCACTCTCTGTGCACCCTCCTTACAGGAGTTTCTACCCATACAAACTGGCTGTTAGAACACGTGCTTGTTTCCTACCAAAAATATTAACACCTTTTCAAACAGGTCGTCTATCACATTGCCTACCTTCTTTGCCCAGCTTCACCCATCCAAAGAGGAGGAGAGACTCCACCTCATGGACCCAAAAACAGAGTCATTCTGCATTAATTGTGTTGAGTTCTGAGTAGATGATCAGCTTTTCATTGGGTTTGTTGGGGTGAAGAAAGGAAAGGTCGTGCAGAAATGGACCATATTGTGATGGATGGTGCTCTGCTTTAAAACCTGCTATGCACTGGACAAGAATCAACACCCTGAGGGCTTGCGTGCTCATTCCACCAAGCTAAGGCTGCGACCACAGCGTTAGCTCTCTTAATTCTTTTCGTAGACATCTGTCAGGCAGCAATGTGGTCTTCGCTGCACACGTTTAGCAAGCAAGCACTACTGTCTGTAAAGTCGGGTCCTTAGTAATGGGCACTTTGCTGATCGGTTCCCCAGGCCTACTTGGTCTAAATCTGTTCAAGTACCCACCTCTTGAGAGGTATTGCTTGGCTATGTATTCTAAGGTAAGGAATCTGCGGCTAGAAGCCTCTACCAGATGGACAAGTTACTTACCTTTGGTGTAATGCTTTATCTGGGAGAGACTCTCTCTAGCCGCAGATTCTTTACCGATCCTACCCACTCTGCGAACGGAATTCTCCATATAGAGTAATCTCTACGAGATCCTTAGTGTTTGCACACTAGTATATCAGCAACCTTTGTGGCTCCCTGCTTCTGGTGTGGCGAGGTTGTGAAAAGGAACTGATGTCAGGGGGTTGGAGGCACCTATATAGGCCCTTTGTACATCGCTTCCGACATTGACGATGCTGAGCCGAACAATACCGCCTACTGGTGCACAGAGGTACTGCTCGAAAAGGTTCTGGATCCAGTCTGATGCTTGGGAATTGTTCTAAGGTAAGGAATCTGCAGCTAGAGGCCTCAAAAGATAAAGCATCACTGAAAGTAAGTAACTTGTTCTTCTCCGCGAATGTGAAAACAATTGCACAGCCTTTCTTAAAGAGCACAAACTAAATTAACCAACCCAACCTAAACAGTAGAAAAAGAGCAGGTAAGACGAAAACAAATCTTGCAAACAACTGCAACACGAGTATCACCTTCACGGTACTTGTGAATCCCAATACACACCAAAGCAGACTCCTGTCCAGCGGCAATCCACCTCTGGCTAGTGTATTTACTCCTGAGCACCAAGTAGCAGAAGATACCAACCCAGATTAGGCCCACAAACTCTTAGAAACTTGTTCATTCAGAAAAATCCCTATCTGTGTGTAGGCTGCACCTCACAAAACACACCACCTTTATTTAGACAAGTTCAACAACGATCGCTCAGGATCTTAGATTTTGACAAATGTATTAGCCAAACCAACCGAATCATAAAGCTCATAACTTCTTCAATGCAAAACATAAATAAGAAAAGTACACAATGATCGAACCAGCAATTGAACCCGTAATCAACATCTCATAACCAAAAACGTCACACACAGTATAACATCCATCACACAGCACAAATCTCCACACTTCACTAACGCGCCAGAACACTCTCAGTCACCGGAGTCATTCTGTCCTAATAATACTTACTTGCAATGCCTTTTGCTCAGGAGCAGCACTGCAAGTCAGGAACTTGGCAAAATCCACACTTGAAAATCCACCGACACTAGGAATGGGGCAAAAGTGGAAGTTTTCAAAAGCAGAAAAGAGGTGCTCTTAACTCACAACCATCCTCTGGTATAACAAATTTGTGGGCACCAGAGACCACGCTTTTTTAGCACCCCAATACTTTTATCTCAACAGAACGCCCACAATTTGATGAATCTGAGACGGCGTTAAACCTGAATTTCATGAAGCAGTGTATCCCATAAGTAAGGAGTCAATTGAGTGAAAAGTCTGCCTCCCGGCAGTCTCAAGATCAACATTGCGTTTGAAAGAAGGGACAATCACAAATCTCCAGAATCCTACATGAACATTGCTCTGCCAGGCATAATGGGGGTTATTGCATGCCTGCTTTATTTCTGGATTTTCCTGTGACGTATTCTTGAAGTGTGCTATTATATGAGCTACTTTCCAGGTGTTATATATTTTAAGTGCATGGTCAATTTGCTCACAGTTCCCAGATAAAGGCTGATTTTTTGAAGGGGGGGCGGGGGGGGGGGGGGTAGACGGTTTTCTTCATGTCATCATTTTGGGCGTTTTGACACTTGTCATTGTAAAAATCCTGTTCTGAGGTTTGCCTGGGTGGAAGTGCTTGCTATATTTGAAGAGTTATTTTTGATTCCTTTCATCCCCAGGAGTGCCGTAAGAATGAAATGATACTGTCGAAGTTGAAAGCCAGAGCTTCCTGAAGAAGTGTTGCAGTCAAACAGACGATCACTTTCGCCAACAGTAAACTAAGTGCCTGCTGTACAGATGGCATGGTCCTCCTGGTCAGCGGGGACACTTTAATATACATCTACATCGGGTGACGTGTGTGGCGGATGCTCGTTTCCCGAAACCATTCATCATCGTCATGTCTGTCAGCTCCATGCCGTAAAGAACATTCAAAGCCGCAGTCTGCGACATATATCAAGTCGTATTGTTTCTCTTCATCCTTTAGAATTACACAAGTTATGTGTGCTATAAGGTGACGCAGTGCCAATATCGCTTTCCTGCGAAGCAAATGCTCTCGTGTTGTGCCAATGTTACTGAAAGCCACACTGCGCGAAGTTCTAACAGAAAAGGAGTAATTTGTCGTTCTCTTCAAGGGAGAGATCATCTCTCGTTCGGAGCGGAAGCGCGCTTCCTTTCTGTGTGGGAATGAAAGCACGTTAGACCCAGGTGTGACACGCTGCGGGATTGATAAAATATTCAAAGGGAGAGAGATGGCGCCTCGCTTAACAGAAGGGGGCCTTTGTTGGCACATAAAGATGAGTTCGTTTTAATTGCAACAATTTAAAACTACATTGTACCCCAGAAACACGAGTGTTCTGCATTTTCAAGTGTATTTGTCTGGAGCTGTGATTGGGGTTGCGTATCGACAGACGCCATAAAATAGGCCCCTTGCCATTAAATACGTAAACAGCCAATACAAGACAATTACCCATAGAGGAAGTATAATTGTGTATGAAATATTAAAATAGAACTCTTCCATCTGCCCCCATGACCTGTATTCATGATGTGATTATGGAATATTTTGTTCAATGTGTTTCACCCAAGCAGCCTCTAATAGTGCTGTGCAACGCGAGACTCCTTTGTGCCAGTTGTCCTAATGCAAATGCTGGTAACTAAACAAATTGTGTTTTTCTTTCAAGGTGTACACCTGTATAACTTTATTTTGTAGCTTTATTTCACAATAATATTGGTATTTGTTTTTTTGGTTTTTTTTGTGTCCTATCTTACCTGCAACAGTACTTTTCTCCAAAAAACAGGGAGCAGCATTCTGAGTGGTGATCTGAATGGGTATAAGCTGTTCCAAAAGTGAAATGTGATGTGGTTCATGTTTATTTCTTAGTTGCAAATAGGATGTCACGTATCACCGATTGACATATAAGACCTGATTGTTTATAAATGCCTTCTCAGCAAGACCTTGTAGTTGCATTGTAATCCGTTAGCGGGAAAATGTGCAGTTCTTTCAAACTGCTCGTGTTTTAGTTTCTGAGACCGGCATTGGACTCTCATCTACGACGAGTTCTCTGGCATTTGACTTGTGTACATTCCAGCGATGTAATAAATAGCGCGTTCTCTACACGATCTAAGCATGTCTCACAGAAAAAATGCACTGTTTTCCATTAATAATTTTGTCTGTTCTGGAAGTCTGGGGGTTGGACAAACCATTGTCGAATAAAATATAATTAATTTGTAGTGTGATATTGAGAGCTCTGTTGAAGATTATGAAGGCGCAGCGTGCTTCACGTGACTTCCGTTGGCCTTTGACCCCAGCGTTCCATGGTTCGGTTTCTGCACGTCTTGCTAATTGCTGCTGTCTGCCTTCCGTGGCAGGAATGTTCTAATAGCCTGACTTCAGGGGCTGGATATAATGCCGAAGTATTAGAATGTGTTCATCACATGTACCGTACTTGCCTGCATTTGTAACAATAAAACGTCTAGATTTGGATACAGCAGGTTTCCACCAACAATCCTCATTTGTCCTTGTGCAGTTAACTTCCAATGTCATACAAGTGTTTGTGTCATAGCCCGTCACAGCAGTCGTTAAACCGTCCACTTATTCCTTCCAGCATTTTATTTGCTTTTGCAAGAAATGTGTCACTTTTCTGCAGTACTTTCAGATTACCTATTCCAGGGTTCAATGCGTTGATACCCATTACAGTAGAAATTAGCACCTATGTGTATCATCAGTTAGTGACATGAATACATTGTTGAATTATGTTTAATATTGTACGCTACAGAAGAGGTGCCTCGAAATATGACTGCCATTTAATCACATTACTTTTTGAACTTTAATCAGCTTTAATTTTCTTGCATATACTTAGTATATACCCTTTGCATATAAAAAATGCAACAATTTCCACCACAGATTCTGTTGCGAAACACAATTTTCCTGTATTTTTTGTGATAGTTACTTTATTGTATCACTGGATTTATTGCATGCTTTTTTTTCAGAAAATTGCCATGAAATAAATAATGTTTAAAACATGAATATATGTGTCAGCTATGTATTGCTTACTACAAATCCGAAAATCCGTTAATATAAATAGTGATTCCTTTAATGATTTAAAAAAAGGCGTAATGCTCTGTTATATTTTTCTTGTGAACCACATTTTTTGTATGTTTTTCTTTTATCATAGTATTTAATGGTGCTATACTGTGTACCATTGTCTTAGAAGTAATTGGCTAAGATTGGGTCTTAAGTTGCAATCAATCTGTAAGTAATTCCTTTGTAGTATGCGGAAAGTGTGACACAAATCGTAGAAAGGACAGGTAATCTTTTCCAAAACGGAAGTTTAAATTTTTTTTAATGTTCCTCTCAAATATCTTTTTCTACATGTTGTATGTTGGACTGTAACTAGTTGTAACCAAACAGGCTGGTTTAATAATTTGTATCTAGTTTCAAGACAAAAGTGTGATTTAAGACAGTGCAAATTTCATCAAAACTGCAAGTTCACTTCTATTAGTGTTTTCAATCTCAGGATTTATCACAAGCATGCAGATGGCTTCAAATTTGCGATTGCTTGGATTAGTCGTGTCCTCTATTGGAATTTGAAATGAGGTCTAACGTTACAAAGTTTACCTAATGGAGTGTCTCAGTGCAGGTGTCAACACTTATTGTTTTTTCCAGTAGCAGAACTGCCTACACTTACCTGACTGACTATTGGGCAGTGATCCCTGCAACATATTCCTCCAGAACCTCAGTAGTTAAGTATAGGAATAATTATAGTCTCAGTTACCTCATACACATACCGCTCCGTTGGAAAGTGGGTTATTAGTAGTGGTAAATGTGCATCTACCACTGGCAATAAGGCCACTAACATGGTCTTGGGCTCAGTATAGGTCTCAATACATTATTCCCAAGCTCAACCCTTCATAGCTTGGCTGTGAGCAAGCAGGCTTAACTTCGGAGACAGGTATGTAAAGCATTTAAAAACACAAATTCAGTAAATAATTAAGACACAACACACAATAAAAATCCCACACCAATTTATAAACATAGGAAATATTTGTATCTTTAAAATGACACCAAAATGACAAAAATCCAGTGTAGGGAACTGGGGATCTGGATTTTTTGAAGAATTGCCATTTTAAAGTGCTTAAAAGCCTATAGTGCCGCTCTGGGACATCTAGTCGCGCTTGACTGAGCCCGGTCAAAATTTTACATTTGGACTTAGAAACTTTTCTGGAGCTTTTTCTTCCGAGGTTCCTCGACGCTCTTCACCAGTCTGGATTCCAAGAGGGTTCGCCGGCTTGACTTTCAGGGAGCTCAAGGTCAGACTCTGGAAGTCGGACCTCCGGAGCTCTTTAGTGGGATGAACCTGGAATCCGGGCCGGGTCACGGTTGAAGGTGGCCGGCTTGGGTCTGGCCGTTGAGTCGGTCGCTGTATGGAGATTTTTTCCAAAGTTGCTCCAAACTTCTGGAACGTCTTCCTGAAGTTCCTCTTGAGGGTCTAAAGGGTCCAAAGCACAATCCATGTGTCTGTAAGCTCCAAGATTGCCCTTGAAAGGTTGGGACCACAATTCCCACAATGCACCTGGACAAAGGCCTTACAGGTCTACTGGACACATTCCAGGCAGTGAACTCTTGGTGGTGATGGTGCAGGTGGGCTCTGTTACCCTGTAGCTTGCAGGGAGGCCACTCTCTAATCCTTTTGAAGTAAGGTACCTCCACAGGGCTATAGGTTCAGATAGTGCAGTTGGTACAATCAGCCAGAATGCAGGACCTGGTTGTGCAATTCAAGTTTCCTGCATGGCAATCCTTCTTCTTCTCTTAGTTTCAAGCAGCAGATCTGAGAGGCTCTGTACTTCTCACATATTTACTCAGTGTTCTCTGAGGTGAGGCAGGAGAGGACTCCTGTCCAATGAGGTGCAAGGCAACCCCCCAGAGCATGATAACTTCCCCCAAGGTGTTGCATATTGTTGTCCCAGAAAGCACCATTCCTCCAAAATTCATGATAGCTGAAATCTCAGCAGAGGAGCAAGAACTAGCTAAACCAACCTCCAGTGTGGAGCATTTCCATAGCTCTCCTCCCCCAAATATCTGCAGGTTCCTTCCTTAAGCCTGTCACCTGACTAGGTAAGAAGCGATGGGGGTAGACAGACCTGGCATGCCCTGCTTGTGCTGTTTTTCCTTTGAAGCCTCATGCCTTATGACCCCTCCCCCTGCTCTGGCATCCTGTGTGACATAGCCCTCTCCAGCCTCACCAGCCTATCCCCTTGTGAGCCACTTATCACTTCATCAAAACAGGTTGAATAATCCTGTTAACTCTGAACAATCAGGGACAACTGCAGGAAGGCTGAATTTCTGCTGACACACAGAAAGCTTTATAACTTATTTTCTGTACAATTTAGGATACATTCATCAATGGCATATTGATGGATATATCAATATATTTTTCTGAGTCTTTGAATGATATTTATTCAATTCCTAGTAATATTTATGCATCCATAAACTATTGCCATGTTATCCTAAGGGGCTAGGTATCTGCAATAGGGAAAATAAAAAGGGCAATTTCTCCATCACCAGGGCGTATAAAACCTCTTTTATACAGGTCCTGCTTGTAGTTACATGGCCCCCACCCCTGGTACACTTAGGAGATACCTTGGGGGGGGGGGGGGGGGTCCAGATTATGTAAAAATAATGTGGGACTTTAGGGGAAGTGATATGTTTAAATTCTCTAACTCCAGGGCATATACAAAATCTTGTATAAGGACCCTGCTTATAATATCTGAAAGAAACACGTTAGTTAGATTCCTCACCTTAGAATATCCCCAGGCGTCAGACTGGATCCGGAAGATTTTTCGTCAGCAATACCCCTTGCGCGTCGCTAGGCGTCGTCTGCGGCTCCGCGTCCGTCGTCGGCGTCGTGCGCCGGAATGACGTCGTCGGAGTACTTAGACGCCGCCCTCGCGCGCTGACGTCAGTTCTTCTTTTTTCCGCGCCACTAAGCGCAGATCCGGGAGAGCTACCCCTTTAGTCAATTTTTGACTAACTTTTTGATCCTTTTTGATCCTGTCAATCGACTCCGGTGCCGGTAGGATGCCTGGTTTTAAAGCCTGTGCTGACTGTAACCGCCTGATGTCGGTTACGGACCATCACCGCCGGTGCCTGTACTGCTTGGGCCTCGACCACGACGCGGAGTCGTGCTCGGACTGTAAGGCCCTGACCTCGTAAGCTAGACGGGAGCGGTCCCGTAAGCTTCTCGAGATTCGCCACTCGGCTCCGCGCGCCTCTCGATCCCGGTCCAGGAGGAGGTCCAAGGATCGGTCGCGGAGCCGCAGCCGACGTCACCATCGGTCGTCGGGATCCAAGTCTTCGGGTAAGTCGCAGCATTCCAAGAAGTCCAAGAGGCGACATCGCTCTTCGGACTCCCCTCGCCGGTCGCGCGACTCGGCCGAGGGTCAGGGTGGTTCCACCCCCGCGGCTCCGGCGGAGCCGCAGGCGCCGCGAACGTCCCCATACCCTCCGGTCCCTGGGACTGACGCGACGCCGGCGGAAGTCAGTGCCTTCCTCTCGGCCATGAGGAACCTGGCTCCGCCGTCGGCGCCCGCTGGTGCGCCTTCGGGCCCCGCGGACCCGACTGGGCTGCCTTGCCTGCCGGTGGCTCCGGCCCCGGCGCCGTTGACGGCTCCGGCCTCGACGCCGCAAACGCCCGAGGGACCCGTTCTCGAGTCCCCGTCGACGCCGGTCGACCTCGTCACGCCTCCTCCGCCGGCGTCGACACCGGTACCACCCCCGACGCCGATGTCGACTCCGCTCGATGTCGAGCCCCGGTTCAGTCCCACTCCGGGCCCGGCGCCGGTCCGACGTCGATGGACGCCGAGATCGACGCCGCTAGAGACACATTATGTCTACCGCCCGGCTCCGTTACTTTCTCCTCTATACCAGGAGTCGGATGATGGGGACAACTGGGAGGGATCCGAGGATCCTATGGCCGCTCAGGCCCAACTGTCCCAGGACTGGGCAGATGAACTGGGGGAGGCCAGTGGCCTGGATACCTCTCCAGAACCCTGGATTCGTCTCTCCTCCGACTGTGGCTTCGGAGGAGGGCGCTGCTTTCTCTGTGGTGCTGCGCAAGGCGGCCGCAGCCCTTGGGCTCGAGCTGCCTGCCGTGGCTGTGAGGACTAACGTCCTTACTGAGGTGCTTCAGTCTGCAGCAAGCTCCACTGAGCCTCTGCTGCAATTCAATTAAGCCCTCATTGACGTTCTGCAGGGCACCTGGTCCAAGCCCTCCACAGTTCCTCCTGTGGACAGGAACGTCGCCAGGCGCCACCGCCCTGCTCCGGGCGACCCCAGTTTTCTGTCCCAACACCCTACCCCCGAGAGCCTGGTTATCCAGGCCTCTACTTCCCAATCCTCCTTCCCGACCGCCCCGCCGGACCGGGATTCCAAGAGGCTAGAACAGTTTGGCAAGAAGCTGTTCTCTTCCCTTAGTTTGGGCCTGCGGTCTTTAAACACCGCTTGTCTCTTGGACCGTTATTCCCACTCTCTGTGGGATACGGTGGAGGACGTGCTGCCCCTGTGTCCGGAGGAGGCCCGGACACGACTTACCCAGGCTCTGGCCGATGGGAGGGATGCAGCACGACATGCAATCCGATGTGGGCTTGACACCACGGACTCGCTGGGTAGGGCCATTTCTACCACAGTGGCGCTTAGACGTCACGCCTGGCTGCGGTCCACGTCATTTTCGGGTGATGTCCAGAGCACTCTCATGGACATGCCCTTTGATGGCACTCGCCTGTTTGGCGAGAAGGCGGACAGTGCGCTGAACCGCTTTAAGGACTCCCGGGCTACGGCCAAGTCCTTGGGCCTCTCGGCCCCGCGGTCGCAATCTTCCACCTTTCGCCCCTTTCGTGGCCAAGGAAGGGGTGCCTCCTCACGTGCGCCTAGCCACCAGCCTCAGAACCAACCTGCGCGCGGACGTGGTTTCCGCCGTGGCGGATCTGGAGGACGACGAGGTCAGCCCACATCCACCCCGGCAACATCTGCCTCAAAGCCTTCCTAGTCCGAGCTTTCAGGCCCATTCCACGCCAGTGGGCGGCAGAGTTCGCCATCACCTGCTCCACTGGCGGTCCATCACATCGGACAGGTGGGTGCTGCAAATCGTCCGAAGGGGCTACTCCCTCCCCTTCGAGACGACCCCTCCAGCCATGCCACCGCAGCACCACCGTATCTCGGGGGATCATTTGAATCTTCTCCACAAGGAAGTTTCGGCCCTCTTGGCCAAGGGGGCCGTCGAGCGCGTTCCGAGTCCAGAAGTAGGTCGTGGTTGTTATTCCCACTACTTTCTGGTTCCCAAGAAGGGCAAAGGGGGCCTACGCCCTATCTTGGACCTCCGGAACGTCAATGCCTTCCTCCGAAAGGAAAGGTTCAAGATGTTGACTTTGGCTCAGGTTCTAGCTGCCCTAGACCCCGGAGACTGGATGGTAGCGTTGGACTTGCAGGACGCATATTTCCACATTCCCGTCCTGCCGGCCCACCGGCGTTACCTGCGGTTCACGGTGGGCCAAGAGCACTTTCAGTTTACCGTGCTCCCCTTCGGCCTCACCAGTGCCCCTCGGGTGTTCACGAAAGTGATGGCGGTGGTCGCAGCTCATCTGCGCAGGTCAGGGGTTCCAGTCTTCCCCTATCTCGACGACTGGCTGTTGAAGGCGGGCTCGCCCCAGACAGTCGTCTCCCACCTCCAGACTACGGCGGATCTCCTGCATTTGCTGGGGTTTTCCATCAACGTGCCGAAGTCACACCTGAGTCCCTCTCAAAAGCTCCTCTTCATCGGAGCGGTTCTCGAAGCGGCGCAGTTCCGGGTCCATCCACCGGAGCAGCGGGTCCGGGATATACAGGCCCTGATTCCCATCTTTCGGCCTTTATCCTGGGTTTCGGTCAGGCTAGTGTTGCGGCTTCTGGGGCTGATGGCCTCCTGCATCCTACTAGTGCATCACGCCAGGCGGCGCATGCGGGCTCTGCAGTGGGACCTGAAGTTTCAGTGGGCCCAGCATCACGGCAACCTGTCCGACCATGTCTTGATCTCGGAGGGCACTGCACAGCAGTTGCAGTGGTGGCTCACGGACCGCGATTGGGTCAAGGGCAAGAGCCTCTCCCTTCCCCAGCCGGAGCATGTCGTAGTGACGGATGCGTCCCTCCTGGGATGGGGTGGCCATATGGGAGAGGCGGAGATCAGAGGCATCTGGTCTCCGGCGGAGTCTCGTCTCCACATCAACCTGTTGGAGTTGAGAGCGATCCGACTTGCACTGAAAGCCTTCCTTCCCTCTGTCAGGGGAAGTGTCGTGCAGGTGTTCACGGACAACACCACCGCCATGTGGTATTGCAACAAACAGGGCGGGGTGGGGTCGTGGACCCTTTGTCAGGAGGCTCTGCGCCTCTGGACATGGCTGGAACACCAGGGCGTCACCCTGGTGGTTCAACATCTGGCGGGCTCTCTGAACGCCAGAGCAGACAAACTCAGCCGCCGGTGCATGATGGATCACGAATGGCGTCTGAACTCCGAAGTGGCGCACGGTCTCTTTCAGCAGTGGGGAGAGCCTTGGTTAGATCTATTCGCCACCGAAGAGAACGCGCAATGTCAGCAGTTCTGCGCGTTGGAATTTCCAAGGCGGCACTTACTCGGCGACGCTTTTCGTCACGAGTGGAGTTGCGGTCTGTTGTACGCCTTTCCGCCTATACCACTTCTGCCCAGAGTGCTGAAGAAGATCAGGCACGACCGGGCCCAAGTCATCTTGGTGGCTCTGGATTGGGCACGAAGGTACTGGTATCCCGAGCTACTCAGTATGTTGACCGATCCTCCGATACGTCTGCCCCTTCGGGAGGATCTTCTGTCGCAGCAGCAGGGGACGGTCCTCCACCCGAACCTGTCCAGCCTCCACCTCCATGCGTGGAGATTGAGCGGCGGCAGTTGATGCCATTTGACTTGCCTCCTGAAGTCTGTGATATCATTCTGGCAGCCAGGCGTCCCTCCACAAAGACGGTATACGCCTGCCGGTGGAACAAATTTGTGGCATGGTGCACAGCAAAGGCTGTGGATCCCCTTTCCGCCCCTCTTTCTGAGGTTCTCCTCTTTCTTCTTTCCTTGGCCCGGCAGGGCTCTGCCCTGGGCACCCTGAAAGGTTATCTTGCTGCCATCTCTGCCTTCTTGCGGCTTCCTGATCAGCCTTCTCTTTTCAAGTCCCCTGTAGTTACACGCTTTCTAAAAGGCATTACTCACACGTTCCCTCCTGTCCCTTTTGTAATGCCTCAGTGGGACTTGAATCTTGTCTTGACATTCCTGATGTGCGCTCCCTTCGAGCCTCTTCACAATTGTCCTCTTCGTCTTCTGACTCTTAAGACTGCTTTTCTGGTAGCCATCACCTCGGCTAGACGGGTGAGTGAGCTCCAGGCTTTATCTTCAAAGCCTCCCTTTCTGTCTGTTCATCCGGACAAGGTGGTCCTTCGGCCTCGTCCCTCCTTTCTTCCGAAAGTGGTGACTCCATTTCATCTTGGGCAGTCTGTCACCTTGCCCACCTTCTTTCCGCCTCCGCATCCTTCCAAAGAGGAAGAGAGGCTCCACCGTCTGGACCCAAAACGTGCGCTGTCCTTTTATCTGGACCGCACAAAGCAGTTCCGGGTGGAAGACCAACTTTTTGTTGGATACGTGGGTGCTAAGAAGGGGAAAGCGGTGCACAAACGGACCATCTCTCGGTGGGTCATTTTGTGCATCAAAATTTGTTACTCCTTGGCAAAAAAGGACCCTCCTGTTGGGCTGCGCGCCCATTCTACTCGGGCCACAGCGGCTACTACTGCTTTGGGATGGGGTGTCCCTTTGCAGGACATCTGTCAGGCGGCGACGTGGGCTTCGCTACACACGTTTGCCAGGCATTATTGCCTTGACAGCCAAGTCCGGAGGGATGGCTTCTTTGGCCGTTCTGTCCTCCAGGACTTTCTGGTGTGATCTTGGTTCGCAGACCCACCACCGGGGATGGTATTGCTTGGGTATCTATTCTAAGGTGAGGAATCTAACTAACGTGTTTCTTTCAGATGAACAAGTTACTTACCTTCGGTAACGATGTATCTGTAAGAAACATTAGTTAGTTAGATTCCTCACCGACCCACCCATCCTCCCCGTTCTGCGAACTGACATCTAGGGTTAAGGTTATCCTTTTCAGGCCCCTAGATTTTATTTTTGGCACCAGTGTCGGTCTTTGCATGGCTCTGCGTTCCTGGCGCGGAAAGCTATGTACAAGAACTGACGTCAGCGCGCGAGGGCGGCGTCTAAGTACTCCGACGACGTCATTCCGGCACACGACGCCGACGACGGACGCGGAGCCGCAGACGACGCCTAGCGACGCGCAAGGGGTATTGCTGACGAAAAATCTTCCGGATCCAGTCTGACGCCTGGGGATATTCTAAGGTGAGGAATCTAACTAACTAATGTTTCTTACAGATACATCATTACCGAAGGTAAGTTACTTGTTCTTCATGACCCCACCCCCCCCCCAGCCCTGGGAGACCCTGTGGGTACCCAATAAGTAAGAATAACGTAGATTGTCACTTTTTAAGTGCCCCTACCGCCAAAGTCGATTTGGGGCACAATTTACATTTAAAAGCAGTGCTGCAGAACAGAACTGCTTTTAAATTGACCTCAGGCACTCAGCAGTGCACACATGCAACTGCAGCAAATGCTGCTGGCCTCTAAACTTCCATGACCTATCATGTACTAGGGTCTTAAAGGTAGTGTCAATCCCCCTGCCCTATTATCTACTCGGAACGTATAGGTCATGCCAGTTATAGTTGTACCCTAACACATAGTGTACCTTAATGCATGCGTGTGTTTTCACTGTCAGTTACCACCGTTATCCTTCAGAAAGAAAGCGGGAGTGCACAGGGCACACAGGATGGCTTTGCAACACCATCTTATCCCTATTTATTTATTTAATTTATTTATTTTATTGGTTTTATATAGCACTGGCTGGACCCAGAAGTATCAGAGCGCTTTACATGGGTAAGAAGGAAGTCACAGTATAAAACAATCAATCAACAGCATGTAAAACCAACATGTTAAAAAACTAGAAACAGCTTAAGTTTACATAAATCACAAAACACATGTAGAAAGAGCGGGGGCAATATGCATCAGTAAGACAAGGAAGTGGGAGATCAGATTTCGTATGGTGGTATGATAAGGGGAAAGGCATGTGGGTAGCAGGGGGTAGGAAGTTAGACGAGCGACTGGGAGGCGGGAGGTGAAGGGAAAAACTTTGGTAGGAAGGGAAGGTGGTGTAAAAGTACCATGAAAGGGAGAGGATGAGAGAAGTGGGTAAGAGGGAAATCAGCGCCAGTAGAATGTGATGGAAAGGGGAGGGGGGTAGGAGAGAGAACGGTAGGAATGAAGGGGGAACCATAAAGAAGGGAAAGGGCGAGTTCAGGGCGCTGGTTAGACACCCCAAACTTTATTGAGGAGGTGCAGGGGTTACATTGTATGTCTTTTGGGAGGGCATTCCAGATGATTGGGGCATTGCCGGAAAAGGAGCGGGACTGAGTGGATTTCTTTTTTTGTAGGGGTGGGACTAGGAGGAGAGCGTTGGTGCTTCTTAAGGGTCGTGTGCTGCCCGCTTTGCAGATTTTGTTGGTGAGGTATGTTGGTGTATTTTGGTGGAGGACTTTGTATGTAATGCAAGCGGTTTTGTAGGCGGACCTGCCTTCGATGGGGGGCAATTTAAGGGTTTTGAGAGCAGCGAAGATGTGGTCGAAGCGTTTGCAGTCGGTGATGAGCCTTGCACAAGGTTGAGCACAGATTTGAGCGGAGCAAGGTGGATCTTGGGGATTCCGGTAAGGATGGCGTTGCCGTAATCAATACGCGAAAGGACAAGAGATTGGACAACTAGTTTAAAGTCTTCAATTGGGATAAAGGGCTTACTTTTCTTTAGATGACAGAGAGTGAAGAGGGCTCCTTTAGTAGAGTTTTTGATGTGCACATTGAAGGTTAGGTTATTATCGAGGGAGATACCCAGGGATTTTACTGAGTTGGAGGAGGATAGGGAGCAGTTGAGGGCATTGATGTCAGAGATCTAGGTTTGAATGGGGAGGTGGTTGTTTTTAGGGGAAAAGAGAATGATTTCAGTTTCTCTGATCCCTACACACACATACCCCTTTTCCATGTCAGGAGTCAATCCTCGCCACACCTGCTAGATTACCAATGGTCCTGCCTGAGGCAGGCACTGTTATACAACGTTATCTGCAAGAGCAGGAAAAATGGACAGGTAATGTCCCATGATGCCTACTGAAAGTACTCGAAAGAGAGTGTGCTTTCGAACTCTCATAGTAATAGAAAGTGAGGTTTGTGTTCATGAGGAGTGCACAGCATTAGCTGCATCCCTAAATATCGAGGGCAGATCGTGTGGAGCTGCCTGCACAGACTGTTTCTCTTTCTGAGAAGTTAGGAGGATCTCAATCTGCAGCCTTGATAGAAAGTCAACAGATTCACCAAAAGTCAACATGGTCCTCTCTTTTTCTTATTGAACTAAAAACACTGCTTTTATATTGATTTTCAAAGTCATTGAGAGAACAAGATCATAGTCACTTGTGTTGTAATGTTAGAGAAAACCCATAAGGTTTACACCAGCATTTTACACATACATAGTCTCTCTGTACTAATATTAGAACACTATTCAAAATACACGTATCCAAATACAAAAGCTAAAAGCAGTCTCAAAATGAATAAAATACACATTGTTAGACAGTAATGATCATAATATAGAAAGATAAGTGAATGTTATTGCTGTGTGATTCCTGCACGACCCATTGTGGTTTTCCCTATATTAGCCAAACTGTGCACATTGTAGTCCTCGTTTTCCTTTGCATGTTACTAGATAAACATGCTTGCTTTTGTGCCACCTTGTACTTTCTCAAGGAACTTGCATATGTTTTTGGGTTCTGTTCTTTTCCTGGTATTTAGTACGAACTCCACTGACATGGTCAAACAACAATGTCCTTTGTTATTCTTTCTAGCAAGGCACTAACACCTAGATATAACACAAGGATGCATTCTGTTGCTTTTTGTGCACACACGTCTCATAATATAGATGAGTCCATTAGCCAAAAACACACACATGGAACAAGAGTTCTGAGACAAGAGCACTGCGTCTGCTGAGATGTAGAACGCCCATCTGGGAATGCTATGGTACGGGGTCCACCAGTAATCCCAGAGATTTTTTATATAAAATCATATAAATTCACTAGCAAGGAAGGGGGTTAGGTTCATCTGTCCTATAAAATAACAGGGCTTTTAATGGTCTATGAATTATTAGCCATGCTAACAGTATTTTCAGTATGCATTTGTATTTTAATTGTGGTGCATATACTACATTTCAGAGCACAATAGTTTAAATACAAATTCTAAACTTCCTTTGTGTCTCCTGGTTATTTTATTCTAGACAAGTATTAGTGAGAGAGAAAAAGCGTGTGTCCTGTTACAGCGATCCCTGAGAGGTTTGTGTTCTGTGGTGCCAATCCACTTATTTCGCTGGTAAGGTTAGAAGGCACTATAGGTATTCGTACTCGGGCTCGTAGATACTGAGGTGGTATGGTGAGACAGTCCCAACATACTACTGTTCTATGGTTCCAAACATAGTTCTGTTCTAAGAGCAGAATTCCTGCAACATTATAAACATATGGGGCTCCAGAACAAAGAATAAAAAACACAAAACACCTCTAACTTGACTGTGTATCTATTTATCCTGCAAATAGCATGAAGCTGAACTGATTAAGTTCTCCGGCTACCTATATCAGAACAACTTTACAACCACAAATATACATGAAATATCAATCACATTCATCATATGTACTCATGATCCTACTCAAACATAAAACAGTCTGGGGTGTGAGAGAGTTCTTGAGACTGGAGTCTGAAGGTACCTGAACGTGACAGTGCTATTAGCCCATCCTAATGTCAATATAGCGCTACACAAATCTCTTTTAATACAACAAAGGGCCCCAATATTGTGTTCCTACCAGGATGACCTATTCATGTGCAGTATAGGAGTGTGATCCTGGCCAGAATTCCTGCCTCTTTTATATTCTACTGCATACAGATGCATCTTCCTTACCTTATGAATAGTTATTCTAGGCTTAAGTTTGGCCTGGAAAACTTGTTTACCAACAATAACTTCCTTTAGCCACAACACAACCTCTGGACATGAAGTTACAGGTGTCTAAAAGGTGTCAAATAGCACCCTGCCATTACTTGCTGTTCTATTCTGCCTCATCAACGATATCCAGAGCTCAATTACTCATTTGGTATCTCACTGACAAATTCCACAGTTATTCTAAGGAGATTAGGTTAAATGTCTCCTCAAAGGGTTTCTTGCTGCAAGCCTTTCAGATGGAGCCATATGAAGATTTATCTTTCGTACCCCCACGATGACTGTATACGTAGCATGGGATCGGACGTGACACCATGGATTATGACTCCTGTACCTCCATGTACCTGAAGGCTGCCAGGGAGTGGAAGGCCAAGTTAGTTTTGCTGAAGCCTGCAGGGACACTCAAGGGGACTTCCTCTCCCAGAGGTAAGTCCTCTCTAGAGGAAAGTTTTCCTAATAGATCTTCTCAAAAGAATCACAAAACACACCATGGGAAGGAGAAGTCCTCATCTTCCTCAGTGCTTCAGTCTCTCTATCTGAAAGAAACACGTTAGTTAGATTCCTTACCTTAGAACAGTGTTTCCCAAACTGTGGTCCGCGGACCACCAGGGGTCTGTGACACATTCCCAGGGGGTCCGCAGGAGGCAGTTTTAAAAGCCCTGCAAAGTTGCTTGTCTAATTAGCAGTTTTCGAGCAACCATAAAAGTGTCAAAATAAAGCCAGTGATTAATGCACCTGCTGGAGAGATGAGAGCATTGTCCAGTGGCAGCTTTAAGTTATCTAATGTAGCCCAGAGGGTTAATATGCCTACTGCAAAGAACGTGTACAATGCATTTTGAAAAACAGTATTTTATGTGCATAGGTGAGTGTGTTACTGCTTTTGTCACAGCGATTCTTTTGTTACTGTGCAGCTCATAAGTGACAATCGAAATCTAGCACAGTGACCTATAAACTGTCATCAAAGAGCTGCTTTCAAACTGCATTGTACAAGTTAGTAACTTATGTTTTTTCCCAGTGTTTCATTATCCTGATGCTGCTAAAAAGGTTTATTTGGGCGGAAATATATTTTTATTGTTTAAGTCAATGCTAAGGTGATGTTCTGAATCCCAAGTTTGTGCATCTCCAGACCAAGCACTCTTTAAAAATGCCTACCAGTATGAATGACATGTGAATCCTACACCTTGTAGTACCCTTTGCCTTATGTAACATTTTCTCTACACTGATTTACATGTATGATTCATTGTCTCTATATGTGTGTGATGTAAAGTGCTCTGACATCCTACAATGGTATGAGAGATGCTATAAAACAAATGAAATGCATGTGATGGAGAGGCTATGGAGAGAAGAGAGGCACTGTTGAAGGGTGATAATAAGGGAATCATTGAAGAACCGCAACAAAGATTGTCGTATCCTAGAGCATAGTAAGGTCTTCATTTACTATTCGTTAAAAGCTAATACAATTTATATACAATGATGAACCTGTTTTAGAATGCACCATTGTTTCCTAAATTTCTTGGGGGGAGAGCCTCCCAAAGCCGCCTTTGTAGTGGTCAGGCTCACTCACTGCACTTGATGTGCACCGTATGGCGAGTGGTTTGAAAACATTTGCCAGGGCTGCTTTGGGTTTCCAGTCTGGCCCTGGCAGGAGCTGGAGCCTGGAGCCTCGTACTACGAAATAAAACCAACCAATTAAAAGTTAGTCATGGAGTTGCAGCACCAACCTTCCCATTAAATTGTTTTGTTTTTTGCAAATTCTTTGAATATAAAATACTAAGGGGGATATTTACAACAGAAGTGGCAGAGTGTGTCGTTAGCTTCCTTGGCTTAACGATAGGCTCCGCCACTTCAGAAACACAGGGCTGCACTATATTTACAAGAATATGATGCAGCCCAGCGTTTCCCCCAGTGCTGGCGCTCCTCTTAAAAGTGTAGCGCCAACGCAGGCACCCTTGCACTATGGCAAGGGTGTGTGCATGCAGGGGAAGATTCTTTCTGTACAGGAAGGTCCCCCTTCCTGCACATAAACAATCTTGAAATGCTGTTTTGTCACTTCTATGTGTGCTACTTAATGCAGCACACATGCATGTTACAAAATGTCATTTTTTAAAAAGATTGTTTATGTTCAGGAAGGGTCACCTTCCTGAACCTAAACAATCCAAGGCATTTTGCTTTTCCCATGTGTGCTGTACAAGACAAGCCACATGGAAAAAAGCAAAAACGAGGAGGAATAAAGGATTTCTCCTCGTTTTGCCAAGTTAAGACCTGGTTTTCCTAGGTCTTAATTTTGGCGCTGCCTCCTATTTATGCTGCCCTTGTAAATAAGGGGCAGTGTCATAATCAATGGGTGTTGCGGTGGAACGTCCACTGCAACACCCACTGCCCACCCCTTTCACGCTAAGCATTGCGTGACAGGGGGCCTTATTTAAAAGGCAGCATTAAGCCATGTTATGTTGCTTAACACTGTCTTGTAAATAGGGCAAAGCCTCTATCCCCACGGTAACGTCGCAAAAAGTGTTCACATGTGTGTTTATTTTTGGGGAATTACTGTTTTAGTGTTTGAAATTTAAATCATACAAGTTGCTTGGGGGTCCCCGGCTTCCAGTGGTGATTCAATGGGGGTCCTCAGAGTCAAACATATGGGAAACACTGCCTTAGAATATCCCCAGGTGTCAGGCTGGATCCGGAAAGATTTTTGATCAGCAGTACCCTTGTGCGTCGGTAGGCGACGTCTGCGACTCCACATCCGTCTTCAGCGTCGTGATCGCTGGGATGATGTCGTCGGAGTACTTAAACACCGCCCTCGTGCGCTGACGTCAGTTCTTCTTTTTTCCACGCCAGTAAGCGCAAATCCGGGAAGAGCATACCCTTCAGTCACTTTTTGACTAACTTTTTGGACTTTTTTGGTCTATTCTTTCGAGTCGACCTCGACTCTTGGTGCCGGTAGGGATGCCCGGTTTCAAGCCGTGTGACGCCTGTCACCGACTAATGTCGGTTACCGATCACCACCGTCGGTGTCTCTACTGCCTTGGGGCCAACCATGATGACCAGTTGTGCCCGACTGCCGGGCCTGGACCTCAAAGGCTAGGTGGGAGCAGTCCCGCAAGCTCCTCGAGATCCGGCAGTTGGCTCTGCGCCGCTCGAGGTCCCGGTCGAGGAGTAGCTTGAGGGACCAGTCGCGGAGCCAAAGTCATCACCGCTCGTCGGGTTCGAAGTCCTCGCATTCAGGTAAGTTGAGACACAGTAAGAAGAAGTCGAAGAAGCGGCATCGCTCTTCTGACTCCCCTCGCCGATCGCGCGACTCGGCTGAAGGTTCGGGTGGCACCACCCGCGCGGCTCCGTCGGAGCCGTGGGAGTCTCATCCGGCCCCATACCCTCCGGTCCCTGGGCCTAATGTGACTTCAGGCGAGATTCGGGACTTCCTCGTGGCCATGAGGAGTCTCGTTCTGCCGTCGAGACCTGCCGGCGCGCCTTCGGGCCCCGCAGGCCCGACTGGGAGGCCTAGCGAGCCGGCAGCTTCGGCCCCGGTGCCGTCGTCAACTTCGGTCCCGACGCCGCAGGTCCCCTCGGGATCCAGGCCTGAATCCCGGTCGACGCCGGTTGACCTTACGGCCTCTCCGCCGGCGCCGACCCCTATGGTGCCACCCCCGACACCGTCTTCGGACGACGCCGTCCCCAGTTTTAGCCCCGGTCCGGCGTCGGAGCGGCACCGCCCGGCGCCGGGATGAACATTTCATCTACCACCCAGCTCCGTCCTTTCTACCTGTCTACCTGGAGATGGATGACTGGGAGGGGTCTGAAGACCCTCTGGCACAGCAGTGCCAGTTAAGTCAGGACTGGGCAGACGAGCTGGGGGATGCCAGTGATCTCGACACTTCGCCTGACACTGGCTTCATCTCTCCTCCCTCCGTGGCTATGGAGGAGGTTGCAACATATTCTGTGGTGCTGCGCAGGGCTGCCGAAGCCCTTCACCTGGAGCTCCCTGCAGCGGCCGTGAGGATTAATCTCCTCACTGAGGTGCTTCAACTGCCAGTAAGCTCTTCGGAGCCTCTACTGCAGTTCAATGAGGCACTCACTGGCACCTGGTCCAAGCCCTCCACAGTCACTCCTGTGAACCGGAACGTGGCCCGGCGCCACCGCCCTGCTCCGGGCGACCCCAGCTTTCTGTCAGTGCACCCCACCCCTGAGAGTCTGGTTATCCAGGCCTCTACGTCCCAGACCGCCTTCCCGTCCGCTCCTCCGGATCGGGAATCCAAAAGGTTGGAACAGTTTGGGAAGAAACTGTTTTCCTCCCTCAGTTTGGGGTTGCGGTCCATTAATACTGCATGCCTTTTGGACCCTTACACCCACTCCTTGTGGGATACGGTGGCGGACGTGCTGACCCAGTGTCCGGAGGAGGCCCGGACACGGCTCGCCCAGGCTCTTGCTGAGGAGCAGGATATAGCACGGTACTCCATTCGATGTGGGCTTGACACCACAGACTCGCTAGGTAGAGCGATTGCGACAACGGTGGCGATTCGTCGCCACGCCAGGCTGAGAGCCACGAATTTCTCCGGGGATGTCCAGAGCACACTCATGGACATGCCCTTCGATGGCCGTCACCTTTTTGGCGACAAAGCGGATAGTGTGCTGGAGCGCTTTAAGGACTCCAGGGCTATGGCCAAGTCCTTGGGCCTCTTGGCACCGCGCCCGCAAACTTCCGCTTTTTGCCCCTTTCGTGGCCAAGGGAGGGGTGCCCCCTCACGTCCGTCTAGCCACAGGCCGCAGAACCAGCCTCAACGTGGTCGTGGACGTGGATTCCGCAATGGCGGAGCAGGGGGACAGAGAGCCGGTCAGCCCACATCTGCTCCCGCAGCATCTGCCTCAAAGCCTTCCTAGTCCGACCTTTCAAGCCCCTTCCACGCCAGTAGGAGGCAGAGTTCGCCATCACCTGCTCCACTGGCGTACCATCACGTCGGACAGGTGGGTGCTGCAAATCGTCCGAAGGGGCTACTCCCTCCCCTTCGAGGCGACCCCTCCAGCCATGCCACCGCAGTACCACCGCATGTCGGGGGATAACTTGTAACTTCTGCAGGAGGAAGTTACGGCCCTCTTGGCCAAGGGGGCCATCGAAAGCGTTCCTGGCCCAGAAGTAGGTCGGGGTTGTTGCTCCCACTACTTTCTGGTTCCCAAGAAAGAAGGGAAAAGGGGGCCTACGCCCTATCTTGGACCTCAGGAGCGTCATCGCCTTCCTCCGGAAGGAGAAGTTCAAGATGCTCACTTTAGCTCAGGTTCTGGCTGCCCTAGACCCTGGAGACTGGATGGTAGCGTTGGACTTGCAGGACGCGTATTTCCACAACCCCGTCCTGCCGGCCCACCAGCGTTACCTGGGGTTTACGGTAGGCCACGAGCACTTTCAGTTTACTGTGCTCCCCTTCGGCCTCACCAGTGCCCCTCGGGTGTTCATGAAAGTGATGGCGGTGGTTGCAGCTCATCTGCGCAGGTTAGGGGTTCCAGTCTTGCTCTATCTCGACGACTGGTTGTTGAAGGCGGGCTCGCCCCAGGCAGTCGTCTCTACCTCGAGACTACGGCTGACCTCCTGCATTTGCTGGGGTTCTCCATCAACGTGCCGAAGTCGCATCTGAGTCCCTCTCAGAAGCTCCTTTTTATTGGAGCGCTTCTGGACTCAGCGCTGTTTCGGGTCTATCCTCCAGCGGGTTCGGGATATTCAGGCTCCGATACCGATCTTTCAGCCTTTATCCCGAGTTTCGGTCAGGAAGGTCCTGCAGCTTCTGGGTCTGATGGCCTCCTGCATCCTGCTGGTACATCAAGCAAAGTGGCGGATGCGGGCTCTGCAGTGGGACCTGAAGTTCCAGTGGGCTCAACATCAGGACAACCTGTCCGACCACGTCCTGATCTCGGAGGGCACTGCAAGACATTTGCAGTGGTGGTTCACGGACCGCGATTGGGTCAGTGGCAGATCCCTCTCCCTACCCCAACCGGAGCACACGGTGGTGACGGATGTGTCCCTCTTGGGATGGGGGGCCATATGAGAGAGGCGGAGACCAGAGGCCTCTGGTCTCCGGCGGAGTCCCGGCTCCATATCAACCTGTTGGAGCTGCGGGCGATCCGGCTTGCACTGAAGGCATTCCTTCCCTCTGTACGGGGAAGTGTAGTGCAGGAGATCATGGGCAACACCACCGCCATGTGGTATTGCAATAAACAGGGCGGGGTGGGGTCGTGGACCCTTTGTCAGGAGGCTCTGCGCCTCTGGACATGGCTGGAACATCAGGGCATCACCCTGGTTGTTCAACACCTGGCGGGCTCTGAACGCCAGGGCGGACGAACTCAGCCGCCAGTGCATGATGGATCACGAATGGCGTCTGAACTCGGACGTGGCGCAAGGCCTCTTTCAGTGATGAGGAGAGCCTTGGTTAGATCTATTCGCCACCGACAAGATCGCGCAATGTCATCAGTTCTGCACGTTGGAATTCCCAAGGCGGCACTCGCTCGGAGACGCTTTTCGTCGCAAGTGGAGTTGCAGTCTGTTGTACACCTTTCCGCCTATACCACTTCTGCCCAGAGTGCTGAAGAAGATCAGGCGCGACTGGGCCCAAGTCATCCTTGTGGTTCCGGATTGGGCACGAAGATACTGGTATCCCGAGCTACTCAGTCTGTCAATCGATCCTTCGATTTGACTGCTTCTTCAGGAGGACCTTCTGTCGCAGCAGCAGGGAACGGTCCTCCACCCGAACCTGTCCAGCCTCCACCTCCATGCGTGGAAATTGAGCGGCAACAGTTGATGCCATTTGACTTGCCTCCTGAAGTTTGTGATGTCATTCTGGCAGCCAGGCGTCCCTCCACTAAAACAGTATTCGCCTGCAGGTGGAACAAATTTGTGGCATGGTGCACGGGAAAGGCTGTGGATCCCCTTTCCGCCCCTCTTTCTGAGGTTCTCCTCTTTCTTCTTTCCCTGGCCCAGCAGGGCTCTGCTTTGGGCACCCTCAAGGGATATCTTTCAGCTGTTTCTACCTTCTTACGGCTTCCTGATCAGCCTTCTCTTTTCAAGTCCCCTGTTGTTGCTAGATTCTTCAAAGGCATTACTCATATGTTTCCTCCTGTCCCTTTCGTAATGCCTCAGTGGGACTTGAACCTGGTGTTCACCTATCTGATGTGCGCTCCTTTTGAGCCACTTCATAATTGTCCTCTTTGTCTTAACACTGCTTTCCTGGTTGCCATCACCTCTGCCAGAAGAGTGAGTGAGCTCCAGGCTCTTTCTTCTAAACCTCCTTTCCCCTCTGTCCATCTGGACCAAGGTTGTTCTCAGGACTCGTCCTTCCTTTCTCCCTAAGGTGGTTACTGCCTTTCACATCGGCCAGTCTGTTACATTGCCCACCTTCTTTCCGCCTCCGCATCCCTCGAAAGAGGAAGAGAGGCTCCACTGTCTGGACCCAAAACGTGCGCTCTCCTTCTGTCTGGACCGCACGAAACAGTTCCGGGTGGACGGCCAACTCTTCGTTGGCTACGTGGGCGCTAAGAAGGGTCGAACGGTGCACAATCGAACCATCTCTCGGTGGGTCGTTTTGTGCATTAAGGCCTGTTATTCCTTGGCTAAGAAGGAAACTCCTGTGGGGCTGAAGGCCCATTCCACTTGGGCCACAGCGGCTACTACTGCTCTGGAGCGGGAAGTCCCTCTGCAGGACATTTGTCAGGCAGCAACGTGGGCCTCGCTGCACACGTTTGCCAAGCATTACTGCCTGGACAGCCAAGTCCGGAGAGACGGCTTCTTTGGCCGTTCCGTTCTCCAGGACTTCCTGGTGTGATCTTGGTTCGCATACCCACCACCGGGGTTGGTATTGCTGGGGTATCTATTCTAAGGTAAGGAATCTAACTAATGTGTTTCTTTCAGATGAACAAGTTACTTACCTTCGCTAACGATATATCTGTAAGAAACATTAGTTAGTTAGATTCCTTACTGCCCCACCCATCCTCCCCGTTCTGCGAACTGATATCTAGGGTTAAGGTCATCCCTTTCAGGGCCCTAGATTCATGGCACCAGTGTCGGTTTCTTGCATGGCTCTGCGTTCCTGGCGCGGAAAGCTATGTACAAGAACTGATGGCAGCGAGCGAGGGCGGCGTCTAAGTACTCCTACGATGTCATCCCGGCGATTACGACGCCGACGACGCCTACCGATGCGCAAGGGTACTGCTGATGAAAAATCTTTCTGGATCCAGCCTGACGCCTGGGGATATTCGAAGGTAAGGAATCTAACTAACTAATGTTTCTTGCAGATATATCGTTACCAAAGGTAAGTAACTTGTTCTTTGGGACCATATATAGTATAGACATCTTTTCCCAATGCCAGAAGTCAGGTAATCCCTCCTCGATGTTAAATGATCCCTCAGTGCCTAAGAAGTTGAGACAAGAGTTTCCCAGTCCTTCGAGTGACCCTGAGCAGGTCTAGGCCACCTGGCTAGCAATTATGGATCGTTTCAGGATGGCTCCGTAACCATGTGCTCTACTCTAAAGGATTGACTACTCCCCA
Source organism: Triturus cristatus (assembly GCF_964204655.1). Taxonomy (NCBI): domain Eukaryota; kingdom Metazoa; phylum Chordata; class Amphibia; order Caudata; family Salamandridae; genus Triturus; species Triturus cristatus. The sequence continues at coordinate 183,785,226 of NC_140584.1, read as the reverse complement.
AGAGTTGGCTACTCTAGTGGCTCAGAACTAGCAATACTTGTGTAATTACACAAAATTATGCAAAATGCACCTTGCACTCAAAGAGCTACCTGAACAATCTGTTTGGGTAAAAATTCAACCCTAAAATGTAATTTCGGGTCGATTTCAGTTTGCTTGCATTCAAAACAAGAAGACTCCATGTCCTTACCATTCAAAGTCCAAAGGAAGGTCCCATTCTTGCTCCTGAAGTTATTTCCATGGCAGATGATCATCACAGTTGAAGTCGTTGGGTAAAGTCCAAGAAAAACATAAAATGTAAAAACGGGAATCAGCAGTTTCCCACTACTTTTGGACTCCAGAGAGGATGCAAGGACGTCAACGTGCCTCTTAGTCTCGCTCTTGATTTCCAACCGAGCCGATTCAGAGTTTAGTCCTGACACACCCTGAATTCTCAGGTAAATCTTCTCTAGATAAAAGAACCCTTTCCACCAGTAGACTAAATCCAGTAAAGAAAAATAATTTCAAGTAGCAACATGAAGCAGTCATAATACAAACAAATCTCCAATAAAACATGTATAAAATACACAAAAAGCAACCACCACAAACCGTATAAGTCATCCATATTATCATATAATGGCTGAAATTAAGCATTATAAGGTATTCTAATGTAGCCTAGTGTTTTCCTATGGGAAATCAAGCCTTGCTACAGTGGCAAACAACTTTGGAAGTTATTCACTGCCAGGAAATGCAAAACATTAAGTATAAATGTCCTGCCTTTTGAAAACCCTGCACCCTGCCCTATTGGCATTTAGTGCCTACTTTAGGGGTGACGTATGCGCAGTAAAAAGGAAGGTTTAGGTCTGGCAAAAAGTTTATATTGAAATTACAATTTAAAACTGCACACACAGGCTGCAAGACCATGCCTGGAGACATGGTTTACAGTGCTACTTTAGTGGCTGGCATAATGAGTGCTGCAGTCTACTAGTAGCATTTAATTCTAGGCACTAGATACACGTAGCACCCTATGCTAGATACTTATAAGTAAATTAAATGTGTTAATTAGGAATATGTCAATTTTGGCATGTTTAGAAGGAGATTCACACTTTACTACTGTTTGGGAGGAGTGAAGAACACAGAGTCCTATTATGGAAATGAGCATTTTTAGGGGCCCACCGGTGCAATGGTTCACCCTTATCTGTCCACTGGTTCTTTGAACCAATAAAGAAGACATAACAACATGAGTGGGACTACATCAATACAACACCCTCAGGCACTGTAGGAGGTAGTCCATGGAATACAAAAACCAAGGGTCTTATATACCCTGTTTACAGCTGAGTAAGCATGGAGACTCAAAGGTGAGGTACGGGCATACACAGGAATAGCTATTGACTAACATGGACAGATAGAAATCACTTGGTCAGCAGAGTGGGAGGGGAGACAGAACTGCTTACATCAGTTGGAACATCCTGACAGTTACACTCTAAGACAGGTGCATTCTAGCAGCTACAGGCCTTTCTGAGCTTATACAGTGCTCTGGCTCAGTACTGAAGGAGTTAACTACAGTTCATGACTCAAGCAGAATACAAAGGCAAGCAACAGTGAAGACAGAAGAAGCATATGGCTAACAAAAATGGATGCCACAACCAAAATGGCTTCAGCTCATGCTAACAGATTATCTGCAATTTCCACACTATGACCAACAGTAAAAAAGTAAAAGATATGGGGTAACCCTGCAGATAGAGGCCTCTGGAGTTAGTTGTGTTCCTGTAGCTCAGAACAGGAAGTCAGTCAACAGACCCTGGGAGTATCTCAGGTAGTTTGGGATAAAGGAAGCAGGTCCAGTCTTCCTTCACAGAGAGCAGGGCAACCCTCAAGCAGCAGGGTAGTCTTCTGGGGAGCAAGACAGGCCTCAAGCAGCAGTGCAGTCCTCTAGGGAACAAGGCAGTCCTCTGGTAGCAGCAGGGTAGCCCTCCGAGGAATAAGGCAATCCCTCAAGCAGCAGGGCAGTCCTCTTGGGAATAAAGCAGGCCTCAAGCGACAGGGAGGCCTCTGGGAACAAGGCTGTCCTTCTATAATATCAGTAGGTCCAGGAGTCTGCTGAAGCGAAGCTCCTGTGCCATCCTCTGAAGTGGGGGGAGTTTCTAGGCTACCCTCATATATATTTCTGACAAGTTCTTTCCTTCCCCTGCCAAGGCTGAAAAAAGTCTAGGGTCACAAAAGGCTGCTGTGTGTGCTGGAGGCAAGCCCTTTGAAATGTAAGTGGGGTAATGGACAGCTCTCCCCATAACCATTCTCCCACACCGAATCCCCTATCGTTCACTTTCTGGGCCCAATACACATTCTTCTTGGAGGATTCATTAACAGGCCCAGGCAGCTAGAAAGTCATAGAAGGCCTTAGAAATGTGTGGACTGAAAAATGCCAACTTTCTAAAAGTTCTATATGTCACTACCTTTGAGGAACAAACTAGTTAGTATTTTTTCAATCTGTACAAGACAAACCTCAAAAATGTCTTTGTTATATTGACAATGTCCTAATATGAAAAGGTTCTGTACCCAAATTATTAGGGTTTCACCAATAGCTAAACAATCATAACAATAATTTACAGTTTACACTGGAATATAACAACTCAATAAATCTTTTGGATCTGATGATCAAAACTGATTCAGGCACCCAGTAAATGCGTCTTTACATGAAAGCGACAGAAAGAAACACATTGCTTATGGATAATAGGCATTCCCATAAGTTGTAAGAGAACCTACCTATTGGCCAATTCTTACGGATCAAACACAACTTTACAAAACAAAAGACTATTTTGCTGAAGCAAAAATTCTCTCTGAGAAATTAGTTGCAAGTGGATATCCATAGCGTCTTGTGACAGGATTCTCCTTGTGTTTGCTTGATTCTTAAAGAGAGCATGGTATTATGGCAGAGACTTACTTTTGAAAGGAAAAGAAAGAACTATTATTCCTTGTTTGCTATGTGTACCCACCTTTGAAACAGAATCTAACATGTTAGAAAAGATCATACTAAAGAACCACCATCTTTTACATTCCGGATCTTTTACATTTGACAGACCAATGTTTTCCTTCAAATGAGCAAGAAATATAAGGGATTTATTAATCAGATACCAAAGGAAACCTCAAACTGTACATTAGCTCAACTATGGGGTCTGGGTCCAAGTGTTGGTCGCCATCCAAGTGGCAATTACATAGCATGTTCCAACACTAGCAAGGTTAAGTCATGTGTTTTGAATGGAAGAACATGGCAACACAAACAATTCACTAGTTGTGGTTCAAATTATGTTATCTACTGGATAGACTGACCATGTACTTTGCATTACATTTGTAAAACTACTCAGGAAGTCCGGAAACGCATTCTACAAAATCAATCCAGAATTCCATGTAATGACCAAAATGCTGCGTTGGTTGATCATTACAAGTCATGCTCACATGCTGTCAATTAAATGAAATGGTTTGTGTTAGAAGCCATTGCTCACTCTGGGAGAAGACATGAAGTGGATAATTTACTCACATTGAAAGAGAACAGATGGATTTGGCAAGCGGATACTGTTAAGAGAGGGCTTAATCAACAAATTGAATGACATTCCCTATCTACAATGTAAATGGCCTTTTCTGGTTGTTGTGGATGTCATTTTTCTATATAGGATGGGTGTCTGTATTAATGTCTGACTTAAGTACTAAAAGCGTGTTCATTGGGCATTTTGAATACAGTTGTGGTTAAATGCTGTTATCTCATTTAACATGTTTGGTCTACTTCTGACAGGCTCATTATTTGTTCGTGACTGATATGGTTTTTATAATTTAGGATGCAGATTATAGTGTCTGTTGCTTCTCTAAGAGGGTGCTTTTTGTCTGGTGAGGTATTTTATGATCCTTTATTCTGTACTGGGTGTATGAAAGTCTCCATTGGTACGCTATATAATCAGTATTGACTCCTTTGTTCCACTATTATTTTTGTTAATATCTTTAGTCTGATTTGTCTTCTTGTTAAATTTATATATTAAGGAATTGAAGGATTTTATCAGGTACCACCGCTTCAAGATGCCGCTGGCCGTTTTTGGAAAGTTCACTCGATCCGATCAGTTGCTTTATTTCTTAACCTCTAGTTCGGGCGTTTGAGTTAATTTAATATTCCATGGCATGGTGCTAGAGAGTTCAAGATGGTACATAATTTGTTCCTTTAATGTTTGTCTATATGAGTTTGATTGCTATTCCCGTTATACTTATGTTTTGAAGGTTTTACCATTTCAAGATGGCGCCAACTGTTTTCGGAGCACTAATGTTATCCGGTCAGTTTTAAATTTGTTTAAAAGTGCAAGTGATGTCAGCGTTCGCGCACTAGCGCTCACACAGTCTCCTCATTTGTTGCAGGAACCTTTGCCGTCTAGAGGCAGGTACTTCTGTAAATTTCTAACCGATTAGTGGTCACCTTTTTTACCTGTGTTTCTTTTCTTATGTCATTCACTTTCATTTTTTACAGATATTGAAAGTTTCTGGAAAGGATTATTATATTCAAACCTTTCTTTTGGTGCTGTAAGCATTGTCAGTAATCAGTGACATCTTATACAGGCTAGTGGTTTGCCCTTTATTGATTATTTTTTGTGGTATTCAGATTTAGGATTTCATGACTGATGCATTGGCAAGTGTTTTGTGAGTATAGATTGCTCTGGGTGCACTGTGGCACTTGATTGGTTGTAGTCACAGGTGTTATTTTGATTGTGGTGCATGTCACATTTGTTGGTGTTTTTATTGCATGAACTTGTGGGTCTATTAGCACAGGGTTGGTCAGCTATCTACATTCATGGTTTTTATTGTGTGTAACTTCCTTATTTTTTTTTATTTTGTATCCTTTTAGATTTTCATCTTTTTGAATTATATATATTCACATTTTAAGTTAGATCTCTCAGGGGATTTTCCAGTTTGACTCTATTAATTCCTTTTGGTCCTGATGATGGTCTCATGGACTGTGTTGCTTTAGAAGACCGAAACATAGACAATGATCCTCTTTAATATCAATTAATCCTCTTCCGCTTGCATTTTTCTATCTATAAGGAATGGACTTCTTTCTGGAAGAATCTATTGATATGTTAGGAGGATACACCACTCCCCATTGACATCTACTAATATGGAAATTGCTTTTTATGTTCAATATGGGTCAGTAGGATTTCAGATAACATTGTATTATAAATCCTGATTGAAGACCTGTAGATGTGTATTTATTGTTATGTATGATTATTTTGGCAAAATAATTTCATTCTTTGAATTTTTTTGTGATTTTGTTGTTTCTCTTTGTTTAGGTCAACACTAGTTGGATTTTTATACCAACTAAACTACAAGTATAAATAAATAACTCCTTCCGAAACATATTGTTGTATTCAACTTTATAAAAGTGGCATTTTCAAAATTGTAATCTAAATCCTGACTTTACCATTAAAGAGGATTCTAAATTACACGTCATTTTAGCCCAAACATGACATTTCTACCTGCTTAGTACTTATTATGTTATGTTATGTTATGTTATTTTAATTTGTAAAGCGCACAGCTACTAGGAAGTGTCCCGGCGCTGTATAGCGCTGGGGAACCCATCCTGGCTTTCCCTGTGAGATGGTCCCTACTGGGCATCTCCAAGGTGAAGACAGGCATCCCCGGCGCTGATGGGGCCGTAAGTGGAGATTAAGCAAGCTGTTGCCCAGAGTTGCTGAGTGGGATCAATGGTAAGAGTGGGCACCGAGGCGAGAATTATCGAGTCCGCTGACCTTGGCCCAAGACCCTGCCGCGACGGGAATCGAACCCTGGTCCCGGGCCGACCTCTGCTTCCGGGTCTGCCGCCTCTAACCATTGAGCCACACCAAAAATGTTATAAAGTAGCCCAATGTTATCCAATAGGAGAGATAGGTCTTCCAGCAGTGAAAAACGATTTTAGGAGTTTTTAGTACCAGGACATGTATAAATTAAGTACACGTGTCCTACTTTTTAGATACAATGCACCCTGCACTGTGGGTCTTAAGGCCCTACCTTAGGGATGACATATGTAATTAAAAGGAAGGTTTAGTCCTTGCAAACTGTATATTTTGCCAGGTCAAAATTACAGTTTAAAACTGCATTTCAGGCTGCAGTGGGCAGACTTGAGACTATAGTGTGTGGCTTAATGAGTGCTGCAGGCCCACTAGCATTAATCTGCATGCCCTTGGTACATATACTAGGGACCTATAAATAAATTAAAGGTGGAAATCTGGTGTATGCCAATTTTACAATGTTTTAGGGAGACAGAACAAGCTTTTTAGCACTGTTTATCAGTGGTAAAGTGCACAGAGTCCTAGTGCCAAAAAAGCTAATCAGGCAAGAGATGAGTGAATTCAAAAAGTTGGGGGTGACCCTGCAGAGATGGCTAAGTCCACCAAGGAGGCTCTTGCACTCATGTCATATTTAGTAAATATTGCATATGTAACAAATGGTTTACATACAACAGTCTACCAAAGAATACATTGCAGTCATTTTGACATCTAACTTCGCCCCTTATCAGAGGTCACAGTTCAATTTGCCTATCATTGCGAAATTTCTTAAAGGCTTGCAGAACAAGTATCCCCCACCAAGTTTCAGTGTATCCCGGTGGGACTTGCACTAATTACTCACTTTCCTTATCTCACTTTTCTATCATTCACACCATTTCATGTCTGCCCTTTGAAACTTTTGACATGGAAGACAGTCTTTATATTGGCTGTCACGTCAGTTGTCCATTGTTTCACAGTCTTAATGAAGGATAAAGTGATTATGTGGGGAAATACTTCTTACCTAAGGTGGTGGGTGGATTTCACATCTTGTAGGTTATCTCTTATCCAGCTTTCTCATGTTCTCACTATTTTAAAGACTTGATCCCAGGTAGGCTCTATGTATTCATAGCTCTGCTTCTTATCAGTGACAAACATTTCATTGCATTCAATAGGTTTCTCCATGGGGAAATAAACCACATCTGGGTGGATTTCTGAGTCTTACTTACTTTATTATACAGTTAATTAAAACCGTAACATACAAACGTATTAATAAAATTCAAGGATTAAAATATAAAAGTTAATAAAAAGACAAGAAAAAAAAGTTGTTTATACATTTGTAAATCCGGTGAATGCAAAAATAAATGTCACAGTGCTTATCACAAAGGGATTAACTTTCATCGACATTCATATGTGCAAATAAGTATAGGGTTTGTCAGTTTCTTAATGCTGGGCATTGTGCAATGCAGTTAAGATAATATTAACAAACTTCCCAGCTCTTGCTAAAACTTGGGCTGAGTTATTACTGAAGCATAAATCGGATGCTTCCCTACAATGTCTCAGTAACTTTTCCCGATAAACTGGGACCAGTAGGTGACGGCGATCATTGGCAAGATGAGGGCAACAACATAACAGATGTAAACAGGACTCATGTGGATAATTACAGAGCCTACATGTTAGCTGACCATTCCTCCGAGCCCACAGCGGTTTGAAGTCATGAATTGGAAGGGCTAACAGCCTCATATAAATGATATCTGAAAGAAACACGTTAGTTAGATTCCTCACCTTAGAATATCCCCAGGCGTCAGACTGGATCCGGAAGATTTTTCGTCAGCAATACCCCTTGCGCGTCGCTAGGCGTCGTCTGCGGCTCCGCGTCCGTCGTCGGCGTCGTGCGCCGGAATGACGTCGTCAGAGTACTTAGACGCCGCCCTCGCGCGCTGATGTCAGTTCTTCTTTTTTCAGCGCCAGTAAGCGCAGATCCGGGAGAGCTACCCCTTTAGTCAATTTTTGACTAACTTTTTGGTCAATTTTCGACTCTGGTGCCGGTAGGATGCCTGGTTTCAAGGCCTGCGACGACTGTCACCGACTGATGTCGGTGACCGATCATCACCGCCGGTGCCTGTACTGCTTGGGCCTCGACCACGACGCGGCGTCGTGCTCCGACTGTATGGCCCTGACCTCGAAAGCTAGGCGGGAGCAGTCCCGCAAGCTTCTCGAGCTTCGCCACTCGGCTCCGCGTCGCTCTCGGTCCAGGAGGAGGTCCAAGGATCGGTCGCGGAGCCGCACTCGGCATCGTCACTCGTCTGGCTCGAAGTCTTCGGGTAAATCGAGGCACTCCAAGAAGTCCAAGAAGCGACACCACTCTTCGGACTCCCCTCGCCGGTCGCGTGACTCGGCCGAGGGTCCGGGAGGTTCCACCCCCGCGGCTCCGCAGGAGCCGCGCAAGTCCCCATACCCGACGGTCCCTGGGACTGACGCGACACCGGCGGAGGTCAGTGCCTTCCTCTCGGCCATGAGGAACCTGGCCCCGCCGTTGATGCCCGCTGGCGCTCCTTTGGGCCCCGCGGACTCGACTGGGCGACCTCACATGCCGGCGGCTCCAGCCCCGGCGCCGTTGGAGGCTCCGGCCCTGACGCCGCAGGACCCCGAGGGCCCCGAGCCGGGGCCCCCGTCGACGCCGGTCGACTCGTTACGCCTCCTCCGCTGGCGCCGACACCGATACCACCCCCGACGCCGGCTCCGGTCGACGTCGATCCCCGGTTCAGCCCCTGTCCGGTCCCGACGCCGCATCTGACGCCGCTAGAGACACATATTGTCTATCGACCGGCTCCGATCATTCCTCCTGTTTACCAGGAATCGGATGACGGGGGCGACTGGGAGGGGTCTGATGACCCTATGGCCCTTCAGAGCCAACTTGCTCAGGACTGGGCGGATGAACTGGGGGAGGCCAGTGGGTTGGATACCTCACCAGACACTGGATTCATCTCTCCTCCGACTGTGGCTTCGGAGGAGGGTGCAGCCTTTTCTGTGGTGCTGCGCAAGGCGGCCGAAGCCCTTGGGCTCGAGCTGCCTGCCGTGGCTATGAGGACTAACATCCTCACTGAGGTGCTTCAGTCTGCCGCATGCTCCACTGAGCCTCTGCTGCCATTCAATGAGGCCCTCACTGACGTTCTGCAGGGCACCTGGTCCAAGCCCTCCACAGTCCCTCCTGTGGATAGGAACGTTGCCAGGCGCCACCGCCCTGCTCCGGGCGACCCCAGTTTTCTGTCCCAACACCCCACCCCCGAGAGTCTGGTTATCCAGGCCTTTACCTCCCAATCCTCCTTCCCGTCCGCTCCTCCGGACCGGGATTCCAAGAGACTGGAACAGTTTGGTAAGAAGCTGTTCTCTTCGCTCAGTTTGGGCCTGCGGTCTTTGAACACCGCCTGTCTTATGGACCGTTATTCCCACTCTCTGTGGGATGCGGTGGAGGACGTGCTGCCACTGTTCCCGGAGGAGGCCCGGGCGCGGCTTTCCTCGGCCCTGGCCGATGGGAGAGATGCAGCGCGCCATGCAATCCGATGTGGGCTTGACACTACGGACTCGCTGAGTAGGGCGATTTCTACCACGGTGGCGCTTCGACGTCACGCCTGGCTGCAGACCACGTCCTTTTCAGGGGATGTCCAGAGCACTCTTATGGACATGCCTTTTGATGGCGCTAGCCTTTTTGGTGACAAAGCGGACAGTGCGCTGGCTCGCTTCAAGGACTCCCGGGCTACGGCCACGTCCTTGGGCCTCTCGGCCCCGCGGCCACAAACTTCCGCTTTTCGCTCCTTTCGTGGCCAAGGAAGGGGCTCCTCCTCATGTCCGCCTAGCCACCGGCCGCAGAACCAACCTGCACGCGGTCGCGGACGTGGTTTCTGCCGAGGCGGTACTGGAGGTCGACGCGGTCAGTCCACATCCACCCCGGCAGCATCCGCCTCAAAGCCTTCCTAGTCCGAGCTTTCAGGCCCATTCCACGCCAGTGGGCGGCAGAGTTCGCCATCACCTGCTCCACTGGTGGTCCATCACATCGGACAGATGGGTGCTGCAAATCGTCCGAAGGGGCTACTCCCTCCCCTTCGAGATGACCCCTCCAGCCATGCCACCGCAGCACCACCGTATCTCAGGGGATCATTTGAATCTTCTCCACGAGGATGTTTCGGCCCTCTTGGCCAAGGGGGCCGTCGAGCGCGTTCCGAGCCCAGAAGTAGGTCGTGGTTGTTATTCCCACTACTTTCTGGTTCCCAAAAAGGGCAAAGGGGGCCTACGCCCTATCTTGGACCTCCGGAAGGAACGGTTCAAAATGTTAACTTTGGCTCAGGTTCTAGCTGCCCTCGACCCTGGAGACTGGATGGTAGCGTTGGACTTGCAGGACGCATATTTCCACATCCCCGTCCTGCCGTCCCACCGGCGTTACCTGCGGTTCACGGTGGGTCAGGAGCACTTTCAGTTTACCATGCTCCCCTTCGGCCTTACCAGTGCCCCTCGGGTGTTCACGAAAGTGATGGCGGTGGTCGCAGCTCATCTGCGCAGATCAGGGGTTCCAGTCTTCCCCTATCTCGACGACTGGTTGTTGAAGGCGGGCTCGCCCCAGACAGTCGTCTCCCACCTCCAGACTACGGCGGATCTCCTGCATTTGCTGGGGTTTTCCATCAACGTGCCGACGTCACACCTGAGTCCCTCTCAGAAGCTCCTTTTCATCGGAGCAGTTCTCGATTCGGCGCAGTTCCAGGTTCATCCACCGGAACAGCGGGTCCGGGATATACAGGCCCTGATTCCCATCTTTCGGCCTCTATCCTGGGTTTCGGTCAGGCTAGTGTTGCGGCTTCTGGGGCTGATGGCCTCCTGCATCCTACTAGTGCATTACGCCAGGCGGCGCATGCGGGCTCTGCAGTGGGACCTGAAGTTTCAGTGGGCCCAGCATCACGGCAACCTGTCCGACCACGTCTTGATCTCGGAGGGCACTGCACAGCAGTTGCAGTGGTGGCTCACGGACCGCGATTGGGTCACGGGCAAGAGCCTCTCCCTACCCCTACCGGAGCATGTCGTAGTGACGGATGCGTCCCTCCTGGGATGGGGTGGCCATATGGGAGAGGCGGAGATCAGAGGCCTCTGGTCTCCGGCGGAGTCTCGCCTCCACATCAACTTGTTGGAGCTGAGAGCGATCCGACTTGCACTGAAAGCCTTCCTTCCCTCTGTCCGGGGAAGTGTCGTGCAGGTGTTCATGGACAACACCACCGCCATGTGGTATTGCAACAAACAGGGCGGGGTGGGGTCGTGGACCCTTTGTCAGGAGGCTCTGCGCCTCTGGACATGGCTGGAACACCAGGGCATCACCCTGGTGGTTCAACATCGGGCGGGTTCTCTGAACGCCAGAGCAGGCGAACTCAGCCGCCGGTGCATGATGGATCACGAATGGCGTCTGAACTCCGAGGTGGCGCAAGGTCTCTTTCAGCAGTGGGGAGAGCCTTGGTTAGATCTATTCGCCACCGACGAGAACGTGCAATGTCAGCAGTTCTGCGCGTTGGAATACCCAAGGCGGCACTCGCTCGGCGACGCTTTTCGTCGTGAGTGGAGTTGCGGTCTGTTGTACGCCTTTCCGCCTATACCACTTCTGCCCAGAGTGCTGAAGAAGATCAAGCGCGACCGGGCCCAAGTCATCTTAGTGGCTCCGGATTGGGCACGAAGGTACTGGTATCCCGAGCTACTCAGTATGTTGACCGATCCTCCGATACGTCTGCCCCTTCGGGAGGATCTTCTGTCGCAGCAGCAGGGGATGGTCCTCCACCCGAACCTGTCCAGCCTCCACCTCCATGCGTGGAGATTGAGCGTCGGCAGTTGATGCCATTTGACTTGCCTCCTGAAGTCTGTGATATCATTCTGGCAGCCAGGCGTCCCTCCACAAAGACGGTATACGCCTGCCGGTGGAACAAATTTGTGGCATGGTGCACAGCAAAGGCTGTGAATCCCCTTTCTGCCCCTCTTTCTGAGGTTCTCCTCTTTCTTCTTTCTTTGGCCCGGCAGGGCTCTGCCCTGGGCACCTTGAAAGGTTATCTTGCTGCTCTCTCTGCCTTCTTACGGCTTCCAGATCAGCCCTCTCTTTTCGAGTCCCCTGTAGTGTCACGCTTTCTTAAAGGCATTACTCACACGTTCCGTCCTGTCCCTTTCGTAATGCCTCAGTGGGACTTGAATCTTGTCTTGACATTCCTGATGTGCGCTCCCTTTGAGCCTCTTCACAATTGTCCTCTTCGTCTTCTAACTCGCTTTCCTGGTCGCCATCACCACGGCTAGACGGGTGAGTGAGCTCCAGGCTCTATCGTCCAAGCCTCCTTTTCTCTCTGTTCATCCGGACAAGGTTGTCCTTCGGCCTCGTCCTTCCTTTCTACCGAAAGTGGTGACCCCCTTTCATCTTGGGCAATCTGTCACCTTGCCCACCTTCTTTCCGCCTCCGCATCCTTCCAAAGAGGAAGAGCGGCTCCACCGTCTGGACCCAAAACGTGCGCTCTCCTTTTATTTGGACCGCACTAAACAGTTCCGGGTGGACGACCAGCTTTTCGTTGGCTACGTGGGTGTAAAGAAGGGAAAAGCTGTACACAAACGGACCATCTCCCGGTGGGTCGTTTTGTGTATAAAAATCTGTTATTCCTTGGCAAAAAAGGAACCGCCTGTTGGGCTGCGCGCCCATTCTACTCGGGCCACAGCGGCTACTACTGCTTTGGGACGGGGGGTCCCTTTGCAGGACATCTGTCAGGCGGCAATGTGGGCTTCGCTGCACACATTTGCCAGGCATTATTGCCTGGACAGCCAAGTCCGGAGGGATGGCTTCTTTGGCCGTTCTGTCCTCCAGGACTTTCTGGTGTGATCTTGGTTCGCAGACCCACCACCGGGGTTGGTATTGCTTGGGTATCTATTCTAAGGTGAGGAATCTAACTAACGTGTTTCTTTCAGATGAACAAGTTACTTACCTTCGGTAACGATGTATCTGTAAGAAACATTAGTTAGTTAGATTCCTCACCGACCCACCCATCCTCCCCGTTCTGCGAACTGACATCTAGGGTTAAGGCTATCCCTTTCAGGGCCCTAGAATTTTTTGGCACCAGTGTTGGTATCTTGCATGGCTCTGCATTCCTGGCGCGGAAGGCTATGTACAAGAACTGACGTCAGCGCGCGAGGGCGGCGTCTAAGTACTCCGACGACGTCATTCCGGCGCACGACGCCGACGACGGACGCGGAGCCGCAGACGACGCCTAGCGACGCGCAAGGGGTATTGCTGACGAAAAATCTTCCGGATCCAGTCTGACGCCTGGGGATATTCTAAGGTGAGGAATCTAACTAACTAATGTTTCTTACAGATACATCGTTACCGAAGGTAAGTAACTTGTTCTTTATTGCGAGTCAGTGATTGAAGAGAGTAGTTAAAATATGGTTGAGGTTTCCCCTTAATATTTGAGTCATTCAAAGCTGCAGGGAGTGGTTTTTTGGGAAGCCGAGCAACATCTCTCTCAAATGACACTAAAGTGATTTGGTTTTTTATCGTTTTTTTCCACACTGACAAGGAAATGATTGGATTAGAAAAGTTGATGATTTCAATCTTTAATGTGGAGATTGCCACGTGCAGCTGTCTGTACCAAGGAGAGAGTTTGTCCGTGAATACAGATTGCAATTGTTCTTTCATGGATTGAACAGGTGCACGTAGAGTGTAGATGTAGAATTTAATTAAGTCTCCCAGGCAATGAAGATCTGTGCTTTCGAGGCCCAGCTCAAGTCTCAGCCTCGTCCTCCTTGCATGCTGGGGAGCCGAAAATATTTTCTTGTAAGCCATTATTTGATATTTCGCTAAAGATGTATGCATTTTGCCAGGGAAAGCCAGGTGGCCATAGGACACTGCCGGGAGCAGTTTGGCGCATAGAACCCTTAAGACTGACTCGGCTGTGGGGCTGTGCAAATGCCGTTTCAAGCGCCTCAGACTGTATATAACCCCTGCTCCCTTAGGCCGAAGATGTTTAAGATGGGATACTTGATTAGCCTTTTTCGTTGAACCAGACTCCTAGGTAATTATAGCTGGTACAGGTTGCTATATGTAGACCACCTGCTCGCCAGGACAGATTTTTCTTTTTTTTGTATTTCCCAAAAATCATGACTTTGGTTTTTGATTCGTTCATCAGAAGATTGATTTTTATATTATATGTGTTAAGGGCAGTGAGCGCTCTTTGTAGACCTATTTTTGTATGGTCCATGATAATAATGTCGTCAGCCTATTTCATAATCTGTAGTCGTGTGCCACCCAATTTTGGGGCGACCAAAGTTGCGCTTGCCAGTTCTTTAGGTAGATCAGCAGTGTAAAGATTAAATAGTAATGGGGCTAATACGCAGCCTTGCTTTAGACGATTTTTAGTTTCGATTTTTGCAGATACTGTTGTGGCACTTGTTTTAATCCTCACCCAGGTTTTCTGGTGCAGAGATATCAGTGCAGAGAGAAGCGCAGATGGTATCCCCCAGGAGTTTAGTTTGTTCCATAGCGTCCCTCAGTTGACTCTGTCGAAAGCTGCACTGAAGTCCACAAAACAGCAAAATAATGGTAAATGATTGGCCAGAGTGGCTCTCCACGATAAATAGGACAGCGCTATTATATTATCCGTCGTGGAGCAGCCTGATCTAAAGCCGGACTGAGTATGAGGAAGAATGCTGTTTTCTGTGACCCAGTTCTCAAGTTCTGCCAGCAGGACCCGAGCATAGGCCTTTGCTTCAATATCCAATAAAGCTATTAGCCTATAATTTGCTGGATTTGAGCGGTTACCCTTTTTGTGAAGTGGATGTAATATTGAGCCCTGCCAGGTGGATGGAAGTAGTCTAGGACAGAATCATTTTTTAACAATTTCTGAAGGCCAGACACATTCCAAGAAATGATTGTTAAGTAGTTATTTTGCTCTTTCAATGTATAATCTGTTTTGCCTTTATGGGACTTAAGGGTGCCGTTGGCCGAGTGAGGACCACATTCGGCACGATGTCCAAATTGGTTGTTTGTGTCCTGTTTGCTAGTAAAGACTCTTCTCTGATTAGTGGAGCAGGTAATCCTCAGTGGTTTGTGTTGGGAGAATATGCTGGTAGGATTGTTACCAGGACGGATATCGGCAGCACATTTTAAGATAGAATAAGTATTTAAAGATTTATTAGCTAAAACGTGAGGGTATCTGTCTTGAGGTAAATGCCTAATCACAATACCCCAGTCTGCCAATTGATTGGCTTCACACAGCATTGCCGTTAGGTGTGACTGTTGGTATAGCCCGATCACTGTGGATTCATCGTGAGAGTCGCCTGACAGGCTTTGGAATTTAACCCAGGCAACATCTGCCGAGCCTATGTGCTCCAATGATGATATATGAGTGAATAAGCGCAGGATGTTGCCTCTGTTCAAAACATCATAGTTACCTATGGCATGGTATCTTGGTGTAAGTACGACCTCCACCACTCCTGGTTTTAAATGACTACTGCTCATTGAGGTTCCCGGAATAACTTGATTGTCAGGTGCAAGTGTTGGTTGATGTATTGGGGGGGGTGCTGTATACCATTGGTACTGGAGAGGATTTTACCACCTGGTGATGCAGCATGTTAGTGCTGTATACAGCACTGGACAGCGGTTGCGTGCAAGCCTCCGCCTGTGGCCCTAAAGTTGTAGGTGGAAGTGTCGGTCCGGGGGCGAGGCTAATCCTCACATCCGGGCCTTCCGTGGACTTAGGCTGAGTTGATGTTATATGAGCCTTCCCTTTCATATCATCAGGAAAAGAAGTGGAGGGGACGTTGGAAAAAATTGCCCCTCGAGCAGAATCGTCAACTAAACTCTTAGTGGGTGGTTGATTGATGGATTGTAGGTGATTTGGTAGCGCTTCTTTATCTTTCTTTCCTGATAACTTTACTGAAAAAATTGGATAGAGCTTAACAGGGACAATATCTGGCTTGATTGTATGTGTGCGAGTAAGAAGGCACGCTGCTCGATTTTTAGTTTTTTCCCTTTTTTGGGCTTTCCTCAGTTTTTTCTTTGCTTTTCCAGAAAGCAAACGTTCCTCCTGTTTGACCTCTGGGGCGCCATCTAGTTCTTCAATTGTTTGGTAGCTAGTTGAAAGGCGGGGCGCAATGGTTGTAGACCTCATTGAGGGAGTTTAGCTTAAGGCAGTGTGTGATGGCAAGTGTGATATTTTAATTGAACTTGCAAGCGGGTTTTTAAGTGAGTTGGCTGGATTATTGAAAGGTTCTGTATTTAGTTTAGTTGGAGTCAGTTGTAAGGATGGACCGAAAGGGACTCTTGAAACCCGAACTGAGTCTGCTAAGGTGGTCAAAACTGCAGGAAGATTTGCCCACTGGTCCACAATGGCCGCACATGAACATGAGCAGGTTGTTTGTGAGGTGGATATCAAGTTTGTAATTTGGTCCATTCTTCATTTCAAGTCTGCCAGACACGTAGCTATTGTCTGCAAGAGATCCATTTGCAAATCCTTCTTGGAAGATTGCCAAAGTAAGGATTTGGCTGTTATGTATTGTGGATTAGTGAGTTTTGGCAATTTGGAAGCAACCATGAAACTTGGGTTTTCTGTGTTTTGAGAGGTACAGTAGTGATGATTTGTTCCACTACATAGTCTATTCAACTGTGGAGTAGACTCTAGGGTTTGCTCGATTTTGGTTTCAAGTTGCTGTAAAAATAATGCTGAAAGTTCTCCTAAGTCTTGTTTTTTTAAGACAACGGGGGAGCCTGAGGCAGTGATCAAAGGAGGATCTTGCCTGATAGAAGAGTGAGATTGATGTATTTGTGCCTCAGTTGTTCTGGGTCTTCTTGGCATGCGTGAGGCTAATTTAGAACTGCCAATGGGAGACAATGAGTGAAGATCCATTGAAGTGAAGCTTGTGTTAGCATTGGAGACGGAGTCTGGCCCCAAAGACAATTGAGTGAAACTATTGACAGTATCCATGTTTGAGCAAGAAAGAGAGCTGCGTTTTGTTTTCATAGGGCAGGGGCCGTTGGGAGTTTGTTGCAGAGTGAAAGAAATCTTTCTTAACACTTGAGTTGTTTCTTAGATGGTCAGTCCTGTCATTAGGTGAAACTCCATTTGAAGGCTTTGGAAGCAAATATTTAGTTATCAAACCAGTATTGGTGTTTTTTTTGGCTATTCTGTATCTTGGGGGCCCCTGGGTTCTGTGCATTTATGCATAATATGCTAGAATTGTTAGTCAGTGGCCCTGCTAGGGCTGCACCTCCATTGGCGTCAATTGCTGACATTGACCTGGTAACTGGAATCCTTTTTGACATCTTAGGACAAAATAAATGTGCAGCGTGATATGTTGATTAATCCTGGGCCGAAATAGGATAGTAGACTGGAAAGTTCAAATAATTGCTAGGTAAGCATAGACAGACATATGTAGGCTGTGCGCAGGGCACACTGGTTACCCGTTGGCCGCACCCAACCTAGTTGGGCCGCTTCCACGGGCTCACTGGGCACACACTAAGCGGCTGCCTCTAGTGGCAGCCGCGCTCACCTTTCCCAGTGAACCTTTGTGCACTGACGGAGGGAGGTTCACAGGGCTCTCAGGGAATATTATACCAGTGCGGCCTTCCCCCCCAAAAAAATGCCTCAGTCTACGTGTCGCGGGTGCCCCTGCCGTGCACTGCAGGACTCCTCTGCTACCGCCTCTATACCGTGTCATCATAAACACCTGGGCCAGAGATCAAGCCAAATTCACCATGCTTTGCTCCGTACTTTACTCAAGGTGAGTTTAGTTAGTTAACCGTGTGCACCGATAATAGGGTTGTTTCCAGCCAAGTTACATGAAAATGGGGAGCAAATAAGAAGAGGTGGGCGGAGCTCACAAGGCACTCAGCATACGCAGAATCACTTTTACCACAGTCACTACTTTTGCTGCTTGCACTGTGCCACTTGCCATCTGCCTTTACAAGGCTCACCTGTGCTCCTGTGCTCCCCCTGTCGGGGAGGGTTGCAAATGGTTGCAATGAATGCGATGATGCAGAGATGCTTGTTCACGCCCAATGGAGCAGCTCCTGCATTTCTAAATTTGAACAGGTCCCGGGACCCCCAAACAGACCTGGAGTACTGGATCTGGGTCTAGGGGCTATCAGGAGTAATTGCTGTCAGTGTCGCTCTTTGAAGGGGGTTGGTAATCACGGCTCCTGCTGCTATTGGGCTGCTCCCGCAGCTCTAGCTGCTACTGGGGTAGCTGTTTTGACTCCTGTTGGATGGACCTTACAAGCTGCTACGCAGAGGCCCTCAGGTAGCCTCTCAGAGCCTCACACAGTCTCTGTCACCCCCACGCTGAAGCTCGGGGCTGCTGCGGAGAAGGAAACGACATTTACCACTGCTGCCGCCTCTCACCGCTGCAAGGTGGAAATGGCAGCTCCTGCCGCTTGTGGGGAGGCTTTTCGTGGGTGCGCCCGGGGAATCTGCGGGGGGTCCGTCACGGCTCCTGCAGCTGCTGGGTTGCTCCCGCGGCTGCCTGCAGCTTCTTGCCGCCATCGTAGCACCGGGCTGC
Organism: Triturus cristatus; assembly: GCF_964204655.1. Lineage (NCBI taxonomy): Eukaryota > Metazoa > Chordata > Amphibia > Caudata > Salamandridae > Triturus > Triturus cristatus. The sequence goes on along the minus strand of NC_140584.1, from coordinate 183,766,900 downwards.
TCCCGGGTAGCCTCTTTGCCGCAGAAGAGAAGCAAGGAGCGTCTGCTAGTATCCTGTGCTCAGTACGGCAACAGGTAACAGGAAGCGCCGGACTCGGCGTCCTCCTCGCGCTCCTCGCGCACACAGTCAGTGGTGGCTCGCGGTCGGCGCAAAGCTGCGGGCTGAATTCAGTCACTCTGAGTCCACCAACCATTGTTAGGGTCAGTGTCACACTAACGGTTTTTGTGCTGACTCCGACTTTGAGAAAGCAGCCACATCTGCTCTGTTGCATGGTGTTGCAGTTCAATTTATTTGCCAAGCTGCTACATTGACCACTTTGCACTCCTTTTACCAGCATTATTTCTAGGATGAGCAAGATACATCACAATCCCAAATCTGGAGGGCTGTGCATCAAAGTTTCTTGGTGTAATTCAGTAGTGTCCGCAAGCCTTCATTTTTCAGTGTTGTTTTGGCAGTGGATTATGCAAAAAAATCTGTAGAATAAAAGTACATCAGAAGAGCAAGTTACTCACCTTTACTACTATGCTTTATGATGGATATGACTGCTCCAGCAGATTCCTTTTTGCCCTTCTTCCTTCGTCTTCAAGATGGCTTTTTCAATGATTTGCTTTGCTCTGCCATTCGTGTGCTTAACCCTTGTTGGGGTGGGGAAGAAACTGGTGGAACTGATATCACCTGCCATAGTGGCCCGGTAATAGATTTCTAAGCACCATGTATTCTCTGCTAGTTCCCGCAACTGACATTGTTGAGTGCCACCGAGAGTAGGTGACCATACTGCTGAAAAAATTGCGGTATACAATCTGGTGTTTGGGGATAATGTTCATACAAGGCTTCTTCAGGAGCTGTCATATTAATCAGAAAGAACAAAATACAGAAGATACTTAGCTTCTTATTTGAAAAAGAACAATGTCTGCCTGCTAGAGATTGCTTCAGCCATCCTCTCTTCCTCTATGAAAATGTTTTCCACCTGTATCTCCTTAAATGTTATGCGTCATCCCAAAATGGCAGACAGGGTCGGCTGGTTGCCCCAATAAGTCAATAAGATTCCACATCGTTTCATAAAAATGTGGAGTGTTTAGGCTTTAGGTGAATTGTCGTACATGTATACATTCATTTTTGATTTACAATTACAGACAAACTACTAAACTGGTTTCCATCTAATGAATAACTTGTCAAAGCAAGATGGTTATGTCTTCATGCCAGATTCAGTGGGTTTTCACATGGCATTTTTTCTGTAGCTCTTGGCAAAATGCATGTGGGTGTTAAAATGGTTAAAAACAAATTTGGACCCTCCTTGTATCTTTTGACAAACTGCCTTTTTGCCCTCCCCCACCATGAGGGCGACCTCTTTGTGCCACGCTCGCCGCATGGGTGGTGGCAGGACACGCCGTCGCTACCTCTCGCGCGGGAGGTGACCCATTGTGGTGGCGATTGCAGGCCCTGCCCCCCCCCATCCCCCAAGCCGTATCTCCCCTTTCGGGGGATTCTGGCGGGCGGCCCAGCCTCGGCTGGAGGCTGCCGGGGACAGGGGGGGGAGCAGGGTGCGGCTCCGGCCAGGGCACGCAGCCGGTCTTGCTCCTGGCCAGCCGGCGGCGGTGTCATGAGGCGGCCGGCTTAGAAGCAAGGTGAGTCAATCACCCAACCCCCCCCCCCCCCCCCCGGGCCCACCACGTAGGCCATTGCCTGTGTGGGACCCCGTCCCAGCTGCAAGCTCCCTGGTCCGGCCCGCAGGGTCCCACGGGGTTGGTGCCTTCGGTGGTGTTGTGGTGAGGGACTGGGTTGGGGGCAGGGTTGGGGGTTAAGTTTCCCGGCCCCACACCGCGCAGGCCTGACCTAGCAGCTGCCCACGAAGGAGCTTCTCTAGCTCCCCGCTCCACCCCCCAGGCACGGCCCGTCAGCAGCCCCTTGAGGGCTCCAGTGGCAATGCTGCAAGGGGCAGCAAACGGCGCAATAGGCCCGACCACTAGGGGTAGAACCTCCATGGGGGATAGGACTCAGCGGCCATGCTAGGCCTTGCGTGACTTTGCCTGGGCACCGAGCCTCCCCCTGCTGCGATGCGCACGAGTGGGGCAGCGGTCGGGGCACCATCCATTGTATCTGCTCTGTGAAATCACAGAAAGCAAGTTTTCACCCAATGTCAGTTGTGCACTGAAGTGAAGACACTAGGTTCACGGCAAAACCAAACGCTAAAAATCCCTGCAAGGTTTTCAGCATTTTCAGCACAACACGAATGCAGAGACAAAGCTAGACATCACGCGCCATCATAAACAGGCTAACGGAGTAGATGCTTGCGGACAGGCACTGAGAAGCCGGTGAGTACAGACGGAGGCGGACACCCCCAGCAGCCATTTTGTCCCATAGAATGCACAGGCATACACCACGCAGCCAGAAATCACATAGCCCTCAAGCAACGCCAGTTGCCAGCTTCAGGCAGCCTGGCCTATTAGCTAACAGCTTGCTTCAATTTGGGACTCGTGGTTTCACCTTTTAACATTCCAAATGTGGGCTGGGAAATACCCAGCTTGCAAAGATACCAATGGTTGCAAACGGCATTTCTTCTTCCACCCCTGCCTCACCAGCTGACCTGGTCAAGATCCGCCACGAGACACTCTCCCTGCCTGGGGGTGGGTCTACGGCCAAGTATTCAGAGGGGTGGAACACCACTGCACGGCAAATGGAATGGGGCAGCCTATTGCTGACTGTTGTGGTTGCTCCGGGCTACATGGGGCACATGACTTGGTGAGGCCCCGGGTTCACCCCCGGGATCTCCAGGCAATTTAGAACGTTACGTGTTGCCTAAGCGGGAAGGGGGGTTTGACCCTCGCGCGTGGCTCTTCCCTCACCTACTCTGGTGGGAGGAGCCCCCTGTTTCTTAAACCAGAGTTTTCATGTTGTGCTTGTGCTTGCTGGGGCGGCACTGGCTCCCTGTGCTCCCCAAGGGGTTTGTTCCGATAGCGCTGCTCTGCTAGGCTGGCACCATTTTGTATGCCACGGCAGAGCGGCTCCAGGTTTGGGGTTTATCCTGGGGGGTTGGCCACGCGTCATCCGCCCAACCTCGTGGAGCGGTGGCCAGCTGCACTCACCGGGAGGTGTTCTTTCTGGGTGGCTTCAGTGCTTTTCTGGTGTGCCTGGGGGACCAACACAGAGCACATTTTGTGCGGGCAATGAAGTGGCTTGCCGGTGGATCCATGGCATGGTCACATTTGAAAGAAGTGGGGATGCACACACCAGGGCATGGCAGTAGGCTACATTGCTGGCGGGTTTAGCGGAGGTGCTTGACTCATGAATTGGTCACTGGCACGGGCCAGTGGTGAACAACCTTAGTATGTGCAGCAGCAGATGGGGTGGTCACCCGTCGATTAGTAGATCGATGCCGGATTCGCAAAGAGTGTTTGCACGGGAAGTTCAATTCTGCTCCTCTCATTTGCATGTGCTTGGGATGCGGTTATGAGACTCCGGGTAGTAGCTCTGTGTTTTAAGGCACCGTCGGTTGAGGCCTGAGTGCACCTGGAATGCCTGTGTGATTGGTAGTATGAAAAGCCTCGCGGCAATATGCGCGCCTGGCTATGATGGTTATGACCCGCTAGGGCACAGGGATGAATCCCAATACAATGCTTACGCATTCTAAGACGCGAAATAGAGGGAGAGAGAGAGAGAAGTGTTCACCTGGGGGACTTCGGTAATAATGTGGCGGAGTTACACGGCTATCTGGAAGCAGGCCGGTACAAAGGGTACCTCTGCGCGGCACCATAGGGGGTGCCAGAGCCAAATCCGCAGAGCCTCATGGGAGGGTCCTGGATGGCGTGTCGGCGCCCCGCTAGTCCTTCGGGCAGTTGTGGGCCTGAACAACCGGGGGGTTGCTATGCGACGCTCCGCCCTGGAAGGGGCGTGAGTAAGAAGTTACCAACGGTCACGTGATCCTGTAAGAGAATCACTGGTAGGGCAGCAGAGGCGGGGTTCTCTCCAGTGCTGCCCAGCTCATCAGGCGGGCAGGCGGCCCAGTTGGTTGCCTGCCCTTGGATCGCCCGTAAGATAATCCACCATTACATAACGGTGTATGTAATAAACCTGCGGTATTTGTACCCAATCTAACAATCTGTGTTGTGTGTTGATTATTGGGAAATGTATATATGGTTGGAGGGGGGTACAGAGGGTGCCAATGACGATACTATGCACGCACGCCATGGTGACGGCCTCTCCGAGTCTTCCCTCTCTTTCTGTCTCGTTCCTCAGTTAGTGAAAACCGAGACTTCAAGAAACGGGTATTACCCTCTCTTTCCTCCTTTCGTTTATTTGCTCCCCTGTGAAATGGAGCCAAAAAAGAAAAACATTTTTGTTGGAAACGTTGTCTTTTTCTGACACAAGTGCAGCCTCGGGGTGGAGAGAAATAAAACATTCCAAATGTGAAAAATAAATAACTAATTAAAGCAAGATAGAGTGGTTGCAAGGTGGTCAGATTGATTTATTTACACCTAAACACATTAGCGCCACTTTACAGTGTTTACCAGTGAAGTGATACTTTTGTTTTCTCCTCTCTCTTTGAACAACATTGTTTTCCCTGTGTGGGAAAGTGCACCTTGCATGGAGGTACTGAAATACCTGCTTGATGGGTGAATTGGAAAACAAAATGTGTACAGCGACTGTGTGTTTACGATTTTGGGGGCATATCATCAAGGCGAAGCAACAAAATTATCGCTGCTTTAGCGCCCGTTTTTGGGTGAAAAGCGGCGATAATTGTATCGCACCATCAGCAAGGACACGCTAACGCGTTTTCCTATGCCTCTTCCTCGACTATCATAGTAACGCCAATGATATGCAAAGTGGGCGTACCCGAGTATAATAACGTGGGAAAGGGCGCTAACTGACCTATCTCCTATCAACAATCTCATCGCTAACCTTCCTAGCGACGAGAAAAGTAGCGCTAACCACTCTTATCGCAGGTTACATTACGCCTGCTATTATTCTTACTAAGCCATATAAACCTATGGTAGGTGGATTGTGGGCATAAGCACACCCTCCTCTATTAGCAAGGAATCACCTATCGCTGTGCGATTATCGCTGGATTTCCAGCGATAATCGCACATTTTGAAGCTATCGCTTGGATTTTTATCGGTTTGGTGATAAGCATTGCTGATAGCATGCTATCTCCGCGATAAAATCCAGCGATAGCCGGCGATAATTATCCTCGCGCTAAGCGCACTTTGCGATAATTTTTGCCAGCTGTTGCTGATATGCCCCTTGGGGGCATATTATCAAGGACGCGTTAAAAGGACTGCCGCTAAAGCGGCGATAATGGGCTTGATAATATGCCGCAGAGAATTCCAATAGAAGCCCATGTTCACACCAGAACATGGGCTTCTATTGGAATTCTCTGCGGCATATTATCAAGCCCATTATCGACGCTTTTGGTGGCAGTTTCCTGCCGTTAAAGCGGCGATTCTTTTAACGTTGTTCTTGATAATATGCCTGTGGTCTTTTTAAACCACACTGCCTATGTTTTGAAAGGATATAAGCAATGGGCACTGAAACGGGTCCCTTCCGGGCCCTGTAGTCATGGCCTTACCTTTTCATGCAAAAGCACTCACTAATTTCAGAATAATGAGTGTAAAAGGAAAAAGGTAACCATGTTGTTCCTGCTTACATTTCACATGCTTTACTTAATCTTGCATTCCCTATGAGTGCTTGCTTTTTCTAGGATGTTGTTAATTTTTGTTAGGCAGCATATTGCTCTTGTCTAGTGCGTAATTAGAATTGAGTCACATCCAGATGTTTATAGCAGGTCAGTGCAGTGCAAGTTTATCTAAGTGGGACAGTATGGTGTTCAGTGGGGGAGAGGATTTGGCGCTATGGTCAGAGCTGCTGAAGTGGAACTGGTGAACCAGGTTCAGCTTAATGACCAGGCTCCCAGCCCACTCTCCTGAGGGAGCACATTCCTGTGCTACACCTTAGAAGGCGCCACAAGATCTTAAAAGCCCTGGTGTCTTAGCACCAGCAGGTGGACCCTAGCGGTGGCAAGTGTGGATTAAACTTGAAGGCCTGTCCACCACTATCCATGGAGTTCACCTCGAGTCTTGGGGACAGACCTATGAAGCAGCACACCATAGAGTGGCAGTGACTGAGGTCACAGTACCCTTGAGCAGGGTGGCTCTAGGGCAGTGCGACAGCTCTGGGCGCTAACTTCAGGTGGGGGCTTCGTGTTTGTAAGTATAATATTATTTCAAAAGCAATTGCTGCCTCCTGCCTTGCCTCCAACATTTTTGGGCAACAATAAAAATGTCTTGATAACTCCAGTGATTAATGTTCTTAGTAGAGAGAGATGGTGTTTTGTCTAGTGGAAGGTTTGACTCATGAAAAGGAATGGCAGAGGTGTAATGTGCATGCTGCTAACAACATGTGCCATGCAGATCACAAAGTGCACATAATGTGAATAGTTCAGTGGGTTACTGCTTTTGTCAGAGAGACCCTATTGTTACTTGCAGTTAATAAGTTAAAATCCTAACATAGGACAGTGAGCTATTAACTGTCATGTAAGAGCTGTATGCAAACTCCAAGGTATAAATTAGAGCGTTATGTTTTTTTCCCCAGTCTTCGATTATCCTAATGTTGCAAAAAAGGGTTCATTTGGGTAGAAATCAATTCTGATTATTAAAGAAAACCCCCAACCATGGTATTATGTTTTTAATTCTGAGTTTGTGTTTCTGCAGACCAATCACTATTAAACTGTGCTGCCTACTAGTATGGTTGTCATGTGACTCCTACACTTTGTAGTCCTTTGTCTTTCCTACACAGTTATTTACACACATATGAATGATTGTCTCTGTGTAATATGTGTGATGTAAAGTGCTCTGACACCCTACACTGGTATTAGTGGTGCTATACATTTTCTGATACTTTATTATTTTGAAATTTTTACATATGCTAACAATCTCTGCAAAGATTTTTCCTTATTAGTACTAGTGGAACATACAACTGCAGCAATGAGAAAGGTGACCAGTCAACCTTTGCAAAGGGCCCTCCACATCACAGCAGCACAAGTCACATTTTTTAGTAACTTTTGATGTGTTTGAGCTATAAACAATGTATTAGTTAAAATCGTCAGATCATGCAGCAGATGATGTATTATGTGGCAAATATGGCAAAGCCATAGTTATGTGGAAAACATTTGCAAACTAGGATATTTTGCCATTCATGTTTGAACTGCTCTTGTGAAAAAAGGGAGGAGAAGTGCTGATGACAGAAACTCCATGGCTGGGAGACAAATGGCTTGCGATTCCACTTTTAAGGATATTTGGGACATTCTTTGATTGGAAACATGTCCCACTTTGTGAATGTATTTTAATGTCAATAACACATATTTAACCTTAAATAAACATGTGTATCTATTGGTCAAATTAAATAATGTAATGAGCTATAACCGGTTAGTGAAATGGGAAACAAACACTAAAAATTGGGATATTTTGCTCTTTCTGCCACACCTCTCACTCCGCCAACTGACCCAAACCATTGGTTATTCCCGCCCTCTGATTCTCCTCCCACAGTTCCCCTACTTTTTCCCCCCACTTCGACCACTGCCTGACACTAACATGCATTAGAGACAACTGTGGGCTTTTACCACTGGGTCTCTTAGAGAATGACACCTCAGGTCCATACACAGGGGCTAAACACAGCACGTTTCAGGGTTCTCCGCACAACGTGTTTGCTATTTGACGCCAGATTTCTGCAGCTTGTGTTGAGGAAATTAAACATCCCCTTGTGCTTGTATAAAACATAGCTGCCAAGTTTCATTGGCACCATGTTGTGTCCATTCGTAGCTTATATCCAACAACACTTTGCATGCTGGAATGTTTAACCCCTTACTTAGATGGTCACAGCACAACTCCCAGAATGCAAGGCGCTGTTGGCTTAAAATCCAGGCTTGGCTGGCAGTGTCACACGTGACGATAGAGCCATTTGGAGGCAATGGTGAATCTGTAATTTAGCAGGCGTGTCTATACTCTTAGTAAATTGTAAATACCGCCAGTCTTGACACACTGAGATCTGAGGCCTCTGTTTGTTATGAAGTAAGGCCCAGTCTGGTGGTTCAGGTCAGTCCTTGTGAGGGAAGCTGCTGGACTTGTTTTTACCATGCACTTTGAAAGTATTTTCACCTTGATGCAAGAAGAAAGTTGGATTGTTTTACAAAACATGCTTGATTTTTGTATATTGCTGGACTGGTGATTGCTTTATTTTGCACTTTGAAAGTATTTGCACTTTTTATTTTGCTTTACCAACTACAGTTTGTATAGATTGTCATTAGGTACTTGCTGATAGGGTTTGTTTTTATCCTACAGGCAGTGTTATTTATGGTGTTGCTTGCACTTGTCTGTAATATGTGTACCTTAACCCCTTCGATGCTGCGCAGATTCCGCCGCTGTGCTGGCGGAATCTTGCGCGGGCGTGGTCATGACGGAATGGTTCCGTCATGAGCACAGCTCAACCGTGGGTCATGACGGAACCATTCCGTCATGAGCACCGAAGGGGTTAAATCTTGTATTTAGCATTGTTTACACTACAGAAATGATAAATTAAAACAGAAAAACATCTGCATCAATGTTCTGAAGCATCCAAACAGTTTTCTTCCTCAGCCTTGTTTGCCTGCCTGTTTTGCAGTGCTTACTAATAAAGACGTTATGATTGAAATTTCTTCCTCAGTTCAAGTTATCATGCCGAACCCTTGACAGTCGCTAGTGTGTGGCATGCAGATAATTCAAAAGTCTATTTCTCTTGACTTTCGCAGGATACTGAGTTAGTTATAGCTTGTGGACTTCTCATGTATATTGTCAGTTGAGTTTTTATGGAATTGCAGGTTTGGGTTGGTCTTTCAAAGTTTCAAGGTATTGTCAATTCTATTTCAGACCCTTCATAGTTGTTATTTGTTCTTCAGCCATAGGCAGTTCCTGAGACAATAGGATCACTCCCCTTGGCACTGTTCTGATTGCTGCCTCAGTTAAATAATCTGCTTTTGACAGTATTGTTACAAATGGCATAGCTTGTATGTTAAGAGAGTTTCCCACATTCTCATTAGAACTTAGAGAAAGACAATATAGAGGCATTTCATTTAAATGTTGGAGGTTTCAAGTCAAACTATGCTACATTTCTGGGTGGTAGGGCAAAGTGGTAGATGGTGGGCCACGCCGCCGGGGGAAGGGGGGCCCCCTCCATGTGCTTTGCAGGGGGGCCCCCTCAAGTTTCGTTACGCCACTGATATCTCGGTGCACGTTTGGCCTCTCTCCCTTATATTCCATAGAAATATGATGCATTGCACAGTTATCATTGTGCCTGTTATGGCAAGTATCACCCCCACTCTCTTCTCTGTCTGCAGATTGACACCAAAATGGACGAAGTCCAGGGATTGCTCAGCCTGAACAGAAAGGGTGGGGGAGGGGGGGGGGAGTTAGTTTAAGTTCAACAACCTGCAGGTAAACCTTGTTTCTCAAAACGTGGGTGGACGACAGTAAAGTGTTCAACAACCTTTGTGACTTTTATGGCCGCATTATGAATACAGGGCTAAATTCCGATCCATGAGCAAACGCATAATTGCAAAGGGATCGAAATGACAAGTTGTTTGACAATTATCACTCCCTTTCAGTTTACCCCACTAGATTCCCGAAGGGAAAACTTTCCGAAATTTATGGCGGTGAAAGGCCTGTAAAAAAAAAAAGGCAAAATATGCGGAATTCGGTGTGGTAACTAATTCATGTCTAAGTAAAAAATTTGGAATAAAAGGTATTCACCAAACATGGTAAACACCACACACCACGGTAAAGGTTTACCACTTATAGTAAATGCGTCACCCTATTCTGTCTAACGTGTAATAAGGGTTTTAGTGGCATTCTGGAGATCTCTTGCACCTTACTGCAGAGGGAGATATCAGCGAGCAGTAGTCATGGGCAGCCAGCAACTTGCAGACAACTCCTGAAGTAAGTTTACCCTCCTTCCGACCTTAAACAAGTTACTGCAAGAATGGTCTTGGCCCTTTTTAGATCTCGGCAAGCGAAGGCTGCGCTTGCGCAGTCTCGCTTGCGAGATTTAGGGTTTTTCAGGAGTGGGGCTTGAACCCGCCCCTCTTCTCCATTGGCTGGCCTCTTAAATGCTGGTCAGCCATTGGAGAAGAGCTTTGTCTGTCGAAACAAGCCCCGTCGTTTTCGGTTTCGGGGGTGTTTTTTTTCGCTTCTTTCTCTTTTTTAAGCCCGTCCCTTTTACACTGGTGGGCGGTTTTTTTAGTTTTGTTTTTTACAGGGACCTTCTTGTGTTTATTAGGTCTCGGCTACTGAAGGCTGCGCTTGTTGATCCTTCGGGTCGAGTTTGCGCTATATAGATATGAACACAAAAAAATAGGTGGCTTTGGAGAACGCTATTCGTGTCCTTTTGTTGGCGGGGAGTGCTTTGGTTCTGTTCTCATGGCGGCTCCCTCGGTCACAGGACGGGCGCACAGTTGATCGAGCCGAAGCCCACTGTGCCGAAGCCCGGCTTGAGAACGTCGAGGTCACGCTAACACATCGGTAAGTGAAAGCGGCCCGCCACCACCCACAACAACCTCCTAATTATAGGGGCTGTTGTTTTTAATTTTGTGCTGCTGCTCCAGTCCTGTATCTGTTGCTCAGCCGGCGGCTTTCTCCGTCCACTGTCCGCAGACCACCCCTTCTATTGTCCACAATTTGCAGTTCTCAGTCACACACCATTTTCCGTCCCTCTGCAGACCCCAGACCTTCCCGCCTGCTGTTCTCTGGTAGCCTCTCATAGGTGGCTTTGGAGAACGCTATTCGTGTCCTTTTGTTGGCGGGGAGTGCTTTGGTTCTGTTCTCACGGCGGCTCCCTCAGTCACAGGACGGGCGCACAGTTGATCGAGCCGAAGCCCACTGTGCCGAAGCCCGGCTTGAGAACCTCGAGGTCACGGTAACACACGGGTAAGTGAAAGCAGCCCGCCACCACCCACAACAACCTCCGAATTATAGGGGCTGTTGTTTTTAATTTTGTGCTGCTGCTCCAGTCCTGTATCTGTTGCTCAGCCGGCGGCGTCCTCCGTCCACTGTCCGCAGACCACCCCTTCTATTGTCCACAATTTGCAGTTCCCAGTCACACACCCTTTTCCGTCCCTCGGCAGACCCCAGACCTTCCCGCCTGCTGTTCTCTGGTAGCCTCTCTTCTCACTAACTCTGTACTCATCTCCCCTCACTGCCCACAGCAGATCTCCCTCCCATCCTCTTCAGTGGGATCCCACTGATCTCCTTTCCAGCCTCTTATCACTAACTCTGTGCTCATCCCACAGACCACAGATCTCTCACCCATCCTCTTCTCAGCGCCTCTCCTCAGTCCACAGATCTCCTTCCCTCCCCTGACAAGCCACTTCGGAGCCCGCAGGTCTCTCTTCTCACTCAGGATCTCTCTCAGCCCATCATCTGCCTCTGCTCACAGACCGCAGATCTCTCCCTTCCATTCTCGCTCCACAGTCGGCAGATCTTCCGCCCCGACTCGCACCTCCGGAGCCTGTCGACCTCTTTCACATCTCACTCGGTGTCTGTCTACTCAGCCCCTCATCTTCTGCCTCAGTCCACAGACCTCAGATCTCTCACCCAACCTCTCTCCGCAGTCCACAGATCTCTCTCCCATCCTCTTCCCAGCCTCTCTCCACCATCCCCAGTCGCCCCTGCTCTGTTACCCTCCCTCCCTCCCAGCCTGACCGCTTCCCCGTCGTCCACATATTCCCCAGACATCTTCCACTTTTTTTTTTTTTTGTTGTTGTTGCATATTTATATAGCGTGAACTCGACCCGAAGGTATTGGAGCGCTTTACACGAGCACCGTATTTACATTACACATTCAGGCACGGGGAGATTACGTGATTTGCCCAGAATCACAGGATGTGGACCCGACCCCGAGGCTCAAACCCTGGTTTCCAACACCAAAGTCGGCAGTCTAGCCGACGGACCTCATCCCCTCCACTTTCAATCTCTCTCTCAGTTCCTGCTGGTCTTCGCCAGGCCCCGCTCGTGGGGGTCAGCTCCACTGACAGGCGTGTCTCGCTCCTCGTGCAATGGCGTCTTTCCTCTCATAGAAGAGCTGGGTTCAGTTTAAGCCACCAAGTTTGGTCACCTAGGGGCTAAAAGCGTGTACAGATCAGAGAGCAACACTCCCCCCCCCCCCCCCCCCCCCCCACCTCCAGCCACCACAACTGTGTGGCGGTTTCCGAAGTGCCAGTATCAGTTAAGGGGGTACTGGTCGAGGAACTCAAAACCATACACTTTGGGGGAACGTGTAACAGGGCCCCGCATTTGCGTGGAAAAAGGATGTTCGCTAGTTATATTAGTCAGCAATACTTTTATTTTTAAAGCAAAATTAATCTAATACATCTTTCAATAATAATGTTCATTTGTTGACAGTAAAAGGTTCCCAAACAATCTTAAAATGGTGTCCCTTTGACAAGTGGATCACGTATTCCCACACTGTGCATGCGGTGAATTTCCTCTCACAACAGTCATAGTACCGGGAAAAAATATTACACTTTATTATCTGTGACACAGCAGCAGCGTGTGTGGGTTGCTCTATGTGAATAGCTCTGTGTAGGTGGCTCTGTGTGTGTGGGTGGTTTTGTGTGTGTGGCTCTGTGTGTGGGTGCAAATGCAATAGGTCTCGCATTTGAGAGAGATTAAGCTATTGCCATTGTAAATAACAATGCCATTTCTTTAAATGTTTTAAAAACATAAACATAAACAAAAATAATGTCATGAGCAATGCCAATAGCTCTAACTTTAACAATGCCGAGACCATTGCATTGTAAATGCTTGTTCTACTTCTGATGAGATTTAACCTTCCTCTGAAAAGAATGACAGTCAATGTAATGGTTTAAAGTCCACAGGCCGGGGTGGTTTTTTCAGAAAGGATTGCTTTGCGTAGTTGTCTATTTTTCCCGAAACTCCATCTTGAATAAGAGAGATCCGAGTAACTGCTGACTTTTGGTTGTGTTGGAATCAGCCCTCCTTGTTGTGGTGTTCACTCATGGATAACTGCAGATGGTGTGTGTTGCTATCTGCTTCATCGGCTCTTTGTATTGGTGATCGTTGATCGTTTGCTCCATCAGCTTCTCGGTTTAGCTCATTTAAATTCTGTTTCACTACCTTTTCCCCATTTATTGCGAGTTTTGGCAGTGGCTGTGGCTGGCCTTGGTCTAATTATGCTTATTTAACCTTTCACAGTAATGCTTTCTACAGCTAATTACTTTGTTTACTCAAAATTGAGGACACCAATTATTTCTCACACAGAAACAATTCAATCAGCCCATTTCAAATGAGAGCGTTTAGGAAGACACACCTAACTGAATTCCAATTACTGAAACATTCTGAAATAGAAACAATTAAGGATTAAGTGAATTAGCACAATAACAATGTCATCTTGGGTAAATATTGTTTAGAGGCACCAACTTCAAAGTGAGATTTTCAGTTATGACAACTGCAATTTGGAGTATTTTGGAAGTAAAGAAGACAGGAAATCTAAATGTAAATTGTCAGTTTAAAAAAAAAAAATGTATTCTGAGCCCATGGCGATTGGATAAATAAGCATTTGCAATGCAATTGGTCTCGCCTTTGGGGCTTTATAAGTATTTAGCCATGCAGCACATTTTTTGCAGCTGTGGGGCCAGTCGCGGTTCCACCGGGAAGCAGGGAAGGAAAACAATGCTAAAAAAAGGCCATGCTTTTTTTTTAATAGCCAAATAACGAAAGGACATTATTTTCTCAGAGTTTTACATAGCGTAAACTTGACCTGAAACTGGTATCAGAGCGCTTTACATAGCACCAGTTGCATTACATGAGGTCACATTAATTATTGTTAGGCACACGGAGATTAAGTGATTTGCCCAGAATCACAGGATGTTCAGCGTCATTGCTAAGACTCAAACCCAGTTCTCCTTTCAAAAAGGTCGACAGCCCTAGCCCTAAGGCCAACTCCCCTCCTCTTATGAAACGCAAGGCTGGAACATTGACCAGGGAGATGGGTTAAATGTTTGAGCCTGCAGGTTCAGAGAAGCCAATGACATTAGTGTTGAAGTTCTGCCAACCCTTGGTCAAAGCCTTGGAAAAGGACGTCTTTGTTAGCCCCAGGACTTTGGAGAGATGGTTGGCACGGTAAAAACTACAGCACATGTGAACGATTGTTATGAAATTCCTTGACAAGGCTCTGGATTAGAGGCATAGGCAAATACTGCATGACATACAGGTAGCACCAATGCCCATATAAACTGGCTTCATTTCATTTGATCTCTGTGGGAACCTTTAGGCCCTACTAATCTAGAGAGCATTAGCTTGTACAATTAATTTCACAATGTTTTTGTAAAGTATCGCACCATCGACTACAAAGGACACAGATCTTGTAACATTCTTTTTTTTTTGCCACTTCTCACGCTGAAGTTCACTGCTGCTCGTAAATACCTTTCAACTAGCCACGCGGTGTTCTTATGTTTTTACCCACTCTGTTTAAACTCCCGTTTCTCATCCATATTGATGAAGAATTTAATTGCTAGTTCCTTTCCTTTGGCTAGGTCATTTTTATGTTCTTATTGAAGTTTTACATTATACTATTACAACGTCTGCACTCGGACACCTTCTAATTCAGCGTTTCCTAAACGGCCTGACGTAAGATAATAACAGCTGACCGACACAAGTTACCACAGATCTCGAAATGGACCGCTCTAGGACATCGGAATTTCATTATTCCAATAGATTTCCATCCTTGACCTCAGCTTGGGCTGGGCGTGTTACTGAACAAACTGAGCTAAGCGATGCTGTGCAGTAGGGGCAATGCTCTGAGCATGCGAAGGCTGTTCAGAGTTGAAAACTGGATGCTGTAGTGCAGAGTAGGGGACAGTGCACCTGCGAAGGAGGAGAGGTGCTGTCCTGAGGGCAGCGAGACAACGCGAGGTGCAGAACAAATAGTGCAGAGGGAACTGTGCTAGGTGCAGTATTGCAGTGAGTACTTGGTGTTTTTAAAGCATTCCGTCCATCAATTGTGTGTATTTTGTAGGGGTGGGCGGAATTTGCGTAGTCGCGCTACACAAAGCTCCGCGAAATGGTAAAAAAACCGCAGAAATTCCGCCAACACCAAGAATTGCTTGTTTGCGATGCTTTTGAGAACGCGAACAAGCAAAAAATTCAGCGAAGCCACGGAACGCAGAATTTGGGGCAATTCCGTGTTCTCCGCGGAACGCAAAATTCCGCAAATTCCACAAATTCCGCGAGCAGAATGGAATTTAGTGCCCAGGCCTAGTATTTTGCTTTAAAGCAATGCTTATATATATATTCTAAATCACAAGAGCAACCCTTATGTCCCTGTGAACCGGGTAAGTACAATGTACTACAAAACAACGTTCACAAGGAACTAATTTGGAAATAATCATCTGTTACATACAACCTCAATGATTGCTTTTGAATTAATCTCACACATATAAGTCAAGAACAATAAAAAGTAAAAATTAAACAAAACCAAATCAATGATAAACACAATAAGTCTACACACGACCCTTTTGGATTATTGAAATCTACCAAGCCTCAGCCGAGGTCTTTATTTAATATACACTTTTTTATATCACATATAAAAACATTTTATATATACACAATACCTCTCTTTCTTACATTCACAGTGCATAGTGAGCCCCAGTGAAAAGAACCATAACCTTTTATAATGTGACAAAACAAGAAAAACAGGAATGTGGAAGGTTATTGGAAAAATTATAAGGACAGTTTATATACAATATACAATAATTCAGTCAAGGCTGTCTCTTATTTTGTTGTCAACGGCGTTTCGACCCACTTTTAAATACCGGGTCTCATCAGGACTGTAATTCTGGGGACTAAGGAAAAAGAAAGAGGGGAAATATAACTATACTATGATCAATTATCCATATACTGATGTTTAGAAAATGGGTACCTTGAAGACTTACAAATTCTTGGCTTACCAGTTTAACACATACAGTCGTCCGTATAGGATCCAGTATGCTTAAAGATGTGGCGGATGAATAATTACATCCAAACCTATGGGTAGGGAATATTCATTTTTAGTAAAAAATCAATCATAAATTTCTCCATAGAGTCACCCCAGGTGCAGTATATTAGCGCACTTACTTGGGCTTTTTATTCCTCCAAGGATAGGGGTCAAATAGTACACCCGATATTTAAGGAGATTCGGACTGCTGTTTCAACACTTCTGTAATGTAATGAAAACTGTAGTCAATGTACATATCTCAAAAACAAGTGGTCCAACATCGAAATCCACTTAGTTTACTTACATATTTTAATTTCAGAACAGAGGAACAAGTCTCCTTCTATCAGTGATGATACTGCTGTATACTCGAGCAGCGGCGCTCACCTGCTGTAAAAAACGAAGGTTCTATGGGTTAGCAATGGTCCCTCACTATATCCTAGATGTATATTCAAAAATGTTATCCCATTAATGCAAAGGGCTACTTACTTCGTGGCCCCTAGGTCAATACGTGTTCCTCCGTGTGATGTCCGTAGCGGAATCAATCTCGCTAGCATTCGGACCCGGAACTAGCTAGTTTCTATATCTGCCGATAATAAGAAAAAAGACGGCGCGAATGGTGGCCATCTTGTAACGGCAAAGAAAAGTCTAATGGCCTTGTTCATAGTAGAGGTTCAAAATCCTCTCTATTCGTGAACAATTACTTTGGATCAAAAAAAGGACCAAAAAATATATTATATCGAAATTTGATTCTTTAGTGAGCTTATGAGTAATATATTCTGTACCTAGGAGGCTGAAAGGAAGAGGACGGCGAGGATAGTGGCTATCTTGAGTTGGGAGTAAAAATAACCAAATGTGGTTATCTATATAAATATATATTCTGCTCTAATTATAACCCATTAGAGTGGGTATGAGCAATAGTGTCAAAAAAGAGGGGTAAGGAGCCAGGAATAGGGTAGTATTTCAGAAGATGTGTCTTAACTTGAAAGACAATTGCAAATATGGTAGACATCTTAAAAGAATCACTACCCTTAGCATGGAAGACTCCTAAATAGGACACCTCTACCAGAGAAACGATCGCCGGAACAATCGACATCTTCATGTAATTTATAAGATGTTATGCCCCCTATCCATAATACCACTTCATTCCTTCCAAAGTTTTTTCACAGCAATGCTTGCCGCACATGTAGTTTTGGTGCAGGGTCTAGTAAAACAATCTTAAAGCTACAGTACATGCACAAGTAGTACTCAACAGAACTCACCCAAGCGATGCTCATCTCTTTGATGACATAGTGATGCCCGTCCTCCCTGAAGGTCACTAGGATAGCGGTGCCGAAGGAGCCCTCCCTGATTTTGGCCACCCGATGTACTTGTCCATGGTTAGGGCATCCCTGTAACCTAGTGCTGCAGTCTATGGAACTTCAGGACACGTTCATGGGCAAAGGGCTCTGAAGGGTCAAAGCCTTTCTCCCGTGGTGGCGCACAATGGATCGCTCCAGGCACAGAAGCAGATGCAGCATATCCTCAGCCCAAGCCACTTTTTAGGTCAAGCGTAAGCATACGACCTCATGTATACTTTAATATACTTCTCTTGTGAGACAAAAGACCCTCCCCCTCTTTTGATTTGTTTGTTGCTGTGTCCTTTAAACATCCGTGCTTGCTAATGGTCAGTCCTGCCTCTTTGTCCCTCCTTGTCTCTTTCACTCCTCCCAGCAGCAGAAACTAACTACGGTATCATTACACTTAGCTGGGTTTATCTGTTCCTTAGGAATTTTATTTTTCTTGGTTTCCTGCTCGTGTTTGGGGAAGGTTCCCTTTTCTTTTGCAGAGCTTTCTTGCTCTGGGCTTAGCTTTACTGCAAGGCTGTTTCTGTAAACAGAGCTGAAAATCATGCTATGTCTGTCACATTTACAACGCCCTTCCCCACTTGTGGCTTTATTTTTATTTCTCCATCAGGTCGACGTCTGTGCTTGGTTCATCTCCATGCCACCTGGCCCGCCTCCCCATGCCTTGCTGGCTAATCATGTTCTTGCTGCTGTGCTGAGGTCCCCATGCCCTCTGGTTAGTTTTTTCTTTCCTGTTTAAAGTGCAACTTATACTTCACGGAACCCCAAAGCCCCTGAAAACATATGCTGCATGAGAGCTGGGCCTGTTGCCTTTCGCCCGTGTAGAAAACTGGATGAGTTTTCCCTGTGTAGTCAGAGCCCTTCATTCAAAAAATGACAGCAATGTGGCTTTTTTCTTCCTGAGCACCCCTTGTGCAACCTGACCTGACGGTGGAGGTCAATTTACTCTTTAGTGTCCGGCCTCCTCGCGGGCTGATTGTCTGTGGCTGCCTCCTAAATTCTAGGTTTCACTGAACATTACAAAACAAATATTTTCACACACCCAGCTCGCTCGGTGCCACCTGTCACAGCTGGTGAGCTGGGAAAAAATATTCCCATGGATAAATGAGAGAACCAACTCGTCCTCATGCCTTCACCCCGGGACAGCACTGTCCTTCTGATGGAGCAAGGACTCGTTGACAAGAGACTTGCTCGGACGCAATCCGCTCATTTAACTTACTAACAAGTTATTAAAACTGTTACGTATAAAACTAATGCACACCACATAAATACGCGGGTTAGTGAAACTTGCTTATGTGTTTACTAACGTGAATAACATGAACGAAGGACTAAAACCGCTTTAGGTTTAAATCTATTTTATTATTCGTAATCCAAACCAGGTATCACCGACAACAGCAGTAACTTCCACCTACAACCCTGCGGGCCGGCACGTTACTGTCCAAAATAGCCATTCTGTTTCAGAGCCCAGTGACTCGCTTTACGAGGACTTCACTATACACAGCATGCCGCCTACAACCCTGCAGGGCCGGCCGCGATTAGGCTAAACGGGACCCAAGAGACCCCAACCCCTCCCCGGACGCGCGCTGTAAGACTGTCCTCCAAAGCGAACCCCATGCGTGCCCCTCCTAAGATATAGGCTGTCATAAGAAACCACCGGGAGGTCCCCGCCCCTCACTGCTCCGAACCCCTTCACGCATCGTCGTCTCCACTCCTTGTCCTGTCTAGGAGGGTCCCCTGCTGCTCCGATACCCCATAAGGAACCAAATGTTAAACCCCCAACATCCCCCTCTAACCCACCCATCCCGCCGTCCCCAACTCCCCATACCCCCTCCCCTCTAGTCCCCCCCTCCCCTACTTCCTCACCATCCAGCGCGCGCCTCCAGTGGGACCCTCTCGGTCCCTAAGTCTTGGCACTCACAGTTCTCAGCAGGCCCCTCAAGAGACCTCTTCCTCCCGCGCGGTAAGCCGCAGGAGTCTCAGATAGCGTGGGCAAGTCAGTTCTCTGAATTCCGTGATTAGCAGGGACCGAAACGGCTGCCAAAGGTCGTTAAACTGCTCCGCGTTGCCCGCCACCGCCAGCGACATCTTCTCCATCCCCAGCACATGCCACAGTCTATGCAACCAGCCCGTGACTGTGGGGACCGTGGGTGAACGCCAATGAACTAGTATCGTCTGGACTGCCGACCCCAGAGCAATGGCAATCTGTCTGCCTCTATGGGATTTTAAGGGATATGTTAGCTCATTGGGGAGGCCTAATAGAGTGTACGCCGGGAAGCGTGGTATTTCGGTGTCAAAGTGTGAGTCCACATTATCCATCACCTCCTTCCAGAAGGCAGCCAGCAGGGGGCACTCCCACAATGCGTGCGTCAGTGTACCTATCTGCCCGCAACCCCGCCAGCAGTTCGCCCCCTGACTGTGGTCCATTTCGTGTATGCGCTCCGGAGTGTAGTACCAGTACGTAGAGACCTTAGTGAAGGTCTCCGTGAGACCGGCATGGTAGGCCGAGTGTCTGGCCCTGTACGCGACCTGCTCCTATTCGGCGTGACTCAAGGACCTTCCCAGCTCTCGTTCCCAACGTTCCCTGCCCGGGTTATATAAGTGTGAAGCGGGTGTCTGGAGAAACCTGTACAGGTCACTGATTAGCTTTGTGTCGGATGTGCGTGTCAGGAGCCAGCGCTGATAAGGGAGGAGTCGCCTGTCAGCCGCCTCCCGTACTTGAGGGTGCAGCGCCCAGTGGCGGACCTGCAGGTATCGCAGTCTGTCGGATTCCGGGAGCGCATACTCCTGTCTGAAGCGTGTGAAAGGAAGGACCCCCTCCGGGCCGTACAGATGGCACAACGCCCTGCAGCCGGCCGGTCGCCAGTGCTCAAACGCTCCTCTCTCTAGTCCTGGGGTGAAGTCCGGGTTGTCCACTATCGGTGTCAGCGGGGAAGGGAAGGACGTCATGCCATACACCAAATTCGTGGCATCCCAGACCCGCAGGGCCACTCTGGTGATGTAGGAGGCGTAAAGGTTAGCCGGGCGGTGAACTCGGCGCAGGAATGGTACCTCCTGTAGAGGCCGCCCCGCCACCGCCTGATCCTGGAATAGCCAGTGTTTGTCTGACTCCCAGCGGCTCCATTCCACTAGATAACGCAGCTGTGACGCGTAGAAGTATTTCCGCAGATCCGGGATTCCGAGACCTCCCGCCTCCGCCGACAACATCGAGAGCGCCCGTCGCATCCTGGGTCTCCGGCCCTGCCAGATAAAACGCCCCAGCTCGGATTGCATCCGCCGAAGCCACTCCGCCGGAGGCTGCAGCGGGAGCGCCCGAAACAAGTATAGTATCTGCAGCAGGATTGTCATTTTAACTGCCGCCACTCTCCCCAGCAGTGAAAGGGTGCTTCGGTCCCATCGAGTTAGTTCCCCTCGGACTTTCTTGCCCAAGGCGGTATAGTTCGCCGCTACCATTGCCGGCAGGGTGGGGGCTAGCTGGATCCCGAGATAGGACACCGAGTCCGAAGACCAAAGTATCGGGACCCTTTGTCGCAAGAGAGCTTTGGTTCCCGGCGCCAGGGAGAGGTCCAGAGCTGCCGACTTCCCCATGTTCATCCGGAATCCCGACACCGCCGCGAATGAAGTAAGTTCCGCAATACAGGTCGGTAAGGCAGAAAGCGGGTCTTCCAGTGAGAAGATCACATCATCCGCATATAGACTTACGGCGTGACTGAAGCCTCCGAACTTCACCCCCCGCACCGCCGGGTTGTCCCGTACCCGCTGCGCAAAGGGTTCCATATATAGTGCGAAAAGTAAAGGCGACAGCAGGCAGCCCTGTCTCGTGCCCCTTTCTATGTCAAAGCTCCTGAAGCCATATCCATTCACTCTCACCACTGCGGTCGGGGATCGGTAGCAATTGAAGATCATACAGCGGAATTTGTCTCCTATCCCTACCTTCGCCAAGACCTGTTCCAAGTACGGCCAGTGGACCCTATCAAACGCCTTCTCGGCGTCCACTGACAGCAGCATTCTTTCCCCGGGGATCCGCGACGCCTTTTCTATTAGGTGTGTGATTCTCTTGGTGTTGTCAACTGTCTGTCGCCCCGGCACGAAACCCGCCTGGTCCGAATCTATTAACCCCGGGAGGAGTGTGGCCAAGCGGCTCACCAGGATCCCGGTGTAAAGCTTGAGATCGACGTTTAAGAGCGATATAGGCCTATAAGAGCTGCACTGTGACCGGTCCTTCCCCGGTTTGGGGATGACCACCAGGGACGCCCGCAACAGGTCCGGCGGTATGGCCCCCTGCGTCGCAAAAGAATTGAACAACCGCGTGAGGATCGGTGCGAGCGACGTGCAGAAAGTCTTGTAGAAGAGGGAGGTATACCCGTCTGGGCCCGGGGATTTACCATGCTAGAGCTTAGCGATGGCGGAGATAACTTCCTCTATCCGGACCTCCCTCTCCAGTGCGTCCGACTGCGCGGGCGTCAGGGACGGCAAAGTGACCGATTCCAGGTAGTCCGCCGTGGCAGGCGCGTCCGGGGGGTCTCCCGCGTACAAGTCCGCGTAATACCTACGAAAAAGTTCCGCGATTTGGGCATCCTCTGTGGCCACCGGCCCCGCAGGGTCGGTGATCGCCTTCACCGTCTGACTCTGCCGCGCTACTCTCAACTTGCTTGCCAAGAGCCGGCCACATTTGTCCCCCCATGTGTAATAGGCGTGCCAAAGGCTTAGCCCCGCGTACTCCGCCCGGTCCATGTCTAGAGCCGTCAGGAGCTTCCTAGCTCCCACGAGCTGCCGCCAGACCCGTGGAGCGCCTGTCCTCCTGTGTATGTGTTCCAGTTCCCTAACCCGTTGTGTGAGCTCCTCCCGTTTCTGTCGTCGTGTTGCATTATCCGCCGCGGAGATCGCGATAAATTCCCCCCGGAGTACCGCCGTCAGCGCCGGCCACCGTGTCGCTCGCGACGTGTCTGAGGTCTCGTTGTGGTCCAGGTAGTCCCGAATCACCGTCGTCACCTGTTGGACCACCTCCCGTCTATGTAGTAACGTGTCCCGGAGACGCCAGAGGGGTGGAGAAGTCTGCGGCAGGCAGAAGGTCGCCGTCACCGGGGGCGTGATCTGACATGGAGATCACTCCAATGTCCGCCACCGTGGCCAGTCCGCAGACCGGCCCAGTGACCAGAAAATGGTCTAGCCGCGCGTAGGTCTTATGTGCGTGCGAATAGAAAGAATAATTCCGGTCCACCGGGTGCAGGTGACGCCAGAGGTCCGCAAGGTCCATAGCCGCCAGCTGCGCCTTGCAACCCGCCGAGAACTCACCAGTCTGCGGCGAGCGGGGCGCAGACCTGTCGAGGGCAGCGTCAAAGACCATGTTAAAGTCTCCCCCTACAATAATGTGTCTATCCGGTGTGGCTGTGATCGCACCCAGCGCCGCGCCGAGGAAACGTTCTTGATGCTCGTTAGGGCTGTAAAGGGACCCTACCGTGAAAGGGAGTCCGGCTATCCTAAATCTATACGCTAAAAGCCTGCCTTTTTGTTCCGTCTGCTTGTGGAGCACCTCTCCCCGGAAGTGCCGGGCAACCAGTATCACCACTCCCGCCGTTTTAGTGGTACTGGACGAGAAGAATTGAGTGGGGAAAGCTGAGGAGCGCAGCCTAGCACAGTCGCGTGGCAAGAGGTGTGTCTCCTGTAGTAGACAAATGTCGGCCCGAGAGCCCTCCAAAAGGGAGAGGACGGCTCGCCGTTTGATCGGGTTGTTGAGGCCCCTGACATTCAGTGTGACAATTTTAAGTGCCGTGGGCGTCATTGGCGGTGGCAAGGTCGACAGCAGGGCTCCCGCAAGAACCCACGGAGCTGAATTTGTGTGCCGCCGCTGCGGCCGTGGTACCGGGTGCGTGCTGGACTACCCCCCCACCCCTCCCTCGTCCCCCCCTCTCCCCACCCCTCCCTCATGGGCCCCTCCCTTCCCCCCCCCCCCAATTCCTGCAACAGGCACCCCTCCCACCCTTCCACCCTCCCCTCGGCAATGTGCCAACAATTCCCGCAATGCTCCCCTCTCACACCCCGCAACCTGAGTCAACATTGTCCAAGTCCAGTCCGCAAGGGACGAGTCTTTGGTAAAGTATTCCAGTGGACGTCCTGCCACCGAACCCCCCTCCCCCCGCCCCCGCCCCTGCCCGGCCCCCAAACCTGCTCAGTTTAGAAGGCTGTGACGATCTCCCCCCGGAGCAGACTTATGCTGTCGGCGCCGTGTCACTGGGTCCTGTGGTCTCCGCCACCTCGGTCACCGCCTCCGCCATGCTAGCTCGAATGGTGGGCGAGTCCGGCCTCGCCACTCGTGTATGATTGTGCCGCCTCGAGGCTCGTTGCCACCCTCCACTGTTGGCGCGTCCCCGCCTCCGCGGGGCCACCTCCTCCTCCGGCATCGAAATACCCAAGACTCCACACGTCTCCTGCAGGGAACGAAGTTGATGCACAGTGCCATTCCACCGGAATATGAGTCTGAACGGGTGTCCCCATGTGTATGGTGTTTCGTGCGACCTCATGAAGTCGGTGGCGAGCTTGAACGCTTTCCTTTTCTGAAGCGTGATGGCTGACAGATCTTGATACAAGGCGACTTGGTGGCCCCGGAAGGTGATGGTCTGCTTCTTCCGAGCCTCTGCCAGGATGCGCTCCTGGAGCGGGAAGTCCGGGAGAAAGGCCAAGATGTCCGGGGGCGGCAGCAACGCCCGGCTCCGCGTCCCCACCCGATGCGCCTGGTCAATCCGGATGTGGAGCCCGTCCGACTCTCCCAGGACCTCTCGGAACAGGGCCTGCAGGTATCCCACCATGTCCGTCCCTTCCTCTGTAAGCGGAACGCCTCGGACCCGGAGATTGTTGCGCCGTGACCTGTTTTCTAAATCCTCAGCGTGCGCCTGAAGGTCGATCTGTTGATCCCTGAGGCTGAGCACCTCTTGTTGCAGTCGCTCCAGTTCTTCATCCCTGTTCCGTCCGGAGTCTTTGATCGCGTCCACCCGTTCTCCCAGGCTGTCCACCTCCCTCCGGACCTCCCGCACCTCGCTGGCCACCTCCTTCTTCAGGGCCTGGAAATCTTCCCGTAGGGAGCCAAAAATGGATTCCATGAAGGATCTGGTGATCGGAGGCTCTCCATCATCTGCGACCAGTGCCCCGCCGGAGGGACCGGGCGATTGCCGTCCCCGCTCTGTTCTTTGCTGGTTCCTGCCCAGCATCTCGGGGAGGGTGCGTTCCCCCTTCCGTCCTCCTCTACTACCCGCCATGTGCTCCGGGTACTACACTGGTCGATTCCTCAATGCCACCGCCGCCCCCCGAGGGCGTCTGTCCCGCGTCGTCGGCTCCGGGGCCCCGGGCGCCCACCTCCGCATCCCCTCTCCGTCATGCCCTCTGTCGCGGTTGAAGCGCTCTGGTGGTCCGTGGGGGTGTCCCGCTGGGAGCTCTCTGCTCACTCCCCTCCGCGGGCGGTCCGCCGCCACCCCCAGTCCATCCTCCGCTGTCACCTACCACCCGCGCGCCTCCGTGGGCACTTAGGTCGGACGCCGCTGAATGCGTGGGCCGAGTCTCTCAGGCCTCCGGGCCTAGCCAGTCTCCTAACTGGGTCTATGGGCGAGGGGGGGGGGGTCCACCCTGTCACCCCCCTAAGGATCCTCAGGTCGCGGCGCCGTCGCGTTCCGGTGCCCTCACCCGCTTTGGGACCCTTTCACCATGCCTCCCTCCGGCCAGCCGGCTCACTCACGTCTCGACGGCCTCCGTCTGTCTCGTGGCTGCTCCACTGCTGCTCGGGCGGAGGGCCCGTATTCCGCGCTCGGGGCTTCGGCCTGTTCAGTGCCAACTCAGGGTCCGTCGCTCGCTCTCTGGGCCAGAAATCAGTCCGCTACTCGCAGCTGGGGACCCCGGGGAGCCCCGGATCCTGCACGTGCGCCTTTTACCGGCGGGGGCGGGATCACGCCCCCCCCGATCCAGTCACTCCCACAGCAGCTCTGTGCCTCAGCGCTCGCCAGTCCAGCCCAATGCGGGGCCCCCCGCTGTTGTGTCGGCCATCCCTGGTGCCGCGGCCGACCTTCGCGCCAAGACCGGGCGCTCTCCTGCTCAAGCGTCCGGGCTCGCTGTCGCCTGCTCCGGCCAGATGCTCCGCCCCCACTCGATCGCGACCTCCGTTCTCTGTCGGCGGGTGCCGCGGGTTAATCTCCCGCTCTCCTAGCCGCCGGGTCGCCCCCTCCAGTGCTCCTGAGGCTCCGCCGCCTGTTCCCCGGTCCTCCGGGGGGAGATGCAACGGCTAATGACGGTCCAAGGGCCAGCGAAGCGGGAGCCGGCGGAGAAGCCGTCCGCTCACCTCGCCATCTTGGCCACGCCCCCCTAAAACCGCTTTAAACAGGAAATCTTTATTGCGCATGCGTCAACTACATCTACGTAGTATGACAAGCTGTCGCTTGGAGGGAAATTCTTGCTAATGACCAGAAGCTACTAAAATGGAGGCTTGAAGACTCATGTGCATGGCATCTGCTTGCTGAAGAGAAAACAAGCTATTTTACTAATGCTAATGCGGGGAAAAGTGTTAATAAATAGAATGGGATAGAGTAGAGGTGGGTGGTATACAGTGCAACTACTTTATTTTTGAAACTAATATTTGTCTTTTGACTTTTATCACTAGTGCGCATTTGGGCCTCTCATGTATAACTGAAGTAAGTGGAGTTATGGACAAGTGCGCATGTCTACTGAAAGTTAACTCGGAATGATGACATAGAGGTTGAACGGTGAAAAGTTCAACAAAGAAGAAGTCACGCTTAAATGTATAAAAATGTATCAAGTAATAAGTAAAGGCGTATGGGAAACCAATTTATGAATACAAATTAAAGGGATGGGTTTTTGAACAATTGCTGAATAGATATTGATAAACATGTAAGCACGGTGTGATGGAGCTTCCCCCCTTCCCTGACCAATCATAGTTTGTATTTTCCCAAGATTGGAACATTAATGGGTGGAACAACCAGACGAAAGGTATAATTAAGGTAGCTTTAGTTAGTTAGTTAGCATGAGCGGACGCAGAATTGGAGATGGAGATGCTGTGCGTGGCGTAGGATGCTGAAGCTGGGAGAGATGCTGTGAGATGCTTATGAAGAATCGAATGCAGAATCCGAAGCAGAACTTTCTATCCTAATATAATTGGGTTAGACGAAGACTTGCGGAAGAATCTCGAGGAGGAAGAGAGTGTCAGCGACAGGTGCGGCGAAATCGTCGGTATTCTAGAGAAGTAACTATCCTGTCCTGATTCCTGTCCTGAAGTTTTTGTTTCCTGAATCTATCTCAGGGGACACTCACCAGCGCTTTGGCCAGGGGGTTGGTATTTCTTCTTATTGTGAATGATCTTTTCTCTCTGTCCTCTCCCTTTCTGAGCATTGATCATTGTTTGAGTCCGTAGTATATGTATGGTGTCTAATGAATTGAATTCTCTCTCCAACGAATGAAGGTGACTTTACTGTATATTTGAAGTGGTTCACATGCTCTAAAATTTAGATAAAGCTTTAAAATCCTAAAGGAGTCTGTGGTTATTTCATTATAATTAATGTATAAGTAAGTTAGAATTACGTTAATATCACCATCAACTAGTTCAACTAATGCTCCATTGACCAGAGGAAATAACTTTTTGATCTGTGGAGGGTTAGTTAAAAGTGAATTGAGGTAGTTAGACTAATCCTAAACATTTTTGAAAACTCTTAAACTTGACACCAGCGGTTTACTCAATTTGTGTGTTTATGGGCCCAGGTGAGTATATGGTAGTAGAGTATCTGTTGTTGTTGAACCGCTGGATCATTTTTCTGGTAGCAGAGCTATGGTTATTGTTGAATAGTTTGGTGATGAATATTGATTAATGATTTATGTTTAACAAAAAGAGTTAGCGTCTTGTTTTATGTTGTCCAGAATTCCCAGGAAATTGAATAGCGGATGGTGACAGAAACCATACTGCAGTGAGGTTACTTGTCTGTTGGAATAACACTGAGAAGCTACTTAGGGCTGGCAGTGTTAAACTAGGGACTATATTGTGTAAAAGTAGAGTGCGATTGATAGCAGAGAGTTCGCTGGTGAAACTTTGGTCTTATTTCCCAGTAGGGGTAACACTGAAGGAGTAACAGGTTCTTCCGAGCTTGAATGAAGGGTAAACAGAGGTTTTCAATCGCAGTAGAAGAGGAGTAATTCTGAAACTCCAGGATACATTGAAATCTATCCTTTGTTTAGTGGTTCAGGCAGAGTAGCGAATATTTTTATGTTGTTATTAACGAAGAAATTAATGAAAAGTATTAAGAAATACGTTTTTGTATTACCTTGCGAAGGGAGGGTCAGTCGCTGGAGTTGTACTGACATCACGGAGAGCCGCGCTGGGATTGGTAGGAACAGCGGGCGTGAGACAGAAGCAGCTTTGTAAAGCAGGGGTCAGTAGTGAGGAGTAATACTGACATCACAAAAGGCCGCGCTAGTATTGGTTAAACGAACAGCGTGAGCCTGAGTCTGATTGGTTGAAAAGATAGAAGCCGTATTAGGATTGGTCGAAAGAGAAATTGTATGTTGGATTCTGATTTGACTGCTGGTGTGAGTCGCGCAGATAGAAGATTTCAAGGGTATGCGGGATACTCTTTTATATATCGGTCATCTACAATGTATGGAGAAAAGAGAAAAATGTTGTTAATAAAGAGAATTAAGAATTTCTTTAAGAAAGACAAACCTGTATTGACTAGAGAGAGAATTCCTATTCCGCCACCTAAAACACCTGCTTCCTTTATGATGATAGAAAGAGGATATCATACTTGTGTATGGTTGGAGAATTGGATAGAATATACAAAAGGTGATGGAGTGCTAGCTTTTCCTGAACATGGCACGTTTCATTGGAGAATTCTTCAGAAGTTGGGAATGAGAATGAATGATTTGGAACCGAGACCTAGGCTAACTCAGTATGAGGCTTTGGAAGAATGGGAAACTGAGGCATATGAACGAGAAAAATGCTGAAGTGGGAAATATAGAACATTTATTCCCAGATATTTGCATGAGTCATGCGAAGGTCAGATGAAGCAATGGAGAAGAGCTATGGTATCATTGGGTTTATATCCAGTGTGAATGGCTGAGGAACAGTCTGGAGGCAAGTGTAAGGAGAAAACGAAACACATGAATGTGACAGGATATGGCGAGTCAGATGATGAATTGACAGAGGATATTTTAACTAAAAATCCTTCCCTGTACCAAGTAGGACCCAGTAGAGTCACCCCAAGTGCACCGGTAACGAGAACACCATTAGTTCCTCAAATTTTACAAGACACATCCGTTAATAGGGTGCTTCATAATGAAGAAAGAAAAGCATTGAATACAAATAGGGAAGAAATAATACAGAAAATAAATCAGTTGAATTTAAATGCTGAAACATTGACAGTACCAGTGACTATAGGTTCCGTTATCCCATTATATGGAGATAAAATGAGTTGTCCAAAACCTTAAGCTGTAACAATTCCTTTAAGTAATCCCAGAAAAGAGGTAGTAATATCTGAGGATCAAGCTAGTGAGTGTGATTCAGTCATTTCATTAATGGACCTTCCTATAAGGGAGCCTGTAACTGAAACTCCGAAAAGAGTCACACCTGGAAATTTGAAATAAAAAGAGTCCATGGTACCTTTAGAAACCTGAAGCTCGACCGCGGTCACTCCAGAAGATTTGGAAAGATGGGCACAGGGAATCGAAACACGAAGTTCAGTACCAAAGATTTTAGATATTTACAGATTGAAAGTGGAGTTGGAAGAGATGATAGCTGGAAATGTGGGAATAGAAAGATTTAACCTTTACAATGAGGAGGAGTTGTTGTTTTTTATGTGGGAGCATAACTAGAAATGCAGGGTTGTTTCCTGAGAAATTGACAGAGATTACTTCAGAGATTGGAGTGGATATAGGGAAATCAAATTTATAGCAGAAACCATACAGAGTGGATTTTACTGATAAGGATCTGGAGAATATGAATGTGTCTGGTAGAAAACTACAGATAAAAGAGTTAATGACCATTTTGCAAAAGTGGGGAGACGTTGACAAGTGGAGAACTAGGTGGACAAGGAAAAAGGAGGAAGCCCAAGCAAAGGAAGCGTCATCTGCATTCTTACTAAAAGAATCAGAAAAAGCAGAGAGATTGTGTCCTATGAGAGAGGTTACTTGAGGTGGATATGTTCATGTTCCATGGAGCAGACAGGATGTTTTGTAATTTACAAATGATTTTCCTAGATTAAGAGAGAAACCAGTTGAATGGTATAAATAGGTGGAATTATTTGTGAAAATGTTGAAAGTTCTGTTGAAGGATCTAGATGGTCTGTTTGATATTGTGGTACCTGCTGATCTATGGACAGAGTGAATCACAGTTAATTGGCCAAGTGGGGAATATGCTAGAGACTCGAAAACAGGAGCACCCTCAGATGAGGTGATGAAGAAATATCACCAAGTAATTACTTTTCTGAAAGGGAAAATCCCTCCTAAAGAAACCGATTGGGTAAAGATAGGTAGAGCAACTCAAGAGCTAAATGAGTCTGTACATGCATACTATGAGAGGTTACCACAAGTGTTTAAGCAGTATAGTGGCTTTGAGAACATCGGTGATAAGGATATGGGACATTTTGTGTATCGGTTTGTGTATGGTTTGAAACGAGAGATTAATCAGATGATTCAGCAGCACGTGTTGTGCTGGCAGAGCAAGTCTATTGATGAGATTTTGAAATATGCGAAGTATTGCGGAGCCGATATTGAGGCAAGGCGTAGAAAGTTAAAAGAGAAAATGATGTGGGCACAAGTGAAATTAGCTGGACAGCAGGAAAATAAATTAAATACCCAGACTGATAATCAGATGAAAGAGCAGAATCAGAATGATCAAATGGTGAATGGTGGTAAAGTAAGAGGACGAATGAATAGAGAGGAAGCGAAGAAGAAGTTTCCTTGTCATGTGTGTGGAAAGCTTGGACATTGGAAGAACGAGTGTAAGAATATTCAGAATATTAATGGGCCAAACCAAAATTTAAATCCACACACACAGAATGAAGTGATTATGAATCAGCCACAGCAGGTAGTTACTCCACAGTATCAGGGGCCACCAGCTCCTATGCCAAACTTTGTGAACCCTCAAAGATACAGTGCGGATACCGGATTTCACGGAGGAAGTGGTAAGAAAAATTCTGTGGTTTTACAATATCTTTTACAGAATAATAATGATGAAGCGGTCTATGTGCAGTGACGGTGCCTGAGGGGGGAGGAAGAGGAGTGCGTGCTTGGCGCATCCTTGCCGGTAGATCAGTCAGGTCCATTTATGATGGGAAAGTGGAAGGTAATGATATCACTTTTTTATTGGATAATGGTGCTACCCGATCTACTGTGAGAACAGCAGACATCCCAAGCCTACCCCTCTCGGGAGAATCTATCCAAGTTGTTGGAGTGTTGACTCAACGGATTAGAACCCGAATCACAAAACCAATGGAAGTACATATTGTAAATTTTAAAGACATGCACCGATTTGTAGTTTGCGATTCCAGTCCAGTAAATCTGTTAGGATGGGACCACTTGTGCAAAATGAATTGCACAATTTATTGCACACCGAATGGTGTCGCTTTCCAAACCCCTGATGAAGATATTGTATACAAGATGTTGTTGGCCAAGCAAGGTACAGAAGTAGATGGAATGTTTTCATTGATGACTGAAAGTGAATCACCAGAAGAATTGAGAAACCACAGTGAATCCCGGTGTATGGGATTTTACAGGAAAAGATATTGGGCTCATGTCAAATGTAAACCCAGTGAAAGTAATGGTAAAAGAAGGAGCAGTTTATCCAAACACACGACCGTACAAAATGAGTCCAGAAGTGAAAGCAGGAATTGCTCCAGAAATTGACCGAATGATTAAACAAGGCATTTTGAAAGAAATAATGAGTAGTCCTTGTAATTCGCCAATCATGGGACTTAAAAAGCCTAGTGGAAAGTCTAGAATTGTGCAGGACTTGCAAAAAATAAACAAAATTGTAGTGCCTTGCTGTCCAGTAGTGCCAAATCCAGCAGTGATCCTTTATCAGATACCCTGGAATACAGGCTGGATTACAGTAATTGATTTGTGCCAAGCCTTTTTCTCTATTCCTTTGCACCCAGACAGCCAATATTTATTTGAATTTAAGTTCGAAGACAGTGTCATGGCATGGTGCAGAGTTCCTCAAGGGTATACAGAGAGTCCCTCAATTTTTAATCAAATCCTGAAAAGGTGTCTTGAAACATTGGTCATGCCCAGAAACTCAGTTCTGGTTCAGTACATTGATGACCTACTGGTAGGATCAAAATCACGAGAAGATTGTGTCACTGACACAATTACATTACTGAACCATTTGGCCGAAGGAGGACATAAGGTGTCTCCAGAGAAATTGCAATGTTGTCAACAAGAAGTTAAATATTTAGGGCATAAAATAGAAAGAGGAGTTAGAAAAGTGACCCCAGAGAGAATAAAGATAATCAAGCAAATGCAGTTACCTCAGACACAAAAGGAAATGAGAATGTTTCTCGGAGTAGTGGGGTACTGTAGGCAGTGGATTATAGGATTTTCCCTGCTGGCTAAACCGTTGATTCAGTTGACCCGGAAAAGAGCAAAAGATCCGATTGTCTGGAATGATGAGTGCGTGGAAGCGTTTGTGAAATTGCGAAATAGTCTGTGCGAGGCCCCTGCTTTAGGCATGCCTGATTATACAAAAGAATTTGCACTGTTCTATTATGAGAGAGAAAGTTTTGCACTTTCAGTTTTGACACAAAGACATGAATTAAGCCGACGTCCAGTAGCATATTTTTCTGCTACTCTGGATCCTGTGGCTTCAGCTTTACCTGGCTGCTTAAAAGCAGTAGCTGCTACTTGTATGAGTCTGGAACAAAGTGAGTTGATTGTGATGGGACATCCAGTTAAAGTTTATGTTCCTCATTCAGTCGAGATTCTTTTAACAAGAACTCGAACACAGCACCTTACCCCTAGTCGGATGACTAAGTATGAATGAGTGATTCTAGGAGCAAAAAATGTGACAGTAATAAGATGAACAATAATGAATCCTGCCACATTATTGCCAGACCCATGTTGTGAAGAAGTGAAAGATGAAGTGGATCATGATTGTCTGGATGTGACTGAGATGTGTACCAAGGCCTGTCCCGACATAAAGGAAGTGCCCTTGAAGGAGCCAGATTATGAACTATTTGTAGATGGGTCATGCATGAGAACAGAAGGAGGAGGACTTAGTGCAGCCTATGCTGTATGTAAGGTTTTGGGGGTCATTGAAGCATCCTGTTTACCGGGAGTCAAGTCTGCACAAGTAGGCGAATTGGTGGCCTCAACAAAAGCATGCAAAATTGGGAAAAATTGGAGAATAACCATATTTACAGATAGTCAATATGGTTTCGGGGTTGTGCACGACTTTGGCCAGCTCTGGATGCAGAGTGGATTTCTGACTTCTTCAGGATCTCCTATCAGGAATGCCAAAAATGTAAAAGAGTTGTTGGAAGCAATTCAATTGCCAAAAGAAATAGCAGCGGATAAGTGCGCTGCTCACCAGTCAGGAAAAGACTGTGTGGCAGCAGGTAACAGATATACAGACCAAATTGCTCAATATTGTGCAAGAAATATAATGGCACTTAACAGAAAGATTGAAACAAATAAAATCAGCTGCCAACTTATGCTTTTCTCAGTTCTAGAAACATTGGATGAGGTTAGACAGTTGCAGGATGAAGTTGAGGCAAAGGAAAAGGAAATCTGGATAAAGTCAGGTTGTGAAAGAAGGACAGCGGATGATGTATGGGTATACACTGTTGGCCAACCAGTCATGCCAGACAGTCTACTCTCTCAAATGGCAAGGGTATACCATGGAACAACACATATTGGCAGGGATGCAATGATTAGACTACACAGAGTTAATACAATCCAAAGTTTAGGGTAGTCGCAGAAAGTCTTTGCAAGAGATGCTTAATTTGTCAGCAACTAAATCCAGGCAGAAAGACAGTGGTCTGTTTTGGAAAAATTGGAAAGGCAAAAGGACCATTCATTAGATTGCAGTTAGATTTTATTGAGTTGCCTCCGTGCAATGGATTGAGATATATACTTGTCATAGTGTGCCTGTTCTCAAGATGGGTAGAGGCATTCTCCACAAGAAGAAATTACAATCTTACGCTTGCTAAATTACTGTTGAGGGAGATGATACCTCGTTTCGGTTTTCCAGTGACTTTAGAATCAGATAGAGGACCTCATTTTAATAATGAAATAATTTGATTAATCTGTGAAGCATTCAAAATTGAACAAAAACTGCACTATGCATACCATCCAGAGGCTTCTGGAGTGGTTGAGCAATTAAATGACACAATCAAATCAAGGTTAGGGAAAGTGTGTGCATCTACATCACTGAAATGGCCAGATGCATTGCCTCTTGTGTTGATGGGACTCCGAAGTATTCCTGAAAGAGAAACAGGATTGAGTCCACATGAAATACTCATGGGAAGGGCAATGAGACAAGCATTCATTCCTGGACATAAATTGATGAATATAACTGATGATTTGATATTGAACTATTGCAAAGGATTTGCTGACCTAGTGCGTTCTATCTGTCACCAGGTTGAAGAAGACGCAGTTGCCAGGCAGCCAGCGCATGCATATGATTTGAATCCTGGAGACTGAGTAGTAGTGAAGAAACATGCCAGAAAGTCGTGCTTAGCACCCAGGTGGGATAAACCACGCCAAGTCATACTAGTCACTACTACAGCAGCGAAGTGTGCAGGTTTACCCAATTGGATTCATGCAAGCCATACCAAAAGAGTTCCAGGCCCCACTGAAGAAGAACAGCAACTGATTGAACCAGTTGAGACTGCTGAAGGTTGTGAAGTCGGAGAACCTAGAGTGATAGATTCTGAAGTGATAGGCGAGGAACAACCGAGCACAAGTCAGGGGGAATGGATACCAGTGATTGACATGCCTGAAGTTGTTATTCAAACAAGAAGAAGAATCAGATTAGAAAGACAGGAAAGTAGTGAGGATCAGATAGGTGTAGAATAACACACTCAGGAAGAAGTGAACAAAACTACCCTAAACCCTGAGCAAGACCAGACAGGGAAAAAAGAATATAATCAGGCAGAGGTGAATAGATTCTTGCAAAGACCTGAGCAGGGACAGACAGGATAAGAAGAACACGTTCAAGCGGCAGACGAACAAATAGTAGTAAGACCTGAACAGTTTGGGCAGAAGAAGAAGATCAAATTGAAATAAGACCTGAACAGGACCAGATAGAGGAAGATGAACAGGTTCAGGCGGATGAAATAACAACACGAACTGAACAGGAACAGTTAGAGAGTGATTCAGATCAAGACCAAATTGTGCCTAGACATATTGAAAATAAAAGGACCCTAGAAAAAGACAGAGAGGGTGAATGTGCAGTTCAGGTTAAAAGGGTCAGAAAAGGTGACAACTGGCCAGGTGGAGTGAAAAGATTGAGATACTATTTAAGAAAAATGAGAGAAAGACCAGAGCAAGTGAATGAGATTACTAGTCAAACTCAGTCTAAACAGACAGTTGTGCGAAACGCACGAAGAAGCCCGAGACTGAGAATTTTGAACAACAATTACAAGGCCCCTGATTGGACCTATGTAATATTAGAAGAGTTTGAGAATTTAGATTTGAGTAAGTAATCAGAAAAGGTAGATGCTGTACAGATTGATGAAGGGGAAGTGAGACCACCTTGAAAACAAGAGTTTGAATCTTCCAAGGCAAGAAAGAAAAGAAGAAATATCTCCTTAGATCAAAATGTCAGAAAATGAAGTCACTGAGGAACCGAAACGACGTTTAAAAGATGTTGTAGAGCTTGCATATGTAGTATTTTATTAGTGATTTCAGTATGGTTATTTCTAACAGTAGTGGTGCCTTTGCTAATGGTGACAGGTCACAAGAATGAAACAGTTACTAATGGAAAAGCAGATAGAGTAAAAGGTGATAGAATAGAATTAGAAACAGCAGATGAGACAGATTTTCATCACACAGTATTAGATAACGACACGTCTTTAAATGCTTTCACAAAATTGTTATTTCAGTATGTAGATACAATGGAGATTAGTTTGTATGAAATTGCCAGTGTCAGAGGGAGTTACATATCATCACTTACCTTTAACATATGGTATATCATGTAGTGTTCTAGCAAGTCTGTTCTATAAAACAGGAACATTTCAGTATTATTATTCAAAATTAGATGTAGTATTCTCAGAACTTTCTATTCTAAATAATATTAATTCAGTACATAGTAGTCAAGATGCACAGTTCATGGGTGAATTCTTCTTAACAATGAAATCAATAGATATAGTAAAAGCACATAGGAGTAATTTAACATGTATATTACGTGAAGAAGAGAAAGTGTTTTTGAATTTAATTGAAGAAAGGAGAGAGGATTTTACAAAGAAAGCTGATAAACAGAAATCCCATGTACCTCCATGGGATAGGAAGGAGGGGAATTATGCAAATGGCAAAGCTCATGCTGTGATGTCCCTAAACTTTGTGAAGAAAGGGAAAACCTGCCTCCATAGACTAAAGACAGAGTATAATAATGTATTTATTGGTTCCAGTGAAAGTGAACACAATTTCCTGATTTTGGGAGATTGGGGACTAAAAGGGGGAACTGATCCAGTATTTCCTGGGGTTTACTACGTGTGTGGGAATAATGCTTACTATATTACTATAAGTTGCCTGCACGGTGGAACGGAAGGTGCTACTTTGGGATAGTATTTCCGAAAATGTATCATGTGAAAAGAATCACTGGAAGCAATGAAAACACTGATGGACTAACACGGAGTAAAAGAGCTAGTTTTTCAGAAATTGTAGGTGATATATTTGGTGCATTGATACCTTCAGTGGGAGTCATTCTGAATTCACACAGAATTTGTAAATTATCGACAGTAGTTGATCGTCTTTCGACTGATACTGCTGGGGGTTTCTTGATGATTAATACAGAGATGGTTGCGATTAGGTCTATGGTTTTACAAAATCGACTTGCGCTTGATATCTTATTAGCAAAAGAGGGCAGAGTCTGTAGAATGCTGAAAGTGCAATATTGTTGTACTTAAAGGAAATTAGAGGGTATATTAAGAACATTACAAGATTACATGAAGATTTGACACCACTGGAGTTTGACAGTGTATGGAAGAGACTAACAAAAAGTATTTCTTCAATAGGGACGTGGTTCGCTGATCTAGGGGAAAGTATTTTAGGTCAAATAATATTACCAGTAGTTATGATAATGACACTAGTCTTGATAGTAATGATCATGTGCAAATGTTGCAGAAACAAAGGTAAAGGAAGAAAGTATGAAGTGAAAGGTAAAGGAAGGAAAAGGAAGAGGAAGAGGGAATAGGAGGAGATTCAAATGGAGGAAATGAAAGGGAGGATATACAAAAAGATGGGAGATTTAGAAAACAAAGATGAAAATGAGAAAGCAAAAGAGGAGCACAAGAATGAGAAATGCTAAAAGTTGGCATCTGGTTAGGGATTGGTAATTTTGTGATGGCTCAAAATGCCATCAGAGAGGGGGTTGATGGAGCAAGGACTCGTTGAAAAGAGACTTGCTCAGACGCAATCCGCTCCTTTAACTTACTAACAAGTTATTAAAATTGTTACGTGTAAAACTAATGCGCACCACATAAATATGCGGGTTAGTGAAGCTTGCTTAGGTGTTTACTAACGTGAATAACATGAACAAAGGACTAAAACCGCTTTAAAAGGGAAATCTTTATTGTGCATGCGTCAACTACATCTACGTAGTATGACGAGCTGTCACTTGGAGGGAAATTCTTGCGCATGAGTAGAAGCTACTAAAATGGAGTCTTGAAGACTCACGTGCATGGCATCTGCTTGCTGAAAAGAAAACAAGCTATTTTACTAATGCTAATGCGGGGAAAAGTGTTAATAAATAGAATGGGATAGAGTAGAGGTGGGTGGTATACAGTGCGACCACTTTATTTTTGAAACTAATATTTGTCTTTTGACTTTTATCACTAGTGCGCATTTGGGCCTCTCATGTATACTGAAGTAAGCTGAGTCATGGACAACTGTGCATGTCTACTGAAAGTTAACTCGGAATAATGACATAGAGGTTGAATGGAAGCCAAAGTCGCAACGTGCTTTACTCTGGGAATGGACGGTGAAAAGTTCAACAAAGAAGTCACTCTTAAATGTATAAAAAATGTATCAAGTAATAATTAAAGGCATATGGAAAACCAATTTATGAATAAAAACTAAGGGGATGGGTTTGTGAACAATAGCTGAATAGATATTGATGAACATGTAAGCATGGTGTGAAGGAGCTTCCCCCTTTGCCTGACCAATCATAGTTCATATTTTCCCGATATTGAAACATTAATGGGTGGAATACCCAGAACCAAAGGTATAATTAAGGTAGCTTTAGTTAGTTAGTTAGCATGAGCGGACGCAGAATTGGAGATGGAGATGCTGTGTGTAGCGTAGATGCTGGGGGAGATGCTGCTGCTGGGAGAGATGCTGTGAGATGCTGATGAAGAATCGAATGCAGAATCCGAAGCAGAACTTTCTATCCTAATTTAATTGGGTTAGATGAAGACTTGCCGAAGAATCTCGAGGAGGAAGAGGGTGTCAGAGAGGGGTGCGGCGCAATCGTCGGTATTCTAGAGAAGTAACTATCCTGTCCTGATGCCTGTCCTGAAGTCTTTGTTTCCTGAATCTATCTCAGGGGACCCTCACCAGCCCTTTGGCCAGGGAGTTGGTCTTTCACACCATCCTTGGTACAGTATTTCTTGTTATTGTGATTGATCTTTTCTCTCTGTCCTCTCCCTTTCTGAGCATTGATCATTGTTTGAGTCTGTAGTATATGTATGCTATCTAATGAATTGAATTCTCTCTCCAATGAATGAAGGTGACTGTACTGTATTTTTGAAGTGGTTCACATGCTCTAAAATGTAGATAAAGCATTAAAATCCTAAAAGAGTCTGTGGTTATTTCATTATAATTAATGTATAAGTAAGTTAGAATTACGTTAATATCACCATCAACTAGTTCAACTAATGGTCCATTGACCAGAGGAAAGAACTTTTTGATCAGTGAAGAGTTAGTTAAAAGTGAATTGAGGTATTTAAACTAATCCTAAACATTTTTGAAAACGTATAAACTTGACACCAGCGGTTTACTCAATTTGGGTGTTTATGGGCCCAGGTGGGTATATGGTAGTAGAGTATCTGTTGTTGTTGAACCGCTGGATCACTCCCACGTTCTTCATTGAAATGCAAAAGTGAAAAAGTAATTTCCTTAGCATCACACAACTTTTAAATACATTTAATGCTGAACACGTCAAAAGGCGAACTGAACATAGACTTGTATGCAGGACGTTAAGTAAGTCCCAGGGATGCAACAGTGGGTCATGGCCTTTCAGAATCAATCATTTTTTTTTATCTATTATCAAATATGTGCAGTATGAAATAAAAAATGGCTATTTAGGCTTTTTAAACGAACAGGCACCCATTAGTTTCGATTGTTTTGACCCTCACCTCAATCCCCTTGTTTTTCTAGTTCTCTTTTTGGTAAAAACGTGCCGCACTTCATTTTTTTTTTTCTTCAATTCGGACATTGATCCTTATTTTGCTACCCTGTATTGATTGTTTTAATGTAGTTATTTTCATTTAGTATTTTTTTCAAACAAAGTAAATCCACAACATAATGATGCAGCACTGTGGAACACTAGTGTTTCTACTTAGTACCAGGACACAGTTCTTACAATAACTCCACGAGATATTTTTAGTAAGAAAAGAGAGCCCCTGGAGACGGTATTGTGAAAGTGCTACCCGTTGTTAGAAAGGCTCTCTTTAAGAAGCTGTATTACAGGTCAGTCGTGGCTACCAGTATCTCGCTGACTGTATTGGAGGAGCTGCTGCCTGTGATTTGAGTTTGGGAGAATGCTGCCCTCTCTCTGCTGATGCTGTATTTTAAAACTCCCTGCACCGGACCTGTGAGGTAACAGGAGCAGCACGCAGCCCCCCTCTTCTCAAACAAGCAATGCCATGCTGCTGCCTGAGAAAAAGGCTGGCCATAAATAAATGTCTCTGATACCAGAACACTGTTTCAAAGCCTTCACCCTAAACGTATTATGAACTTTGATTCATTTAGATTAAAATAAAACATTTGGATGGTTATTAAATTACATCAACAAGTGCATTTTTCAATGCTGCACTGGATTTACTTTTCTTTCTTTTCTTGGTTCTTTCTTTCTGTTTTTTCCTTGTTTTCCTTTTGCTTCTTCTCTATCTTTCTATTTTTACCTCTCCTTTCTTTCTCTCATCTTTCCCTTTTTTCGTCCTTTCTTCTTTTCTCTCTTGCTTGGTTTCTCTCTTCCTTTCCATCTACCCTTGTTTCTTCTCTTCATCCTTTCGCTTTTCTTTCGCTCCATTCTGATTTCATTATTTTTCCTTTATCTCTTCCTTTTTTACTTACCTTTTTTCTTCAACATTCTCTCATTTTGGGCTTGCCTTATAAATGTCTTTCTTTTGCTCTGCTTCTTTCATTTTGTCTCTCTTTTATCGATCTCCTTTCTGTCTCTTCGTTACTGCCTCATTTTCATGTTTGCTTCTTTCTTACCTTCATATCTCTTACTTCGTTCCTTTTTCGTTCTCTTCTGTATTCTTCCTAACATTTGTTTCTCTCCTTCTACTCTTTCCATTCATTGCCTCTATCACCTTTGTTAATTCTTTTCTTTGTTACTTCTGGCCTTTCATCCTTTTCTCCTTTGTTCCTCCTTCCTGTTTTAGATCTCGCCTGGGCAGCGATTGCGCTGTCTCTGCGAGACATGCTGTATTCAAGATATGGACTTTAAAAGCTCCGCCCATTTTCAAGGTCTTCCCCCTGTTACATGTGTTGTCGCTTAAAGTTTGTGAGCACTATTCCTTTTTTTAAATGGAGCACTGGAGACCATTGCTCATGGTTTACAGAGCTCTTTTGTAAACAGGGCTGTAAATATTGCTCTTATCTTGCCACATTTGCTGTGCATTCAAAGACCGAGGTCTGTTTTGACTGCAGCCACCTCCTCCTTCCTCCAACTCTTGAAACGCACAGCCTGGCGTCACAGTCCCTGCCTTCCTATGGTTGCTGCCACCTCTTTTTCAGAGCTCAACAAGCATTTACAATGCAATAGCTCTCGCATTTGCAAGAGTTTGTGTTCTTGGCATAGTAAATGACAATGCCTTTTATTTATGTGTTTTGAAAACCTGCAAGTGGTGCGTAAACATGCACCTTGCACTTATAGTCGTTGCTTATCATAAGCAAGACTGAAAGTAACGGCGCCTCTTTTACGGCCAGCCTTGCAACGACTATAAGTATAAAGAGCGTAAATGCGAGACCTATTGCATTGCAAATGCTTGTTCTATGTATTGGTTGCTGAGCAGCGGCCGTCGAAACTTGCGATACTCATAGAACTAGAAGACAGACTAACACAATTCAAGCGGCGGACAGGGGGGAAACATTTTTTTCATACTTTATTGAAAAGTTTAGGACACTCAAAAATAACATAGTACCGGTAATTACCGGTCATGTGTTCGTACTTTGGATGTAGAAGCTAGTACGTAGAAACCACATATGCGTAAAATCATCTAAATTCCTTTTTAACTTCTATGATTTTTTATTTTGCTTAATCATTTAGAAATGAACCAGACACATTTAAAATAGTTGCAAAGTGATGTATTCACGTATTTTTAAGAATATGTTTCGAAAGGTTAAAATGCATGGTTCTGTTCAATCTCCATGGAAATTACTGGCATAGACGTAAACATACCTACCAAAATAGTAAAATACTGCCCAAGTGCCAACCCTAAACAGAAACATTGCCATATTTGGCACATAAATCGTTTAACAAACGTCGTGCAAATATGATAAATACTTCTCCATATTCATAAAATATTTGCAATGCAATAGAACTCGTATTTAAATGAGAGACCTATGGCATTGCAAACAAGCAGTCTCGATTGTCCCGGCAGCTTGGAAAGTAAAGGCGCACACAGCGCACTGAATGTAAACAAAGTATGTTGTCGTGCCTGAAGTAGAACAAACTCTATAAGGAAAATAATGCTTACACCACTAAAATAACAAGTACCGTGCAACAACCGAAGAAGAGGGGTCAGTAGCCATGGGAGGTTACAAATTAAGACAAGGCTGTACTAAGGAGGGACCAACAAGCCTATTAAGGAATCAGAAGCCAGCATTTACGAAGGACAAAGACACAAGCCAATGAAAAATATGGGCGGAGAGTGGGTGTGGCTTCTCTTCCATACTCTACTACAGCAGATCACCAGAGCAGCACATGCGCACTAGCTCAGGCTCGACCTAATGAAAATAACTGATATAAAATTGATACACATGATAACAAATATAATGAGTGCTAATCTGATTAATGTAGAATTAAGATACCCAACCGTGACATAATAGACCAATTATATATTGTGATCACAAAGTTAAGACAAAATCAACATGCAACAGTGTAAACTTTAGAAAAAGGAAATTCAAGGTAAACCTAAAGTAATGTTTTAACTTCAAAAGCAGCCAAATGCTTGGCAGGTCAAGAGAGTATTACTACAGCCATACTGAGAGGTGAAACTAGTGACAATCTAAGTGCATTCTTCTGACTGTAACTATATGTCAGGGTGACTAAACTGCCAAATGCATCTGTTTACCTCATAAGCAGTATATCCTCTGCCTCACGGATATGTTTGACTTGCCCGCAGGGTGTCGGGCTACTGTCAGACAAGAATGGAGACATTCAGTTGATACTCTTGCCTTCTCCCCATGACACCACCCCGGGGTTGGATCTTCTCCTTACCCCAGGGAAGTGGCAGTGTGTGGAGACTATGGAGAATAAGGGTAAAGGAAGGGAGAAAAAGATGTAGTCATCATAGATCTCAGCCTTCTTTAATTATACAAAGGGGAACAGCTCCCCACCTCTAACATGCTGCACCAGTCTTCTTTATACACACTTTATTATAACAAGGGTAATGATAATTAGGAAGGGTATCCTTTGGTGTGGTTGTGGCAAACAGCCTCTCAAAGCAGCTGGTAATAATCCAGACCCTCCCCGAGTAATTCAAACTACAGAATTAAGCTAAAGAGAAGAGGAACAAAGTAAAAAAAATTGCAATAATCGTAATGGGACCTGAGGATGAGAGAAATCAAAGGTGTGGGAGGGCCACAAGCTGGCCCTACACTATGCAAATGAGAAAGACCTTCAAAAGCCCAAAATTGGCAGGCAAACGCTTCTGTCTCTACCTATTGAGTTCCTGGAAGCAGTGCATACGTGCAAAGGTGGCCACCTTCTCTATCCCAAACATCCTTGGCCATGTTCTGACCCTAACCACCTATCAATATCCAAAGGTATCCCCTGGGAATTACTTTCAGGTCTGGAAGAAGGGGAAACTAACAAACCAATATAACAAAAACAGGTCAGATTGAAAACAGTCTCCATGGCTGTGTTGTCAGTTAGGTATCAGACATCCAGGTCAACGTACGTTTCGGTGGCTCGAAATTATTTTGATGCCACCTTCTTCCCGACCACCAATTTTTTTGCATAAATGTGGGTTCAAGGGAATAGACTATATATGAAATTGTAGATCCATCTCAGTTCAAG
The DNA here is from genome assembly GCF_964204655.1 of Triturus cristatus. Classification (NCBI taxonomy): domain Eukaryota; kingdom Metazoa; phylum Chordata; class Amphibia; order Caudata; family Salamandridae; genus Triturus; species Triturus cristatus. Next base: position 183,723,878 of record NC_140584.1, on the reverse strand, counting down.
TGAATGTTTTTTCTATTGTGAATTGACGCTGCAATTTCACAGTTTTGAAGGCTAGGTCCACTCTGGTGATATATTATTCCATTTGATCCTTAACCATGGATTAATGGCACAACGCTTGGGCAATATTTGAACAGCGTGACAGGAGGTCCCTAATGGTTTGTACTCAAAGGATTCTTTCCATCTAATTAGCCCTGAGTTTGCAGTCCCTCATCTCGTCCAACTTGCTCGCGAGCCAGCGGTGTGATTGGTACGACTCCTCCCCGACCAGCAGGTATTGGCTGACAGCCTAATGCACAATTCCAGTTCAAGCTAACAGCTCCCACGACGGGGTGAGTGTTAGAAGGTAGATACAAATTCAAGGCGTATAGCAATGTTCAAGAAGTGACTATAAGAGCGAGAGCGGTAGTACATGGACTTACCGCAAACTGTTTTTGCTTAGAGAAACCACCTTGAGGGTTGGAATCTCTTTAGAGTGAATCATAGAGGAGGAATAACAAACCACACACTCTGTTTAGAATCTTGGTGGCTTGTATCAAATTCTGCTCAATTTGTAGCAATTCTTCTTAGTGAGTATCTTCAACAAGCATTGGCATAGCCAATAGGTCTTGCCTTTGGGACCTTATAAGTGCTTAGCCATGCAACAGTTGTTGTTGTTGCACCAAGGATATTGTGCTGCATAACTAAACAGTTATAAGGTCCCAGAGGCGTGACCTATTGGCTATGCCAATGCTTGTTTGTAACGTGATATGACAGCTCAAACTAGTTTGCTGTAGAAGTGGGTACTGCAATGCAAGATAGAATACAGCTGTATCGTCAGCTGTGGATCCAGTCATACCCATTTATTTTATTTTAGTATTTATATAGCGCAATCAGGACCTCAATGGTGTGTGGGGGTCTTTATATTGTAAACTTATGTAACTTTTGAGCGAAGTGCAAAAGAGGGGAAGACTTTTGGTCTGGCGTAACAGTTGAAACTGAATGCCATCATCTTGTAATACAAATTGTTACATAAGTAACACATCTAAGCTCCCCTCAGGCATTGCTTTGATTAATTGCCAATTACACTTTGGATCAGCTCACAGCGCACTATACATTGAATTAGGGCAATTGGTCATCCCAATTGTATAACTTGTTACACTCCATGAAGCACCTAAATGCCTCGTCAGGTGTAGAAAGCTCTATGTGAATGGAATTACAATTCAATTAAGGTATTTGCTTTTAACTCAACGCATTCACATTTGTCCTCTGCCCACAAAACAACTGTTTGGTGTATGTTTGTTATAATTGTGAATGACGTCATTTTGCCTACTTTACTGTCAACTTTCACATAATCATTCCAAGTTGAAGCGGCAGGTGAAGGGGATGAATGATGTCCTTGCAAGAGTAGCGCATTTCTAGCTGCAGATGCACCTAGGCACTGGATGCTGCATTCTCGCATGTTTATGGCGAACATGTCACAGAATGAGGACGACTAACACTGTATTTCATCTGCTGTGGCTGCCGTAAGTTGCTTCAGAGTGGTCCTTGACAATAGATGAGCCATCGCTGCACTTACAGTGCACCCATCTTCGATATCCCCACTAGCCCATCCATGGCTGTCAATAACTGAGGAGTTTTTCTACATTTTATGTGAACATTAACTTTTCACTTCTGAGCATGGCTTTGTAACCTCAGCATGAAGGAGCACTGCACGCATATATTGTGAACAAGCATTTTAGACTTAAATGTATTGTTGGCATGTGATAAAACATGCTCCTTGTTAAATTTGATGCAATTTTTATTATTGGTACGATTGATTTGGTGCTAACGATTGGCACTCCAGCAAGCAGTACTTGGAGCAGATGTGCGAGGACATGTGCACCTAAACTACTGTCCCCTTTGTATGCCCACTAGGTTTCATTGAGGCCTTTTGTTTACATTGCTCGCACTTGTAAGTGTGCGCATGTGCAGTAAGTATCTCTTGCCAGCCATGGATGATTATTTATGTATGTTCAATAAAGAGTGTGTGTCAGTCACTTGGCGCTGTCACCTAGAAGTATAGATTGGCATACCTTCTTCAAGAGAAAAACAAGCACCATCGATGGTGTTGTAAATAACACCACGTCAGTGTTGAAATAAAACCAGCGTTGTCAAAGACAGTAGGTCACATCTAAGACCCATTGGCAAAGCCAATAGCACTATTGCGCTTTAAAAAATAAAATAAATGAAAACATGAGCAGGTTGTAATTTGGCAGTTGCGAGGAGAGGTGTGAGATGACAGAAGAAATGGAGAGCAGGGGAAGATCAAGAAAGGGAGAGCAGGCAGGGAAAAACATGGAGGGCGGGTCTTAGGAGAAGCACAGTTAGCAAACAAAACAAGCATTGGCCGCGTGGCCGTGAAACTGACACGGCTGCACGGCCCATGAAAATGATCGCGATCAAGTGCGGCGGAGGAGAGACAGATGGCGGCTGCGCACGCTAGCTTTAGGCCACCAAAAGCCTGTGGCAGCACTTTGAAAACCCACTAACTAAATGTCTCGCAGAGCAGCGCATGCGCTGGCTCAGCAAGACCTAAAAAACAAGCGTGTGCGAAAGGCGTTGGCCGCACGGGCACTGAAAGTGAAAGTGATCGCGATGCACTTAATTACCCGTGACGGAGAAAAGACAGATGGCGGCGGCGCACGTGCACGCTTGCGTGCACGCAAGCTTGAGGTCACCAAAATGCCTGTGGTAGCACTTTGAAAACCCCCTTACTAAAAGTCGAGCAAGCAGCGGATGTGCTGCTCTAGGCTCGACCTAAAAATGGACTTCACATTGAATGTGTCTCCTGCGGGACCCTAAACCTAGCCTTAGCCACGATGAGCCTGTCTCACTCAGCCTCTATGTAGGCCATCGGATCCAAAAAGGCTTCGAACCCTATTCTTCCCTTCCCGTTGCTTCCCTTCCTTTCTTCAGGCCGCTCCTGACAGCACCCTCAATAGTACCTCCCCTCCCAGGCTCCCCGAAACTTTATGTAGTAAGTGGATGTGACAGAACTTCGCCAAGGAAGGTGCATGAACAAAGAAAGCAGATTCCAGGCGCGCGCAATGGCGTCAAGCTCTTTCCGTCTTTTACACTCTGGAGTCCTGGTCTCGAAGTCAGGAGTCACATTGATTTGTAAAGGAGGATGAGGATTTCTTTGCCACTCTGTGTTTCTGATATTTTTTAGCTTATTCGAATTGGTAAACCTTCTGCTGAGATATGGCTCTGAAACGTTTGTGTTTAGAATTTTCGACACTGAGTAAATGGGAAGCGAAATGTGTTATCAAACTCATTTAGCAACTTTGTAAAGGTTATGGTTTATCCATAGTACATGCATTCGTGGAAGTAATCTGCGAAGGAGACAGTTGTATAATATGTTAATGTTTCAGCAGGCTCCTGCTTGTATTAGGTAATGTCCAACATTACAGAAATATGCCGAGTATGTATAGGAAATCTGATCGACATTTTTTTCATGTTTTCCCCAGTGTATCTATCCATCTGGAACAGTTAATTTGTTTAGCTAAAATCATTATTTTGGGATTAATGGAAGAATGCACCACTTGGAAGCCAGATGTACCTCCAGACTTTCAAGCCAGGTGAAGAAAAGTGTCCCAAAACATTTTAGGGAGCTTTTCGTAGGTGGGGTTTTTAGAAGAAACAATTTAAAAAATGCAATTTCTATGCTGAATTCACTGAATGTGAATAATAGTGCGCTTTTTCTAACTTTGCCCCTTAAGTCTGGTTTTTAGCTGGACTGGTGAAGTTGAAGATGACTGCACTGTTCCTTTATATAATAAGATAATTAATGTATGGAAACGATATATTTAATTTCTACTCAAAATCGTACTTTGATTCAATAGCTTTGTTTTATTCGGCATATACATTTAAAGCGTATTTGTAAAGCATTATACTGTATTCTTTTATCGTATTTTCGGTTATGCATTTAAATAATCAATAAGATGAAAACAGATTGTTGTATATGCCTGTTCGTAAAAAGCAATGCTGAGTGCAGTTGCCTGAAAAGAAGGATAATATTTGCTTAGCCTGCAGAATGTCAGGATTGTGTAGTCTGAGCCAAGATACTATCGGAAATGATTCAGGACCAATCAGGTCAAATACCAAAGCCCCCACAGGCATTGTCGGGGTCCTCATTGGCATCAGTAGGGTTTCTTTGGCATGCCTCCTGTAGTGAGTGGTTTCCATCAGTTTCACGGATCTGTTCGGTACCCTCTTTTCTTGTGTTATCATAACCCTCTTTAGGAAGGTGTGTCCTGTGAGACACCTTGAAGCCTCTTTTGCAATCATCATTGTCAGAGAACATGGACCTGTCAGGGCTGTAAGTTCTACAGACAACCAGAAATAGGTCTTATTTTTTTCACTCTCTTTTGGGATTTCACAGCTTATCCAGACAGGTTTTTTAGTTATTCTGTAAGGCTGGATATTTCCACACATAATGCAACAGTAAAGGCATACTACTTCATTCTTGCCACAACCTTTCTCCTCCCAGGACAACAGTCCTATATGTGCATGGGTTCTTCTTCACCAAGAGCCTGATTTAGAGTTACACAGATGGGGTACTCCACCACAAGTGCTATAGGATATAATTGCTGTTGTGTCACAGTAATCCATCCTCCAAACTCAATGTCAGGCCCTTAGCTTAAGCCCCCGCCACAGTGCAGATCATTCCTTGACAATGTCAGAATGGGCAATGATAGTCTGCCTGTGACTTCTCTGCTGGGCATCTCTCTGGAGTGAAAATTCCATCAGGGCACCAGCGTCTGTGGCCATATTTACAACAAGAGGCAAAGCCTCCTTGATTTCTCCCTTCTGGCCCTAGTAAAATGCTCAACGTTCAATTTTGCTTCGGAATATACCACGTTTACCATGTAGACTGGTGTGGTAGACAGGGTTTTCATTCTGTTTTCAAGTATGCTGGTTAATCATTGGAGGGAAGTCTTTATTGTCTAAGAGGTGGACATTAACTGTGTGGTTCGACCCAATGCCTACTTAGTTAAGTATTGGAAAATGCATGCAACCTTTCCTTGGCCTGTGGGGAACAAGCAAGATTTTCATAGAATAGCAGTCCACACTTTGCCAGGTTCTGCCAGATCCACCCCTCAGGTACCTCTAAAGTACATGGGTAAAGCCTACCCCAAAGATGTCAATGGGAGGGTTTTATCTGGTTCAGTCTCTCAGCTTGGCGTGAAAATTCAGTTGTGGTTAGGTTGACTAGAGCTGAGGGTCAGTCAAGGCCCATGGGAGCAGACCCTGCCTCTGTTTCGACCCAATAATCCCAAGGCACTTCTGAATGGCTGGCAGACACTTCTCTGTAGATACTGTGGTAGACTGTACCTTTATGAGAGGTTCCAGCTTGTGACATTGACTGACACTGAGAGTTTTGATCAACTAGACCGTCCTCCTTCCTCGTATCTAATATTGAATCTTGGCGAAGAAGAGGTACAACCAGGAATTCATACCTCCGATAGGTTGAGTCATGTACTTTTCCCCCAGAAACATTTTAACCCACAAGTTTCCATACATATTTGTACATTTGCCTGTAATGTTTGAAAGAACCACCCTGAAGTTGTACTCGGGATGAGGAACAGGATTGTGATGGGTATAACTAACCTTTGGCCAGTAACTTTGAGCTGTTTTCTGGGGGCATCCGTGGATGCCATAGTCCACAGGTCAGTCTCTGAATGCAGAGTCTGTTCCTGTTGGGGGAGGTCTCTGTTTTCTGAGCCATTCACGTCCATATTGCATTGACTCACATGTATAAGTACTCATGGACAAGCACCTTCTTCCATTTCTCTATCACAAACATATTCATTTAATTTTATATTATGCCCTGTGGGGCAACAACACACGGGTTCTACGCAACAAGAAGCTTGTGTAGCCTGCCAGGCACAGTTCCTCAGAAGAGTACTAAATGGGTCCAAGATGTTTCCACATGCAAGAAGCTTGTGAAGCCTGCTGGGCACACTTCCTCAGAAGAGTACTAAATGGGTCCAAGATGTTTCCACGCGCAAGAAGCTTGTGAAGCCTCCTGGACACAGTTCCTCAGAAGAGTACTAAATGGGTCCAAGATGTTTCCACTCGCAAGAAGCTTGTGAAGCCTGCCGGGCACAGTTCCATAGAAGAGTAGTAAACGGGTCCAAGATGTTTTTACGCGCAAGAAGCTTGTGAAGCCTGCCGGGCACAGTTCCTCAGAAGAGTACTAAATGGGTCCAAGATGTTTCCATGCGCAAGAAGTTTGTGAAGCCTGCCGGGCACAGTTCCTCAGAAGAGTACTAAACGGGTCCAAGATGTTTCCACCCGCAAGAAGCTTGTGAAGCCTGCCGGGCACAGTTCCTCAGAAGAGTACTAAATGGGTCCAAGATGTTTCCACGCACAAGAAGCTTGCGAAGCCTGCAGGACACAATTCCTCAGAAGAGTACTAAATGGGTCCAAGATGTATGTCTGGGTATGTGCATCTAGTAAAGATGATAAATAACAAGATAGATGTTAAGGACAATGCACTGAATAAGTTATCTTAACTACACAATTGTTAATATGCTGTTTTCGACAAATGTTAAGAGTTTTGTTAAGTTCTTAAAAACAGGAAACGAAAACTTGCATTCTCCAGAAAGTCATCCAGAGATTGGTGGCAGAAGATATACCGCGGTAAAGTGGGAGTATGATTTGTAGTCTGATGTTTAATAAAAAATATTTTAAAAAGATGCATGCAGAGCCTGAATTGCAAGAAGGCAAGGATGTTTCAGAGTGAGGTGCAGCTTGGTTCCTGAGTCCCCACCTGAATGGCAGGACGATTCTGTCATAAGGACTTAAGGAAGCTTTATTTGGAAACAGCTCAGCCTGCAACAAAGACCCTCTGGCAAGCAGGTGGTCAAACTTGCCCATTGCGGACACTGGCAGAGAAAGAGGGCTCCATGGTCTGGATTTCAGTACTGAGTTTGAATCTAGTGCAACATCTTTTGCAGATCAGTGTCAGGGTGGGATGACAATAAGTGTGTCCTGGTGGATGTCTTCTACCCCATGCCTTCGGAGTACCCCCCTTCCCATGAAGTTTTTAAAGGAAAGACTATTCAGGCTCTTGTAGAAGGATGAGCATTGAAAGCCCACAGCAGACATAGAGAGTAAGATGGCAGTAATACCAGAGATGGACCCCAAACCGCTCACTTCCACATTGAAGAATGATAAGACCATAAAAGGGGTATAGAAAGAGCCTCTTGTTTGCTTGCCAAAAGTCCTTGATAAAGAAGTCAAGGAGAACAGTGAGCCTCTTGATCTGATAATATACTGGAAAGTACCCTCTCTGCTAAATGATGGAAAGGATTCCTTGTGAGGATCAACCCCATGCTAGGCAAGATGGCCTCCATCGATGTGGGTGCAATGATGCATGGTTGCATATTCAGGGATAACTTTGTGAAATAAATGACCAAGTTGGGGGTGTGCACAACCTCAGAAAAAGCCCAGTCCTCAATAAAGAAAAGGCCCACTTCTGAGGATTTTGCTGAGGACAGTTGAGGCAGGGGCTGGCCGAGGCATATAGCCACTGGATACTTTATCAGCACTTCACGATGGAGGGCTTTAATTTGCTCAGGAAAATGCACCAAGGAGCTCATGGATACCTAGATGGCAGTTCCTATCTGGGAGCTACTTTGCAGGTTTCTCTCTTTCATGTGAATAGGGCAGATGTGAAATGGTCTGTCTTAAGCCACTTTGTGTTTCACGAAACATCTCAAACTTTGGGACTTTTCAGAGGGCGAGAGGCATGAGCCTGATAATCTTTTTGAACAATACAATTTTCATATTTAGGAAAGAAAAAGGTCCAGTTGCAACAAGTCTCCATAGCAATGGAGCTTCTGCAGGACCTATGATTTTATAATCGACCTTGATAAGCTGGTTACTGTGCTAGTGCAGCATTACATTATGGGGACTTTACAATACACTCAGTTCAGTTTGTCCTGCAGCACTCTTCCTGGAATATTCATTTCATCAAAAGAGAAGTAAGACTGTCTCTTAAGAGGGATATCATTTCCTTCAGCAAGTTCACCAGGGTGATTGGCCTTCTATTGCGATCTATTCAGGTAATTTTTCTAGGACCCCTGCACTAAAAGACTCTGCAAACAATGAAAATCCCGCATTTGAATTAGAGGCTTGTGTACATTGAATGTACATTGAATATATGCCGTGGTCAACAGAGGCCCAGGCTGATCGCTGTTAATGGATAGTGTACATAGATACCTTTGATGGGCTTGCTATATTCAGAGAAGCACCCAATCTGGTCATAGATGCGGATGATAGTGTTAAATACAAAATACAGCTTGTCAGTAAGCCTGTAGCCCAACTGGCGTTTATCACAAAATAGCAAACAGCACAGCAAAAAAATCAAAGTCATTTCAACTGATCAGGATTTTTACTAGACAAAGGTCAATTGGAGCACACAACTAAAATATGTAGAACTTTAAACCAGCATGTGTGCACACTTTTCTCAAAACAAATCAATGGAGCTAACCACATGACAGAATCTTGTTTCTTTCAGCAAAAACATATCTTATAAAGGGGTGCCAATATCTTCTCCCTGAGGAAGAATGGAACGTCCTTGAGGAGAAGCTATTATTCATGGATGCAATACTAGGCTCATTGTTCTCCTAAAATCCTTCTTCCACTTGCCAGATTCGAAAGCAAGGTTGAGCTTCTAGGAAATGTGCAAATGTACAACCTTGGGCGTCATGGCATCCAGGCCTGCTTGAACAATGATAATTAGCACGTATGTACATAGCCACTGGAAGCTTAAGCCACCATAAAACAACATCCATATTCAATGATAATACATTAATACATTCTTGTTTATATGCATAAACATTAACACTAATACATATGAGTATATGGGCATTGTAGTGACAGGATTTAAGTTTTTACGAGAACTTCTCAGTTTGCAGTGTGCATTGCAGAGAGATATTGACAGGGAGAAAATAGTCACCCCAAGAGCTGAATAGGCACATCTATTGCCTGGAACTTTGATTTTCAGCCCAGTTCAGGCTGCGCAAGTTTGTGTACTAATAACAGACAATGTTTTACCAGTGTGCTAGGCTTTAGGTCCATGGTACAGGTGAAGGGCTTTTGACCTTATTGCTGAATAGTTTTCAGTAATAGACAATTGGTTATCAGGTTCTAAGAACCAAGAATCAGACTGGTATTGCCTATTCCAAGTGGATTCCAGTGACTTGGAATTTGGATGCAAAGGTTGTGCGCAACCTGCGGGATATTAAGTGTCAATACGTTTGTTTGCCAATTTTAAAACATCATTAGAGAATGGATTACTCCATCAGGGATTCTGATGCCAGAACCTTGGATATGTCAAATTATTCTTTCTACCAAGCAGGTGTCCATTTTATCATACTACACTGACTGTAAATCCTCCCTTTCCTGCTAATCCTTAACTTTGTGTTGTTAATTGAAAAGGGCAGAAACCCGTTCCTTTTTATGTTAAATTTGTACAGCAGTACAGCTAGACTAATGCTGATTTTTGGCCTCAGCGGGGTCCCTCTGGGACACCTCTCTCCCCCACCAGGCGTAGAGGTCATGGTGTCACTACCATGCCCCCATATGTTTTAAAAAATATTTTTTCAGGACACTGCAACTGTGTCCTTGAGTCCTAAAATGGCTGCCAAACATCTTTGCTGGTGTGAGGCAGCCAATCAGTTCTTATCTTTTGACTTGCCAGATCCTCATTACTACTACATCTCTATATGTACCTAAATTGTGTGCTTTAATTTCTCAAAAACTACTGAATGTATTTCCACTAAATCACAAAAGCACACTTTCGGGCTAAAGATCTAGCTTTCTGCCAACTTTGGTGTAATTTTGTTCAGCAGTTTTTGCTGTGTGGCTGTTCATTTCTCCTATGGAATAGGGAAATGTTGTTTTGGGACCCTTAACCTTTTTTTTTCTCAGCACCCGCTTGATGAATCGCCGTGAAACGTTCCAAGAATGAGTTGAGTTCACGTAGTCTTTCTTGAGAAAAGAATTGAGAAGATTTGTTAAAGGGTGCTAAAGTTACTGGAAAACCCGGTCCTAACTATAACTACACAGCTGGGACCACCACTGTGTAATATATCTATATCTCTGTATCTATGGTGTTTTTTAAATATTTGATTAAGTCCCACAGTCCCGCATTCGTGTCACAAGAGAAACCAAATAGAACACGCCATGATCCACCATTGCTGGGGCAAGGCACATATTTGAGGTCTATGTCTTCATGACCGCGTCCAATAATAGGTATTCTCTTCCTTGCGCCTTAGAGAGCAGCTCAGGGAAGTGCTGTAGTGTAGATGGTAGGTAGTAACACTCCAGAAACACTCCATGTTCGCTAGTTTCAGACCACCCTTCCTATATGTTATTTTTTCGTGATTAATTTAACTCTAAGGCAGGCACCGGCTCAAATAAGGAAAATTTATGTATTATCTAATTTGAGAAGAATTTTCATGTGGAATTAACAATGAATACCATGAGACATTTATAGGCATTTGTGGCTGATCATCATCTTTATAAGTACTACTCTTCCTATCATGGAAAGGAGTTGCTTCGACCAAAACAGCACAGATTTCCCTGTTTCTGGCAAATATTTAATTTACCATAATTATTAAGGTCATGTGACACTCTAATTCCAGCTATTTTAGCTTGATAGTTTGCCATTGCAGGCCTAAATCAGGGAAATTGAATTATGGGTTATGTGTCCCTGAGCTCATGGAGAACAAGTGGTATTTAGCCTTCTTGGGATGCTGTCCAAAAAACTCTCAATATACAGTTTTGCATATTGAGTGAATCATGGAATCGAAATAGCACGGTGACTGAGATATAACAATGTATTATATACGTATTAGATAATGACAAGCATCATAGCACCTATCGTGATGCTCCCTAATCTCATTTGTGCTGTTAATGTTCACGTTAATGGTTCCATCACTAGAGTGAAAAGAAGAGAGGATAATTGGCAGACCAGAGAGGGGCTTACCAAATTAATTCCAGACGGCAATGATTTTATTTATCAATATTCCAGAATACACTTGATAAAAGTTAGTTGGACCTCCAATGACCAGGATTTTTCTCTCATTTGGTCCACCATGGTGAGTAATTCCTTCATATTCAAGGTGTCGTCTATCTTACTCACTCTCACTTCTGGGGTCACTGGCGTCCGTTTCATATTCATCAAAAAAGTGAGGGTCAGTTTTGTGCCAAGGGTAGTATTTTAAGAATATAGAGATTTCAAATAATTATTAATGATCATGTTTATATCTTTTTGAATGTGCTATCTTTTCCATTTTGATCAATAATTCTAAGGATGGTTTTCCATTATGTTTCTGTTTTCAACAGCCAGGCCAGTATTTTTCCAGAATGATACTTGGCCATTTGTAGATTCTGTATGTATGTTTTATACGAAAATATATCTCTTGCCTCATGTAGATTATTGCCCTTTTTTGTAATAGACTCACAAGCTGTCCCGGTACAAACTAAGTCACAAGCTGTGCCGGTACAAGCTCTTCGTCTCGAACTCTCAGTCAGTTCTTTTTCAAGAGGGATCACTAACATAATAAGATGGGCATATAACCTTGTTCATGCGGATCAGGGAACCCTACGATTCTTACTAAAAATTGAGACATTTGAGCAAGAATCGTCGAATAATTATTTTTTAGAAATGTATCTACCACGTTTAAACTAACAAAGGTTACTCTCGACATGTTGAAATCATGGTCACCAGCACATCTGAAACGTTTTTAAAAAGATTTAACTCCAAAGTTAAGCATGGATCTTGAAATCCAACATTGCTCCGAACTAACATTGTATAAACAATATGCGGAAACTATTGTATTTAAGAAACACAACAGTATATCTTTTTTAACTTAAATCACGGAGTCAGGCGAAGTATTATACTACTCTGTCTTGGGATACTGCCTTTGAAATCATTTACATTTAAGTGGTATCCAAAGAAAAAAGCGTCTAGTCTCTGTGACCTATGTAAAGGCGGAGTGCAAGACTTAGAACACGTGTTATTCGTTTGCCCAAACGTGACTGTCGTAGAAGCTAGCAGTCGAGAACTAAATCAAATAAAGTTAAACTTGAACTTGTAATAGACTCATTTTGTGTCTCCCTCAATCGTTCCACTCTCCAGGTCTATGTTACGAGTTCCTTCTTCATAATTACAGCCTGTAATTGTTGACTTACTCTATAATTTTTTCAAGTCTGTCTCATATTGTTTCACGTCATATTGTGGGATCTACATGAGGGTTCTATCCATGCATGATTCAGCGCATGCTTTGTCTCTTAGAGCCAAACAAGTCACCCCGCTTGGCTCCAGCTAAACTCAATCTGAGAATTTTGTGACCTTTCTTTTTCTAGTGATCACAAACAACTAGTGATTTCAAACATTGTTTTTGACGGGAAATATCACAATTCTCTGTTTTCTCATTTGCATTAAGCACCGCAGAGAGTTTGTGATCAGTCAGCGATCTTTTTTTCTAAATAAGCATATTTCCATGAGGTAGGTTATCTGAAAACTGTAAAACAGAATTGTTGTGGGTTAATTTCCATTCTGTATTCATATGCATGTTGTCCTCGTTTCCCTTGCCTGTGTTGTTAGGCTATGCCCTACATTCTACGTGGTCATAGCCTGGCAACAGAATGCTGGGGAGGTTGGGAATACTTCTGTGCAGGCAGTTGGATGGTAACTGCTGCCTGGACTGGTGGTTTGATTTGTATGCTTACGAATAAATCTTCCTTATCTGTGGATTACGTTTTGGACTCTTATTCCTGGAATCTTCTTAATTTCCACACTGGCGACAAGTTGATCCTGCTTGGGGACAGGATACAAGCACCACCAGTCTCCCCTAAACAAACCCATTTTCAGTGATTTTGCGGACACGAGTAAGTGTTTTCGTTACAAATTGACTGCCCTGCTGTGGTGGATGATAGATGCTCAGTTTCATAGTTACAAACGAATAAAGTCAACACGCACTCAAGCTTGATGCGTAGGCGGAAAACAAGTCGTTTATGTGTTCATCGCAAGTGGGAAAATTTAAAGCTTGGAGCTGTCACTCATACTCTTCTGTCATTCGGGAGTTTGGAGGAGCGCTGGCAAAACGACTGTGTAGCACTGGGTGCGTCGTGCTTAGACTGGGTTTGGCAGAAATTCAATGTGCCACTTCTTGATTTGAAGGGAGCAGTTGCCATTTCGAAAAAGAAGAGGAATTCTTACCCGAGCTCGAGCGCTGCGGTGTGACGCGCTGGCTCCTTCCTGCCGTCGTCTTGGGATTGGCATCTACGTGCCGTGAACCACCCGGCAGACATCAAGGGACGTTCACGTTACGTGCCGCCATCTTAGTCCTTTCACGAAGGATTTCCTATCTGTGTGCGGTCTTGGGAACATTTGTAAAGAAGGCGTGAGGAAGGCAAGTGTTTCTTTCGAGCACCGGAGCGTGATTCACAGTGTATCAGTGATACACACACTCTTGCCCTATGAAGTTGACTCGTGAAGCAAAGTTTGTTGTTTTTGTGGAATGAATTCTGGATTGTGTCTCGCTGTGTATCAGTGATACACACACACTTTTGGACGATCTCGTACAGTACAGGAGATTTACTCAGTCACCATTGCTATTCAGTGGCATTACACTGGTATTCTACCTTACAGCTCCATCACTATTTTTAATCTGTTTCTTTTCCTTATTGTAACCTTTTATTTTATTCTTCCTTTTATATGATGGCTTCTTCAGGGATGTCTCAACCGCCACTATTCCTTACTGATGTTGGTGATCCTGCCTTACCTTAGAAGAGGTGGAAACCTCTATTTGATTCATATCTCCTAGCTATTGGGGGAGAAAAATTTTCAGCATTACGGAAGCAAGCCACGCTTCTGCACAATTTAGGAGTGGAGGGTAGGCATGTGTATGACAGCCTAGATGAAATTCCATTAGGGCGGGGTGAGGGTGAGCCTGAAAACATTTATGATATGTCTGTTTTGATGTTAGAAAATCATTTTGGCTCCAAAATTAATGTAGTATTAGAACGTCATAAGTTCTTCTCCAGGATCCAGGGTAAACAAGAAAAAATTACTAGTTATGTGGCTACGTTGAAAACACTAGCTCGCACCTGCGAATTTGAACAGCTTACTGATTCCCTTATAAGGGATCAGATCGTTAGGTGTACTAATGACCCTAAAGTTCAGCAGAAACTTCTTGCTAAGAATCCTGATCTTAGAGATACGCTGTCTATTGTGGAAGGTATGGAAAATACTAACATGTGGGTGCGTGAGATGAAAGTGAAAAAAAGTCCTGACGTCAGCAATGATGATAAAGCTGTTCATGAGATTAAGAAGGATGAAGCTAAAAAATATGACTCTTAAGGTATGTTGAGAGCCAGTCTGAGTGAGAAAGGCAAAAAAGTTTCTGGCCCTGAACAACCTCATTTCAGATATAAGTCTTCTGATTCTGAACACTTGGGTTTTAGAGATAACAAGAATGGGTTTAGATGCTTCAGGTGTGGAAGTGAAAATCATTCACCCAACAGTCCCTCTTGCTTTGCCAGGTCAGTTGTGTGCAACAAGTGTGGTAAGAGGGGTCATTATGCACGTGTGTGTCGTAATGGCAGAATGCAGCCTGTACAACAGGTTGAGCAAGAAAAACGGTTCATTTGTAACATTAAACATGATGGTACTGTTGACGGTGATGACTTAGAAATGCCTGAGTGTGAAGTATTGATAGGTGGTCAGCAGTTCACTGTTCTTGCAGATTCGGGTTCACCTTACACTATGGTTGGAGATGCTAATTGGGATGCGGTATATGGATTGGACAGAACTGAATTACTTCCCCCGGACATTAATCCAGTAGGTTATGGGGGGGTTAAAATTGACGTTTTGGGGTTTGTCATTAAAAAAATTCAATTCAAGGATAGGGAGACGATGGGAAAAGTGTATGTAGCCAGGAGGGGAGATAATCTTCTTGGGTGGAGGCACCAGAGAGACATGGGGATCAAATTGGATCCCAATTCACCACAAAAGGTACTACTTTTGTCCCCTAGTTTAGCTGTGGATGTATTCTCACAGTTTCCAAAAGTTTTTCGTGAACAGTTAGGGTTGCTCAAGGATTTTCAACACAAGATTATTTTAAAAGACAATGCTCAACCTTTTGTTAGCAAAGTCAGGAAAGTTCCGCATATGTTGATGGAACCTTTGGGTGCTGAACTCAAGAAATTACTTGGTGCAGGTGTTATTGAAGAAATTGAGTACTCTGAATGGTTGGCTCCCATAGTTTTGGCATCTAAGGATGGTGGGAAGGCGATTCGTATGTGTGTGGACTTCCGTGGGTTGAATAAACACATTTGGGTCGATAGACAGCCCCTACCGAATATTGCCCAAACTCTTGCGTTAATCAAAGATGCCGAGTGTTTCAGCGTCATGGATTTATCCTCTGCTTATCATCAGATTATGTTACATCCAGATTCCAGACATTTAACCTCATTCGTAACGCCTTTGGGAGCTTTTAGATTCATTTGTATGCCCTTTGGACTAGCCTCTGCGGCAGCTTGCTTCCAAAGGGTCATGAACAAAGTTTTGGTCGGGTTGCCTAAAGTTTTGAATTTTCAAGATGATATTGTAGTCTATGGGAAGGATTCGCAGGACCATGATGATGTGCTTTGGAAGGTTCTTAAGCCATTGGAAGATGTTGGTCTTGTGATTAAGAAGGAAAAATGCAAGTTTCGTGTATCATCTGTAGATTATTTGGGGCACACTATTTCTGCAGGTGGAATCAGTCCCAAACTAGATATTGTGGAAAGTATTGTGAAAGTTCCGACACCGGTCTGTAAAGACCAAGTTCGTTCGTTTTTAGGTCTAGCAGAATTTTGTTCGAAATTCATTCCTAATTTTGCTTGTGTTTCTTCCCCTCTTAGAGTTCTGCTCAAGAAGGGCACTCCTTTCACGTGGTCAGACGAATGCTCTGCAGCGTTTAGCTCTATTAAGGATGTTATTAGCCGAATACCCACTTTGGGACATTTTGACACAAAAAAAACAACAATCTTATCCACCGATGCTAGTATGCTTGGATTGGGAGCGGTACTATCTCAGATGGTTGGGGGAGAATCCAAGATTGTTGCTTTTGCCTCTCGGTCGCTTAGAGGTGCTGAAGAACGTTATTCAGTGATTGAGCGGGAGGCGCTGGCGGTTTTCTGGGCTATTCGTCATTTTAAATTTTATCTTTGGGGTTTGCCTGTGGTGGTTAGGACTGATCATCGTCCTTTGTGTCAAATTTTCTCATGTAGGGACATTGATAATGTCTCTCCCAGGATCAAGCGTTGGATTGAAGGATTGTCAGAGTTTAATTTTATTGTTGAGTATGTTCCCGGATCGATGAATGTCGTTGCAGACTGCCTCTCGAGGTTACCTTTGAATCAATCTGGTCTGGAGGTGGACAATTCTCTTGTGGGATGGGTACATGAGTCGGCTGTTGGGTTGGATGAATGGTCTCTAGCCTCTCGTGATGACAATGAATTGAACATGCTCAAGAAATTTATAGTTGAGGGATGGCCAGCCGAGAAGGATTTACCTGAGTACATGAGAGGTTTTCTTAATGTGAAGGATGATTTGTGTGTTTTTGAGGAGAAAGTGTTGAGGGGAAATCGGGTGATTCCTCCGTGCAAACTTAGAGGGAAGGTTATCAACTTAGCCCATGAAGGTCATCTTGGCAGAAATCTGACCAAGGCCAGAGTACGGGAGTGGTACTGGTGGCCGACAATGGATAGACAAATAGAGGAAGTTGTGAAGGATTGTTGGGAATGTGCCAATAGTGACAAAAGTAAAACAAATTCGTACTGTACCACTATCACCTGTTGATGTTCCCACTGAGCCCTGGTCCAAGTTAGGATTGGATATTGCTGGACCATTTGAGTCTTTTGCATATGATGAGCGCTATGTGCTTTTACTAGTGGATTACACTTCTAAATGGGTAGTTACGAAGTGTGTGCCTGTGGTAAACACTAGAACTGTCGTGGAGTTTCTCTCAGATGAGTTTTCAAGGGAAGGAATTCCAGAGCATCTCATTACTGACAATGGTGTTCAGTTTGTCTCCCATGAGATGAAAAACTTTTTGAAGGAGTTGTCTATCACACATTTTAAGATAGCCTTGTATTCTCCACAGGCAAATGGTCTAGTTGAAAGAATGAACAGGATTGTAAAATCGTGTGCTCAGAGGGCATTACAAACAAGATCCTCGTTAAAAAAAATGCTTAGAGAAACGTGGTGGGCTCACCGCAACACTCTAATTGTGTGACTTCGGTTTCACCCTTCTCTATCTTGAGAGGAAGGAAGCCACATGATAAATTAAGTCCTGCCTGGCTAAATTTAAAGATTGATGATGTGCGAATGGGTGACCAGGTTGTTTTGAAACGGAATCTATATCAAGATAAATATAAGAAGAACTTTGATTCACGGCACTCCTCATTCCTCAAATGCTGGAGGGTGGGTGATGAGGTGTTAATCAAGAAACCTTGCCTCCTGAGGAAAGGTCAATCACGATTCACTGGTCCATTCACTATCGTGGAAGTCAAGAATAATGTAGTTGTGTTGGATTCTGGTGAAGTGTAGAGCATGTCTCGACTGGTTGAGTGGGTACCTGGTACTAGTCACAACAGTCCTAATTCAGAAATTCAAAGTGATGTTCCTACGGTTCCTAATCGTGATGGTCAACGAAGGTTGAGGTTTAAACCAACTTGGCACAAAGACTACAAGATATTTAGTTAAATCATATTTAAGTTGTCTTAACTTATTGTGCCGGGGTGTTCTTCTTATGAGGTTTTCTCATTTGTTTGGGAAGGGAGATGTGTTGTGGGTTAATTTCCATTCTGTATTCATATGCATGTTGTCCTCGTTTCCCTTGCCTGTGTTGTTAGGCTATGCCCTACATTCTACGTGGTCAAAGCCTGGCAACAGAATGCTGGGGAGGTTGGGAATACTGTGTGCAGGCAGTTGGATGGTAACTGCTGCCTGGACTGGGGGTTTGATTTATATGCTTACGAATAAATCTTCCTTATCTGTGGATTAAGTTTTGGACTCTTATTCCTGGAATACATACTTAAAAATTCACTTGTTGAGCTTTTCCGACCAGCCTATTTTCATAGTGGTATAGGTTAATGAAATAACCATTGGACAAATAAAAAAATCCCGAAGGGAACTTGATAAAGCATAAATCTTGCAGCCTTATTTTTCCTACGTTTCTTCACAGTGCAGTTTTTTTTAAAGGATTAAATGCATTATTTTTGGTTAGTTCCATAGAAACTAATCAAGTGCACCTTCTGTGGTCGATTTCCACGACTGTAAAATAGAAAGAGGGTAATTGGCTCCTGGTTGGTCGGTCTGGATGCAAATACAATCGCTTTGATAAAACAGAGTCAGCCCATTGGGAAAAGCAGAAACTTATTTACTTGCTTTTTACTCCAATTACTGGATCGCCCAAGTTGCACAATGCCATTTGCAGACTAGCAATACTGGCACACGCTGAGCAAAGTGCCACGTTCCATTAGCAGCCAGGCACATCTCAAGATGTAGACAATAAGTATACGGCTGAGTGCATATGATGTATGGATACTTAATTCAATACTTTAACAATCAAAAAGCTGCAATGTTTATACTTAAGTTCGGCCATGTGCAGTGGCAGCTAGTGACATTTCAAAGTGTTGAGGCGTAAAATTATTGCCAAACTGCATCGAAAAAAGAGTGGATAACGGGTGCATTTTCAAGCAAATGTGAGGAAGCTGGAAGGTTATAAAAGCAATACAACTGAATTATTTATCATTTAAGAAATTGTCAATTTTTTTGAGCTATAGAGGACAATCTTTGCATATGTTGATGTTATCATTTGCCCTTTGAGCCCTATGGGCGTTGCGCACCTGGGCATATGGGATTAGATTTTGGGTCCTGTGGCCCACATTACAAGTTTAGTAGAAATGTCAGGCTCGGGCACAAATTGTGTATTCCCTCGTCCACAAATACCTGACGAAATTTGTGCGCGGACAGTGATGGGAAAGAGAATATTATGTACCGGACGGTGTTGGGGTGATGTGTATTAGTCTTTCCTGCCACTGAAGCTTGGAATCAGCTAGTAATTTTGCCCTGGACTACCGTAAAGTGTGGTAACAGTCTGGAGTTACCTCGAGCGAATTTACTGGTAATTCAGCCAAGAATGTAATGAGGCGCCATGTTGCGAACAATAAAGCATGCTTGAAGGAGATAT
This sequence comes from Triturus cristatus, assembly GCF_964204655.1. NCBI lineage: Eukaryota > Metazoa > Chordata > Amphibia > Caudata > Salamandridae > Triturus > Triturus cristatus. The sequence continues at coordinate 183,704,598 of NC_140584.1, read as the reverse complement.
TAATTTAAACGATTTGACACCTACACACCAAAAATTTGATTCAAGTTGAATCTTCTTCACTCTACGAATTCATGTTCACATAACACTTCCGGGTGCAGTAACATTTTGCACAAACATTTTTACACCAACTAAACAGTGCAAAAAAAAAACATTTGCACAAACTGGAGAAAAAACGCAATTGTTCTGCCAGTTGGTGTAAATATCATTTTTCATCAGTAGTGCAAATGTCATCTTTTGGAACTAGTTGGTGCAAAAAGGTCCACATTTTATCTAGTCTAACTCTTGTCCAAAGACCCGCATGATACTGGGCAGTATCCAATGTAAACCATTTGTAACAGGCCAATTGGACATATTTCACCATAATTAGTAACACAACACTCAATAACGGCTTTTGCAATCTGAAAATGTATCCAAAACTATGTTGAAACAGTTGTTTTACATGAATCGAACAGTAAGTGGGCTGCTGTGAGAGAAACTTTCCTTAATTTTAGATTGGCACAGATATCAGAGGTGCGCGGCTCGTACTTCTCAGCTGCTGCATCTAAACTTCGAATGCTTCAAACGTCAATGCCTGGACTGGCGTTTTTCCCTGCTCGCGGTGCTTCGACCTTTCACCGCACCCGACCTCGCCCACAGAGCACCCAAAGTACTGCTTTCAACCTCTGCTGGCAGCAGTTGTTGAATCGGCACTGTACAAAGAAACCGGTACAAGACAATAGTCAGGAAGCAATAAATCCGTGCCGGGTCACAGACAGACTAAGGAGAAAGCCAGCTCCGCATGGCGGAGTCTAATAGTGGGCATATAACGTGCAATTCGTCCTCAAAACCTTTATACCACCTTTTCCCCCCACAAAACACTTTACAAGTGATTGGTGTTCACTGCGTAGCTTTTATTATTTGGCTAAAAACACCATCTTTATTTGTTGATAAACCTTCAACATTTTTACCAACTTTTATTAAATCAAAACCATCACACATTACTGAACAGAAGATGGCGCCGTATACAGTGCGCCCCAGGTTACCATGTATATACAATTCGGCATCACTAGATCCACTCTTGAGGGGTGTTGTACCAGCAGGCCACAACCCAACCCCTTTTTCCACCACTTCCATTTGAGGTAACTATCCGTCATCTACCCTTTAGACGTGACCAACAGAGCACTGCTTAGCGCCTTCCTGCACAACCGCTCTCTCCATCTTGCTTCCTCCAAGCACCGGCTACTAGGGTAGGGCCGGAGAGTCCAGGGCCACCAGTAGGATGGCCCCGTCTCCCGCCAGCCCATGAGCCCCAATGACTACCTGCATATTGCAGGGTCAGCCCATTTTTGCCAAAAGAAGTCCCCGCCCTTTCTCTCTTGCCCGGGACCCCGCCACAGGACGAGGAGCCAACTGGCGCTCTCACCCTCCCCCAACCGCTGCTTCACTTTCCAGATGTAACACTATGGCCCTGCTTCCCTTCTAGCTGTAACGCGATGGCCCCCAAAATGGTTTGGTCGAACAATTCCAACCCTGTCTTAGACAAATGCAACCCATCTTCCCGATACAATTCAGTGTTTAATGCCTGCAGCAAGCTATGCCTAATGGAACGTATTTGCGAACCTCTCAACAGTTTTGCCACCTCCCTATTCAGTTTCCTCACGGACGTGTTCACAGCGGCTGATTCGCACGTCGCCACCCTAGACCCTCTGTGTGAGCACCTCTGACCAAAATATGGTGGTGTCTGGTAAGACCCTCCTTACCCATGAGAATGTAGAAAACAGAGACTCCTTCACCCCCCTCCTGCCACCTGGAATCATGCTTTCACCTCCCGAGTGAATCACCAGCACGTCTGGAATGGGCATACCCTTGTCAAGCGCACTCTGCAAATGGGCTGTGACGTCCTCCAAATGTTGCCCGTCAGTCCCCATCCAAATATGATTAATTCCCATGGCCCTTTGTGTTCTCTCTTCCCCGGACGTGCTGAACCATTGCCCTGCTCTTTGTATGACTGAGTCTCCACGCCAGCATACCTGCGTCCACTGACTTGCAACCACTGCATGAAGTCCAAGAAACAAATAGAGAGAAAAAGGAGAGGAGCATCAGTACCAAAATGCCGAAACCAGACCCCTGCCTACACCAACTGCGGTCGAACATAACGCTCAAAACAAGATGAATTCCATCTGCCCACTCTCTTCATTGTTTCTGATGAGAGTCCTAAATTCGCTGCTGTCGTGGCCGCCCCAATTCTGAATGAATGTGATGTGAAATGAGCAGTCTCTTCGCCCAACAGACCCAGAGCGCGTCTACATAAGCGCGTGAACTGAAATCTTGTCAGTGGCATTCCATCCGCATGCAGAAGGAGCCTATCATTTCAGCCCCCAGGCCTCATCTGCAAGAACCTCTCTACCAACACCACCGGGCAATAACATGCCCCCGGTACTGCTCTTAGCTGGACCCACACGCCTTTCCCCAGAGGGTCCGTTTTTGACCTCCTCAGTCTAACCTGCAGTAAGTCCGCAGCCACCACCACATCACCCATAAAGATTCCCCCTTTTATGTCCGCCTTAGAGCCTGGTATAAGCTCAGATATCCGGAATGCCCCAAAGAAGGCTAAAGAATACGCTAATTTCAGCAGGTGCACTTCGTATGCTGACACAAACACCTATGGTAACACTCCCAAGATATTTACCAGCCTTCTGGCATCTATGGGTCTCCTGTTATCTTTCACCCCTGGCGCCAGTCGCTCCCAGCCTTTTACAGCCCGTCTGACTCGGATGTCCTTAGTGGGATCCGTCACCCCTTTTAATCCCGCAAAGAAGGCAATTGCAGACAACTGCCTCCTAACCAGCGACAACAACCTTCCGTTCTCTCTCTGACGAACTATGAACAACAGCACCCTCTGCGTTGTGAATTCCTCCACACACCCTTCTCCCTTTGTGACTGTTAAGTAAACCTGCCATGCCTTCTCATACATACACTTAGTCTTGGGTGCAACTGAAGCTGCTATCAGGTCGGGAGCAATGGGGCACCAAGCTTCCACAGGCTTTCCGGGAAGACTGTCATCTGATCGTCTGCTTGCGGCCATCGCGCTCTGAATTCTGTCAACTTAAAACGAGACAAGGCGTCAGCTACCGTGTTATCCACACCTGGTACATGTTTGGCAGTAAAATACACATTACGCCTGAGACAGCCCCGCGCCAATTCTTTTAGCAAACGGAGTACCCATGGACATTTCGCCTTTTGACTATTCACTGCCATAACTACCGACATACTGTCCGACCAAAACAAAATGCGCTTGTTTTCCAGCAAATCCCCCCACACATGCAGAGCCACAATAATGGGAAATAACTCCAAGAAAGTGATATTGCGGACCAACCCCGAACTGACCCACTCCGCTGGCCAATGCTGCATACACCACCTTGATCCTAGCGCTGCTCCGAAACCGACACTGCCCGCTGCATCCGTGTAAAGCTCTAGCTCACCGTTTGCTTGTGCTGGTTGGTGCCAGATCTCCGACCCATTAAAATGCTCCAAGAAATCTCTCCACGTGACCAAGTCGTCTTTCACTTCCACTGATAGCCTAGTGTGGTGATGTTTCACCCTTAAACCAGACATTGCCCTGGCTATATTCCTTGAAAAGACCCTGCCCATGGGTATCACCCGCAATGCGAAATTGAGTTGCCCCACCAACACCTGCAATTGATGCAAAGTCACTTTACGTGCCCCTAAGCACTCGTCTACTGATGCCTGAAAAGCCCTTATTTTGTCTTGTGGAAGTCTGCACACTCCCTCCACTGAGTCCAAGAAAGTTATACGGGTCGCTGGCCCCTCCGTTTTCTCCTCCGCCAGCGGCACCCACAATGCCCCCGCTATTCGCTGGAAGCCCAGCAAGGTCTCCTGACAAGTTGACGAGTTAGGAGGACCTAGAAACAAGAAATCATCCAAGTAATGCACCACATCTTGTGTTGCCACAACATCCCGCACCGCCCATTCCAAAAAATGACTAAATGTTTCAAAAACCACACACGCAATGGAACACCCCATAGGCATACCTAGGTTCATAAAGAAATTGCCATCAAACGTGAAACCTAGCAACCTAGTGTCTTCTGGGTGTACCGGCAAGAGGCGAAAAGCAGACTCAATATCCGATTTGGCCATCAACGCGCCCTCGCCTAACCTCTGTAATTTATGAATAGCGGTGTCAAACGTGGTGTAGCGCACTGCACACAATTCTGGATCCAACCCCTCATTGATTGGACTGGATACGTTATGTATCAGGCGATATTTCTACAGCTCCTTCTTTGGTACCAGGCCCAGTGGTGAACAAACTAAGTCCTGTTTTGGCAATTGCTGAAAAGGGCCCGCTACCCTCCCCAGCGCTATCTCTCTCCAAATTTTTTCTCTGGTCGCCCCTGGATTTCTTAGCACTGAGAGTTGATTGCGCGGTGGCACTGAGGTGGGCAGGGCACTAGACGGGATATGGAAGCCAAATTTAAACCCTTGATACAGAAAATTAGCTTCTGCCCACCTCTCGTATCTGGCGAGCAGGTGGGTCAACACATGCAGGCGTATGGGAGTAGGCAAGCTCTTATGATGGTTGGGCAGGGCGCCCCTTGAGTTGTGCATTGGCAGGTGTGCGCTGGTCCTTAGGTTTCCCCACTTTTTTGTAGCACTTGTTTTCTGGGTGCCCGAGCATTCCACAGAAGGAACATATGTGTTTGAAGCCACATGCTGCTCCTCTATTACAATCGTTCTTGTTGAACTGCCAGCACGCTTGCTTCTTATCCCTGCACCCCTGTCTCCCCGAAAGGAATGTATGGTCTTGCTGCCTGGTGCGGCTGAATAGAACTCCCCATGCCATATATTGTTCTCCGGCTGATCCCACGCCACTTCGGGCCTCACAGCCTTCATCTGCCTGAATTTAGTATCATATTGCAGCCAGGCCGTGCCCTGAAATTCAGAGGCCGCCCCATGAATCAATGACATGTAGCTTATCAACTGGGCTACCAGCGTTGGGAACCGCTCTACCATGATAGCTGCATAAATAGCAAACCCGGTCACCCAGTTCTTTAAAGACCATTCCACCCAAACTTTCTTCTGTTTCAATTCACCTTCTTTGCCTGCTCTGATCTTCCCTGGAACCACACCTGCATTAATCAATCTTCTCCTTGGTTTCCGCCGGCAGGTGCCAAGTTATACTTGCTGCAGGCGACACTGCCAGTGATGCGGAACCATACAGGACTGGGCTGTGTGAAAGTGGGGTCTGCGCTGATGCAACCGTCGCCGGAGGTACTGCCGGCTCCACTGCAACTACCCCCGCCCCCGAAGCCCCTGCAGTACTCACTCGTTCCTGAGTCGTTGTAGTAACTACCACAGGCGATTGTAGTACTCCCCCTGACTGGACCCACACCTGAGCCACCCCGCCACCTTGTTGCGCAACTACTGGCGCTGGCGCCTGCACGGTAACTGTTGTCACCTGCGTGGTAGCCCTTGTCATCGCCAACCCTTCCCCCTGAGTTGCCGAATTTTGTTCATTATTAGCCGCGACCGGCGCTAGCATTGTGGCTGGTGCGACACTCTGTGTAAGCCCCCCCACTGGGGACACCACACCCTCTGCCGGACCCTTCAGCGCAGCAGCGTTTGAAACCTGCCTATTGTCCGTGCATACCGGAGGCTGGCCCACCGCCATCGCCTCACCTGTAATGTTCGTTCGCGATTCTGTGACCTGTTTGTCCTTCTCCTGATGTGCGTCCTTAAAACGATTTGGTGTCCGCCTTATGCGCTTTGGCAAGGAGGGCTCCTGCTGTGCGCTCGGTCCAGCCTCCTGAGCCAACGTCTTCAGTGCCCAATCAATGCCGCCTTTCTTCGCCACCTCCCACAATGCTGCCAGGGATCGAAAATCCTCTGCTGTCGCCGGGGCCTCCTTGCCCCCCCTTGTCCTCTTTGGCGGCATCCTGTCCTCAACGAAAATAAAAGAGAGTTAAAGACTGCCCAATGACCCTTCCTTTCCCTTTTGATGATCCTTGCCCCTGCGAGCGTCCATTCCCACATGCATGTCACACCCCCTGGGCCGAACACTAGGACCAAAATTGCCCCTTCCACAGAATACCCAGCTTCCACGGAACACTCAGCATACTTACTAGCTGCATACCCCAGACTAACGTGCGCATCCCCACCCTTCACCCCCAGGTGCCATGCTTGTATGCGTCATGACACCTGCTTGTGTGCCAGGCTTTTAATATAACTAACCTACCTCTTTTGTTGCGCCTCCCCCCCCAATACCCTTGTTAAATGCCCAACACACGCTCCCTGTTTCCCTAAGCATCCGTTAACAGGTCTGCGCATTGCAGTACTATTATTTATTTGTATTTTTTATTCTTTTTTTCTAAATTTAATTCGCCCCCACCCCCTCGTGAAGACTCCCACTATTAACATGTCTCACCCCCTTAACTCTTCTCACCATCCAACTGGGCTCCGCCTATTACCCTAGCGCCACCCCCTTTGGCTCGCCCTCCGTACTGCCAGCCTTAAAAGGGAAGCATCACCCGGGCTTGCTGTTGAGTGTACTTTGTCCATTACCATCCCTGCAATTGCCAACCATCTAAACAGGCTCTGCGCACCCTTTTTTTTTTGTGCATATTTATATAGCGCGAACTCGACCCGAAGGTATTGGAGCGCTTTACCTAGCACCGTATTTACATTACACATTAAGGCACGGGAGATTAAGGGATTTGCCCCGAATCACAAGATGTGGAAGCGACCCAGAGGCTCGAACCCTGGTTTCCTGCACCCGAGGCGATGCATATTTATATAGCGCGACTGCCGCCAACCTCGAACACTCACCTTGCTACCCTGCTGCGCGCCCAGTCTCAAACCCAGGCTTACGATGCAAAGCCCTTTGTAATATGCGGACTGTAGTACCGATCCCGCTTGATGCCGATGCGGCTGTCGGCCTTTCCGCGTCCGCTCTGCACATCAAAAGGCGCCTTCATTATCGCGCTTTGATTCACCGCACCGAAATGCGGTTGGCGTTGCGGTAAATATACCGCTTAAAACAATAGAATGACCCGCCTCCCTGCATGCCCCTAACCGCCCGCTATGCCGTGAGGACCCCTCACCTGTGTGGATCGCCGCAAGCGCCGCAGGGCCAGCCAAAAACTGCACCAGCTGCGACCCTCCAGCAACCCCCTGAGGCGAGAGGACAAAAAGGGCTACTCCCCTGAGTCCAAAACTTTTAATAGCTTCGGGGAGGGATCACCAGCGCACCTCCCTATCTTCTCGCATTTCCTTGCGACCCTCCCCTTGACCACTTCGTGAGAAACGAAACTGTTTCCTCTTGCCCGAAATCCCACTAACGGCACCCCACCCCTAAGCGCGGGGGGTGCCACTCATCAGCACAACTCTCACTTAAAACCACTGTGCTTTAAAACAAATGCACCACGAAAAGGTTACATTTATTGCATGCAGGACTCCCACGTGTAAACTAGCAACCGCAGTCTGTTGCAAGTCACATTTTGGAGGGCACTTTGCATGCCTCCTACTGATTGCCTTGGAACCGCTTCCGAGTCTAGGTGCTATAAACACGCAAAACACGAAAAAATAACCGAATTCACCAAACTGAGGCAAAGCGGGTGCTTAGACTTGGCTCTCAAGCGGTCCACCTGCATATATACTCGTATAATTATAAAACTAAATTCCAATCGCAGCCGGCATGACAGGCAGGGTGGGAGGGAGGGTCGCACAGGTTCGCGCGGGGGTGGGAAGCACGTTGATGGTAATTAAAATAAAAAATGTTACCTTCCACCGGGTCATGTGCCACCGCCTTAGTTCCTGCTGCTCCTGGCCAGGTCTGCGTTTTAGCTAGGCAGCCTTCCTTCCCTTCCCCATAGCCAATCACAACGCTGTGATTGGTGTGGACGGTGCCCTGTCGGGCACCTGTAAGGAGGCCATTTTGCGCATGACTGGTTTGGTCGGCCCCAGAGGGCTGAAAAAACGGTCAGGGTCCACAACAGTGGGCAAGCCACTCCCCCCTGCCCTCGAGCAGGACCCTTCAACCGCCTGCCCCCAACCAGACACTTCTGCTTACTTGCAGTGTGAGAAGCAGAAACATAAAATGGTAGTTTTACCAATTTATGTTTCTGCTTCTCACACTGCGAGAAAGCAGTGGGGCGACGCCCCCACGCACCAATGGAGGAGCCGCTGCTGGCTATGTGTCCTGCCAGGTTTGCTGGACTAGTCAAGACATTATTTCTAAGAGGCCAGCAACACCTTGCTCACATCACCATCACACCTGAAGAATGCTACAGGTGAGTGTTTGTCTTTGTGCTGTTAGACACAGGATAACTGTGCACACACCAACAAAGAACTTGGAATTTGAGAAGAGGTGCCCAGTGCCTGTGGAGATTCAGGCTGCTTCCAAGGCATGGGTGGACGTTCACAGTAGGTTGTTTGCCAGGCACCAACATGCTGTTTACAGTCACATCGCTGACCTAAAGGACATAGTGGTCATGCAAAATGTGATATAGAGAAAAGTGTGCCCACAGTAGTTGTGCGCATCACCCAATAGGGATGTTCTCGATGCTTTGAATTAAGGGCCAGAGGAGAAACTCTTTTCATGTGGTCAAGTGGCTGGTCACTACAGTTTTCAAAGTGGATGCCTGTCCAGTATCGATGAGCAGCTGTAAGTGTGTTTTTGTTTTCCCAGGCAAGCCTGTTGTTGGCTCCAATGGCATCTGTATATACTTGTATGATGGATGCTACAAAATTGGCTTTAAATTCATGTGACATTACTTTAATGCCTTGCCACCATGCTCCCCATGGCACTCACTCCTCTGATGTCCCAGGTCTCTCCTTCGATGGCAATTGTAGCTTCCCCTTTCACCCCAAGGTGTCATTGAACAATATTATAATTCTAGTTTACATTGATACTCACAGACCAATGGGAAATTAGGTCTTCAAGCATGACAATTAATTAAAACGGTCTTCTATGCTGAATTGTTAGGCGTGAGAAAGATGCTCCACAGTGCATGTTTCTAATTATTTAAGGACTGTGGAAGAAATTAGATTATTATTATAGGTCAGTATGGTTAGATACCAAATCAAAAATTAAACAGCAGTTCGGAGCGATGCCCGCTATCTGCAAAACCAACTAGGGAAAATTAACAGAATTTGAAATAGTCTAAGAAGTACTTGTGTGCTATAAGTATTCAGAGCGAAACCTGCACCAGCAATCTAATATGGGTCCTCTGTCTATCAATTATTGATTAAATTAAGAATTGAGTATTAGCAAATACAGTGACGTGCAAGTCCAGCATATACCCATATAGATAGATACACACTGATTATGAGGCATGCACAAATAGCAAACAATACTTATATATAATATTTACCCCTTTACCTGCTAGGCCTTCCCTCCCGTGCTAAGCCTTGTTTTTGGCTGTTTGGGGTAGTCTGCGCTTAGGCCCCTGTAACTTTTTGTCCACATAAGGTATCCACACCAAATGTGCGTCCTTTTCTTCCAACATCATGGGGATTTTAAAGGTATCCAGGGTTTGTGGATTCCTATGGAGGGGACCCAGAAATATTTTTTTGAAAAATGGAGAAAAAGTGCTGCAGAAGAAAGCATCTGTTTTTTCCCTGCAAATGGTATCAACAAAGGGTTTGTGGTGCTGAAATCACCATCTTCTCACCTTTCAGGGAAAGGCAGACATTTGTCAGAAAATCAACATTTTTTACACAGTTTTGGCATTTTACTGGGGCATAGCCTATTTTAGCTACTTTTTGTGCTTTCAACCTCCTTCCACTTAGTGGTAGAAATGGGTGTGAAAGCAATAATAGATCCCGGAAAGCTATACATTTCTAAAAAGTAGACAACATTCTTTTTTTTTTTTTTTTTTTTTAAAAACCTTTATTTTTAAAAGTCAGGACACAGCTATTCAGCCGACAACCCGGAGGTTCGGCAGCATCGATATATAGAAACAGAGATGCGTCCCCAGTACCATGAAAGGAGAAGTGCAAAGGTTCAATTTTAATTAAACACAAAAACGCACAACAAACCCCAGCAAGGCAAGAACACTGAAAGCCCATGATGAGCCCCCCAGGGGAGGCCGGACCCCACTCATCTAACAGTTACAGTACAAAGTAAAGAGGAAGAAGAGGGACTGTAGAGGCCAAAAAGTCCATAAACCATACTGGGCTGGAAAGAAGGTTAGAAGGAAAGCTGTTCCTCGGGAGGATCCAGATCCGGGGCAAGACATATTCCCCCCTGTATTGATTCCACCGCCCCCATATGGCGTGCCACTTCCGGGGGCGGCCTCTAGCGCAATAGACCGTCTTTTCCCTTAACATACTCCAGTCCATATTTTCTTTCCACGCGGTCAATGTGGGGGGCCCCGCAGAGCCCCACAATCGCGCAATATCTCTCTTAGCGACCATGTTGCCCAGAGTCACCCATTGGGTCTGCGCCGCATTATGATCAGTGGGCCCCCAGACATTCAGTAGACAACACCGCGCTTCCGGCTGCATAGCAATGCCCGTCACCTCCCCCATCACCGCATGGACTCTCCTCCAAAATTCCGTGATGACACCACATTCCCAAATGATATGCAGGAAAGTACCCACCATACCACAACCCCTCCTGCATAGGCCGTCCTCCGAGAATCCCATGTGAACCAGCCTTGGCCCCGTCACATACACTCGATGCAGTATTTTAAGCTGCACCAGCCTCAGACGCGACGGGATCGCAACCTCCTTAGGAGAGGAAACAGCAGACTGCCAATCCTCGTCATCCAACTCAAGGCCATCCCTAGCCCACTGGTCCCTCAACCCCAGAAGCATATCCGCCCGGACGTTGATCAGTTTCTTATAGATGAGCGAGATCGTGCTCTCGGGCATATGGCCATCAAGGACCCGGTCCTCCAAAGGAGAGGACTCAGGCACCTTCTCACCCTCTATGAGGACTGATCGGAGGGCGTGACGCACCTGAATATAGCGGAAAAACTCAGATGGCCCCAGCTCATACTCCTTCTGCAACTCTTCAAAGGACTTCACCCTCCCCTTAATCAGGACATCTCCGACCCTGGAGATGCCGATCAAGTCCCATTTGTCAAAGCCTTTTGTGTGCCAAAGCCTACCCAGTCTCTCAGATTCAAATAGCGGGGTAGCGAGGGTGAGCCTATCCTTCCAGCCCAGCGAGTCAGTTGCCATCTTCCACACTCGCACCGCCACAGCAGTGGGCCCCGTGAGGGACGAGTCCAAGGACCGCGAATACAACGCCCTGTAATAGTTACCACCACGCAGCAACCACCTGTCCATGGCATACCCAGGGCTGAGGGCAGGGCCATAAAACCCATGATTAATCGCACTCAGCTGGGTGGCCCAATAGTACCGTCGGATGTCTGGGAGCGCAATGCCCCCGTCGTACCATGGAAGCGTCAACTTTGCAATAGCTATTCGCGGCCGCCCATCCCAAATCAACGTTCGTTGGAGGCCTTCGACCTCCCGAAAGTATTTGGCCGGAACCCAGTCCAAAGTATTCTGCAGCGCGTAGAGGAAGCGGGGAAGCGACATCATTTTGAACAGGGCCGCACGCCCAACGAGGGAGAGCGGCAGCCTCCGCCAGCCTTCAACATCCCGCCTCAGGCGTGCCAGGTGGGGGAGCAGGTTCTTCTCATATCGCACAGCAGACTCCATGGAGATAAAGATCCCCAAATACACGAAGCCCTGCTGAGTGACCTGTATCGAACATGTTCTAGGGATCGGGGGAACCTCGCCACTAAGAACATACAAATATGATTTACTCCAGTTGATAACAAGACCCGAGTTCCTACCAAAAGATGTGAGTACGTCACAAGCCACTATAAGTGATTTCTTGGGTGAGGCAAGATACAGCAGGATATCATCGGCATAGAGCGAAATACGGTCCTCGTGTTCAGGCGACCATCTAAGGCCCCGTATATCCGGGTGCCAACGTATCCACGCAGCCAGCGGCCCGAGGGCGAGGGCGAACAACAAAGGCGACAGGGGACAACCCTGCCGGGTACCCCTCCCGAGCTGAAACGGAGTCGACGCCCGACCATTCACCACCACACTCGCAAGTGGCCCCTCATACAGCAACCTCACCCAACTCACAAAACCGTGGCCAAAGCCGAACTTGGTCAGCACGGCCCACAAATATGCCCATTCCACCGTGTCGAATGCCATCGTGGCGTCAAGAGACGCCACAATAGCTGGTTCACGCAGTGTGTCTGCCCTGGCGATTACACCATGAAGGCGCCGAAGATTTAACGCTGTGTTTCGGTGCGGGATGAAGCCGGATTGATCCGGGTGGACCAAGTCACCGAGTACCCTAATCAATCGGGTTGCCAGGATTTTAGCCAGAATTTTCGGCTCTGCGTTAAGAAGTGAGATAGGCCTATATGAGGCGCACTTATCTCGGGGTTTGCCCTCTTTGTGTATAACCACGATCGTCGCCAGTCGCTGGTCCAACGGGAGGGTCCCACTCCCCCGTGCCTCCATAAACATGGCGCGCAGGTGAGGGGCGACCCTATCCGGAAATAGCTTGTACAAATCGACCGGCAAACCGTTCGGTCCCGAGGCCTTACCCGAGTTTAACGCGCGGATAGCCCCCGCCACCTCGTCAACCGTTATGTCACCATCTAGATCTTCCCTATCTATGTCGGAGAGACAGGACAACTCGATATCACGGAGGAGGTCAGACGAGTCCTCGGGCGGCCTATCCGACACTGAGGCATAAACCCTACAGAAATAGTCCGAGAAACACTGTACAATCCTCTCAGGTTCCACAATCGCCTCTCCCCTCTCTCCCGTCAACTCTGGCACAACTCTATTGACCCGTTCTTTTTTGTCCAGCCAAGCCAGGAGTTTCCCTGCCTTGTCACCAACATCATACAATCGGCCCTGCTGCTCCCTACTGAGGGTCTTAGCGGCGTTCGTCACCAGGTCCTTATACTCAGCTTGCTTCAAGCAAAGCTCATGCAGTGAGGACTCTGTAACCTCCTCCTCCAGCGCTCCCTCCAGAGCCGCGATCTCCTCCTCAACCTGCAGAACCTCGCCATCTCTCCGCCGCTTTGCAGCTACTACTAGGGAGAGGGCTTCCCCTCGGAGCACGGTCTTAAATGCTTCCCACAGCGACACTGCCGAGTCCACTGATCCCTGATTATCCTTGAAAAAATTATCTACTTTCTTTACCAGCGCGCTGCGCGTCTTGGGGTCTCGGAAATACCACGGGTTGATAGGGGCCACCCTTCCTCCTCCCTCCCGACCTAGATCCAGCCGGATCCACACTGGCGAATGGTCAGATATACCACGCGCCATGTGCCTCGCCTCGGAGACCAATGAGGCATGCGCAGCCAGAGTGAGTAGGTAATCAATCCTGGAGAGACTACCATGTGCCCCGGAGTGGAACGTGTATTGGCTCTGTGTGGGGTGCCGGAGCCTCCAGCAGTCTATCAGGCCAAGTGTGTTTAGGAAGTCTGGGAGCCACCTCTGAGCCCCCCCTGTGTCTCTGGGCGGGTATCTATCCAGCAGGTCGGAGCCAACAGCGTTGAAATCACCTCCCACCACAAGCATACCCCCCGGGAGATCCAGCAGGGCCCTACCCAGATCTGTGAACGTGGAGGCCTGCAGGGCCGGCGGGACATAAACCGAAACTAAAACCAAAGTTCTTCCTTCCCACCGTCCCGCCACCGCCACAAACCTCCCCCTATCATCAACAATGGTGGAGTCCACCTCAAATGGTAGCGAGGCTCTGACTAGGATGCCCACACCCCTGGACCCAGAGGAGAATCCCGAATGTGCTATGAATTTATAACCCTTCCTATTCAGAGCATAGCACGTATTACCAATAAGGTGCGTCTCCTGCAGCAAGGCAACATCCGGCATTGACCGTTTCAAGAATTGCAAAACAATCCCACGCTTAATGCGATCCCCCAGACCATTAACATTCCAGCTTATAACACTTAAACCCCTACCCCCCATCCTCAAACGTAAAGAGGCCCACCCCACTCCCGAAGAGCCACCATGGAACAGTCCTGGAAAGAATCATCATGCCTTGCAGAAATAAACCCCCCAACAACAAACCCAAAATCCCAGAAACCCCCCCCACCCTGCACCCCTGCGGCAGCTTACAAAGCCCCCCCAACTTGCAGTGTGCCTGTCGCCCTACAAAAACCCCAAAAATCTACAAAAAGTACCCTAAGGGAGGAAAAGAGCACCCCTCGTCCTCCCGCCGCCCTCCGCATTGACTGCACTCTATTCAAGTCTTCAAATATAGCCAAATCGAGTCAGGCCGGCTCCGAAAAATCAGCCCTGCCCATCCCGGCCACTGTCCCCATCCTCGGCAATGTCCTCCCCCGTCCGTCGTCGGGGCAAAGCGTCCAGCCATTCATCGGCCATAACAGGAGAGTCAAAGAAAAATGTCCGATCTTCGTGCACCACACGTAGTCTGGCAGGGAAGAGCATGGCATACTTCAGATCCCTCTCCCGAAGCCGCCTCTTCACCCCCAGAAAGCCCTGTCTCTGCCTCTGCTGGGTGAAGTCCGGGTAGAAATTCACCGACGCGTTCTGGAAGGGGACCGGGCCCGTCACCCTCGATGCTTGCAGGATAGCGTCCCGATCTCGAAAATGAAAGAGCCGAGCGACGATCGGCCTCGGTGGGGCACCCACCTTGGGCCTCCCACCCGGCACTCTATGGGCCCTTTCAACCGCAAAGAACTTTCCAAGACCCTTGGGCTTCAGATGATTAAGCACCAAGTCCTCGACAAGCAGGTCAACCGAAGCCTCATCCGAGGACTCCGGGACCCCGATGACGCGCACGTTGTTGCGCCTGGCCCGGCTCTCAAAATCCTCCAGCCGGCGGGCGGCAAGATCACTCTCGGTCCTCAGCTTACGAACCTCGATCTGCAGTTCCGTGACATCATCGGTGAGGCCCGTGGT